>NC_141688.1:70766160-71228660 GCF_964263255.1 Lissotriton vulgaris | reverse complement strand
GATACCATGCCGCTTTTGGAAATAAAAGGTTTTGTCAAACTCACCTCGTGGAGTGCTGCCTCAAGCTTTGGGGGTTTGTGAATAATATATATATATATATATATATATATATATATATATATATATATATTACCTACTGGCGGTCGCCAGTAGGTAGTTATAGTTAGGATTATTTTGTATAGGGAATCCGCAACATTCTATTGGGAATAACTTTGGCGCCGGTTGAGGGATCTGCCTGACATTTTTCTCAAATTTGCCTCGCGGCGCTCCGCTCCTTCACTGAAAGTTTGGGGGGGATTCGTCAAGCGGGGGCCGAGATAAAAGGGGGTCCCAAAACGTGTTTTCCCCATGTTAATTTCCATAGGGCGGTTGGACTCACTTTTAGCCCGAACGGCTGAATGGATTTCCACCAAACTTGGCAATATTCTAGGGACTGGTAGCCCGATGTGCCTTTGCTATGTCTCAAGATATGTGCTCCAGTGGATTTTGAGTAATTTAGGTTCAAAAAAATATATATATCTATAAGCGCGCCCCGGTACGTGCACCGGGGCGCGCACCAGCGCGCTTTTGCGAGTTTGCGAGCAGAAAGCTGATTGGCTCTTGGGTGTCTGTCAACATTCCAAACAGTCCGGAGCAGCCGCCATCTTGTGTCTCGTTAGGACCGAGACACAAGAGGTGGCAAAAACAAAGGGGAAAATGACCAAAAGGGGGCAGGGTAGACCCCCCTGACCTCCTAAGTTTGATGTGGGGGCCATAAAAGGGCCCCGCGGGGCAAAAACATTTTTTTTTTTCGATTTTCGCGGGGAGCGCCCGGTACGCGCACCGGGGAGCGTACCGGGGAGCGTACCATGGGAAAAACCCAGTGAAACAGTAAAATAATAATTTAAAGTGCTTAGAGGTAGGCTAGCTCTGAATAGAGTTGTTGTGTTGTGTGGGTGATTTAAGTACCAACATGTAGGTACCAATGCAGAGTCTTAAATTTAATGTACACCGTCTCCTCTGTAGATATCTTGCATGTTGTTACAGAAGTTATTGTGGTATATGGAATCCATACCATAGTCTGTCAGGAAAGCAGAAACAGATCCTTTAAGTACTCCCTGAGAAGGCCTAGGGGATCATGGGTAGTCTATCCTGCTCCCTTATGATGTTTTCAAGTATTACATTTTACTCTCTTCTGAATCTACACGAAATTGGCGGTGATATCGTGCATTAGAGACAGACAGTGAGAGAAAGGAGGCAGGAGATGAAAAAAGATGTCAAATACACATTGGCGATAATATAGTGGGAGAAAGGAAGTAACTATGAGCAAACTTACTATGTAACACAAAAAAGTTGCACAGTATACTATAAGTCTCACTTTATATTATAATCATTTTGGTACTACTTCATGAATTACATATAAAAATGAATAATGTCTTAAACAATTTTTAATTTTTAAATATAAATTTATTCTTCAGTATTTTCAAAATTTAATAAAACTTCCAACATCAGATTGCCTGGAATGTCCTCATAAAACAGTCAATTAATTCTTGGTCCAGACAGTCATCCATGAAATCCAAGTCATCTATATTTTCTTCAGGATTGTTCTCAACCATAACTTCGAAAGAAATATTATTGGACTCTTCTTTCCCTTCCATTTTCTTTCTGTAAATTGCATAAAAAATAACTATATCAGTAGAGTTAGGGTACTGTTGGGTTTAAGTTCAGACAGGTACTTCTGAGTTTTTAACAGTGAAGTAATTTTTGGGCAGTGTATGGTTTCAGGCAGGAAGTAGAACTATTAAAAAGTGCATGTGATGAAGCCTAAGTAAATTCATAATTATAACAGAGAAGCCTAACTCAATCCATAACTATAACAGAGAAGCCTATCTCAATCTATAACAATAACAGAGGGACAGTAAATAACCTAAAGGGCAAAAAAAACCACAAAAAAAACCATGAACAATATACATAAAAAAATAGTATTACATAAATATACAATATAGGATTCATTTTAAAAAATATTACATTTCATAGCTATAGAAATTTGCTATTAAAAAACCTTTGAAATTCACTGAAAAAAACATAAGTTTGAGGCCCTATATATAGTTAGGAATTAGAATTTAAAAAACCTATGAAATTCACTGAAAAATCCATAGGTTTCACACCAGTTATAGTTAGGAATTAGCATTTAAAAAACCTATGAAATTCACTGAAAAAACCATAGGTTTCACACCAGTTATAGTTAGGAATTAGCATTTAAAAAACCTATTAAATTCACTGAAAAAACCATAGGTTTCACACCAGTTATAGTTAGCTGGAAATTTTACTGACATAAAACCATTGAAATTCCCACATTATAGTTAGTTGGACTCACTATAACTTGCGCGCCTGCAATGCACTGCTGATGACGTCACATATTACATCACTCATGACATGGTCAGTGACATCACTCCTGACATCACTGATGACACCATCCTTGTGACAGAGTGACAGACCTCCTTTCAGTGTAATGTAACCCTTGAAACACATATTCAAAAATAGAAACTAACATTTTCAAAAAAATGGAGATACGCATACCAGTTAGAACAACCAATTCAGTAATTCCACCATCTATATACACTTCCACTCATTCACCAACAGTTCTATATAGTTACTCATACATATACTCACTGATCATATGTAGTGATACACCTATACATCCTGTTACACACCGACAGTCATCCAAAAGTTACTCACACACATATTCACACATGCAAATAAACTATTGAACATCCATTTATTTGCATATACAACTATACACATACTACCACCTTACTTCTAAGGAAACTTACACATACATACATACATACCCCCCGTATTGCTCCGAGGCCACCGAAGTCATCTGCGGCGTCCCGCAAGGATCATCTCTCTGCCCCACCCTCTTCAACATCTACATGAGACCCCTTGCTGCCATCGCACACCAACACAACCTCAACATCATCTCCTACGCTGACGACACCCAGCTGATCCTCTCCCTCACCAGAGACCCCGACACCGCCAGAACCAGCCTACACGAAGGGATGAAAGACGTCGCCGAGTGGATAAAGAACAGCCGCCTGAAACTGAACTCAGACAAGACGGAAGTCCTCATCCTGGGACCATCACCCTCCGCGTGGGATGACTCCTGGTGGCCCCCAGCCCTGGGCACCGCTCCCAAGCCAACAGACCACGCACGCAACCTGGGCTTCATCCTGGACTCCTCCCTCTCGATGACGAGACAAGTCAACACCGTCTCCTCATCATGCTTTCACACCCTTTGCATGCTTCGCAAGATCTTCCGATGGATCCCGACAGAAACCAGGAAGACGGTCACCCAGGCTCTCGTCACCAGCCGACTGGACTACGGAAACACCCTCTACGCCGGAACCACAGCCAAGCTACAGAAAAGGCTCCAACCCATCCAGAACGCCTCCGCCCGACTCATCCTGGACATCCCCGACGCAGCCACATCTCTAGCCACCTGAGGGACCTGCACTGGCTCCCCGTCAACAAGAGGATCACGTTCAGGCTCCTCACCCACGCACACAAGTCTCTCCACGACCTGGGCCCCAAGTACCTCAACGACCGCCTGACCTCCTACAAGCCCACCCGCCAGCTACGGTCTACTAGCCTCGCCCTCGCCGCCGTACCACGCATCCAAAGAGCCACCGCCGGAGGCAGATCCTTCTCTTACCTGGCGGCCAAGACATGGAACTCCCTGCCCATCCACCTTCGGCTGACCCAGGACCACCTCGCCTTCAGGAGACAACTCAAGACCTGGCTGTTCGAGCAGTAGCGGACCCCCTCCCCCAAGCGCCTTGAGACCCTTCCGGGTGGGTAGTGCGCTATATAAGTGGTATGATTGATTGATTGATTGACTTTCTTAAACAAACACTTATAGAAACACATACTTATTTAAACAGGAACTCTTACAATCTCTCACTCTCACATATACTCACTTATATACATCAATACTCACATATACCTGATTAAAACATATGTTGTTACTGATAAAGACACTAGTGAGACAGTCATTCACTTACTAACACATGCATATACACACTCATCCACCCTTACAATCCTACACATATACTGTCTTCAAAACACATACAAACAGTGAGTCAGTCATTGATGCATCTATGTGCTAAGTAATACCCCCACTAAACCATACAGACACTCATTCTGATACTAAAAAAAATCTAATAACCCTTATACACACACATGTAGCTACTCACCAACCCATGCAGCCACTTATACACAAAGTGAAACACTGATACATATATTTAAATATTTAAACATTACTCGCTGATATATGTATTCACTAAGATACACTTAACCACATGCGCGCTGCTCTGATTCCGCTAGAATGCTGACTTTTAAAAAAACGCACTTTACATGACGAGCTGGGCTCGTCATCAGTGTGCGAGGAGGCTACACCATGACGAGCCCAGCTCGCCATCAGCCTCGAAGGGGTTAACAAGCCAGTTAACCAATCAATTTTTTTAAAGAAAACATCCATTTAGACACTTATTTAAACATTTATTCTTCCATCGACCTTTACATATACATATATAAAACATATTTATTTCTCAGAAAGACACACATTCACTGGATGGTCTCATCAGTGATGTCATGAGTGATGTCACTGACCATGTCACGAGTGATGTAATATGTGACGTCATCAGCAGAGCATTGCAGGCGCGCAAGTTATAGTGAGTCCAACTAACTATAACGTGGGAATTTCAATGGTTTTACGTCTGTAAAATTTCCAGCTAACTATAACTGGTGTGAAACCTATGGTTGTTTCAGTGAGTATATGTATATATATATTTATATGTATATATATATATATATATATATATATATATATATATATATATATATATATATATATATATATATATATATATATATGTGTATATAACCTTTTCTTCTGATCAATGCATGTATACAATGAGCCACTGCCACACCGCAGGAAGGTGTAACGGCCTGGTGTAGTAAACACTTGATGTATATAAATATATATATATATACATATATATATATATATATATAAATATATATATATATATATATACATATGTATGTATATATATATATATATATATATATATATATATATAATATATATATATATATATATATATATATATATATATATATATATATATATTTATATACGTCAAGTGTTTTACTACACCAGGCCGTTACACCTTCCAGCAGGGTGGCAGCGGCTCATTGTATACATGCATTGATCAGAAGAAAAGGATTGAAAAGTGCATGTATTTTCTGCGAGGCCCACATATTTCACTGCCATACTGGAAGCCATGATGCTATACTGACTTGAACAAAATATTTTTTTATTTGGAAAAACTTTGTATCGGCAGAGATATGGGACAGCTATGGGCACTTGTTTTGCCCCCAGCCTGGTAAATTTATTCCAGGGCTGGTGGGAGGAACAAATGGTGTGGGTGGAAGAAAATGACCTGTACACAGAACACATCCCAATCTGGATCAGGTACATAGATGACCTTTTCTTTATGTGGGATGTACGGAAAACTCTGGCATTGGAGTTCATCAACAAGTTAAGAACTAACAATCTAAATTTGACTTTCACACATAGGATCAACATTAACTATTGTGAATTTTTAGATTTGGCCATTTCCATTGAGAACAAGAAAATAACCACCAACTTGTTTAGAAAGAAAACAGCAATCAACACGATTCTTGATGCCCAAAGTAACCATCTGGCACCCCTTATTCACAGCATTCCTTACAATTAAATCTTAAGAGCTTGTCGTAACTGTAGCACTAATGCTGGATCAATGAAAGAACAGACCGTTATGGAGGCAAGGTTTAGGCAACATGGCTAGAGCACTATGGCACTGTCACAAGCCAAAAAGAAGGTTAGTGGTTGGACACAGAATGATGTTTTGTTCAATAACGGAAGCAAAGATAAGAAAGATGAAACAAGTGCCCCAAGAAAAATAACTACATACAACAAGAGATCCATATAGCTAAAGAAAATCATGAAACGCCATTGGAGCCTTTCCGAAGCTGACCCAATAATAGGCAAATATATTGGCAAAACACCGCTTATCAGATATAGAAGACCAAGGTCATTGAGGGATTTGTTGGTCCATAGTTATCAACGAGAATCGGCAACTGACAATTGGTTAAGCACATTTAAGGGCTTTACCAAATGCAACTAATGGAAAGCTTGCAACAACAGCAAAAATCGTATCAGCTACATCACCGAGCATGGCAGAGCAAATAAAATCACAAAATATATCACATGCACTAGTGACTGTTGTCTATGTTATGGAATGTCCATGTGGTCTCAAGTACATCGGGACCAGGAAGTTGCTGCTAAAAATCAGAATCCTTAACACTTACCAGCTGTATTAAATTGAGACTTCAGTTATCCTATGGTCAGATATTTCTATGAAAAACAAGACAGTAGCAACAGCTTGGTGTAGTTCAATGGTATAAACAGGGTCCTAATGCACCTTAGTGGTAGCGACAGGGAAAAACAACTACCTATCTTAGAATCAAGATACATAATCAATCTAAATACAAAAAGGCACAATGGGATTTTCAGGTTATTACCATGACTATGTATAATTCAAATGCAGAGTTTCTATCGTACTGGGCATAGTTTCTCTTCCCTTCCATGAATCGTAAACAATATTTTTAGAGGCAATTGGGCACATGAATTTCACTCAAAAAAGGCTCTTGCGAAAATGCTTCGTCTTTCTGCATAATAAAGTATTATGCTGCCTGGAGGTGTGCCGCTTTGCTTGTTCTTGGATTTCCAGGAAGCATGTGGTGAGGAAATATATATATATATATATACATATATATATATATATATATATATATATATATATATATATATATATTACCTACTGGCGGTCGCCAGTAGGTATATATAGTTAGGATTTTTTCTCTATGGGACTTTTGAAAATTCTATGTCTAATAACTTTGGCGTTTGTGGACGGAATTGGCTGAAAGTTTCAGGAAAATGGAACATTTTGTTTCTGAGCAGCCCCTGACAATTTGGGGGGGTTTCATCAAGGGGGGGCCGAGAAAAAAGGGGGGTCCCAAAACACGTTTTTCCCATGTTAATTTCCATAGGGCAATTGGCCTCACTTTTAGCTCGAACGGCTGAATGGATTTGCACGAAACTTTGCAAAATTGTAGGGACTGTTAGCCCGATGTGCCTTTGCTAGGTCTCAATATATGTGCTCCAGTGGATTTTGAGTAATTTATGTTAAAAAAAAGATATATATCTGGGCGGAGCCTAACCACACATCTGATCTGATTGGCTGTCAGCACTTCATCCAAGAAGTGTTGGCAGCCATCTTGGGACCAATATACATGATAGCACCTCATTAAAAAGCATTGTAGTTAATAGAGGGTTTTAGGACTTTAGTTACATTATAAATCATTTGTTGATGGTACCATACTCGTTTTAGGAATTGTGGTGGGTTCTAAGGTGATTTACCATGTGAAAAAACCTTCTGCTGTGATATCATGAATATTGTTTGAAAGAAAACTAATATCTCATGATTTTCCCACAGTGGTTTGGAAGGGGATCTATAAGCTAAACTGAAAGCATATTTTATGTAAATTCACATTATCTTTCTCAGTCATGTGAAAATGAAGTCTGACATTCTCAGTAAAACATGTACATCCAACAAGGACAGAGACTGTCAGTTGATTCCTTTGTGTTCTACTGCAGCCTCCTAGAGTGTTCTAAAGAACAACTAGAGCGCTAACAGTCCTACTTATTACAAAGGTATGGCACACCTGAAGCCATCTTGATTGGAATAAAGTGGTAACTCTTAAAACATTTAATTTAAAAAGAAACAACCTGAGGGGGTATATTGTGCCATAGAAAGTATGATTAGTGCTGCAGAATGAAAAATTAGGGCACATTTTGAGTGACTTCTCAAATCCTTTTCTATTTCATTAAAACATTCTGACATGCAGTCTCCCAAAATTGCCACCAGAGACAAAAGAGCCCAAATGTAGCCCAAATATCACCCAGATGTAGCCCAAGTATAGTCCAATGACAGAATGTCCCAGAGTGTTCTAAAGAACAACTAGAGCGCTAACAGTCCTACTTATTACAAAGGTATGGCACACCTGAAGCCATCTTGATTGGAATAAAGTGGTAACTCTTAAAACATTTAATTTAAAAAGAAACAACATGAGGGGGTATATTTTGCCATAGAAAGTATGATTAGTGCTGCAGAATGAAAAATTAGGGCACATTTTGAGTGACTTCTCAAATCCTTTTCTATTTCATTAAAACATTCTGACATGCAGTCTCCCAAAATGGCCACCAGAGACAAAAGAGCCCAAATGTAGCCCAAATATCACCCAGATGTAGCCCAAGTATAGCCCAATGACAGAATGTCCCAGAGTGTTCTAAAGAACAACTAGAGCGCTAACAGTCCTACTTATTACAAAGGTATAGCACACCTGGAGCCATCGTGATGGGAATAAAGTGGTAACTCTTAAAACATTTAATTTAAAAAGGAACAAAATGAGGGGGTATATTATGCAATAGAAAGTATTATTAGTGCTGCAGAAAGAAAAATTAGGGCACATTTTGAGTGACTTTTCAAATCCTCTTCTATTTCATTAAAAAATTCTGACATGCAGTCTCCCAAAATGGCCACCAGAGACAAAAGAGCCCAAATGTAGCCCAAATATCACCCAGATGTAGCCCAAGTATAGCCCAATGACAGAATGTCCCAGAGTGTTCTAAAGAACAACTAGAGCGCTAACAGTCCTACTTATTACAAAGGTATGGCACACCTGAAGCCATCTTGATTGGAATAAAGTGGTAACTCTTAAAACATTTAATTTAAAAAGGAACAAAATGAGGGGGTATATTTTGCCATATGAATTATGATTAGTGCTGCAGAAAGAAAAATTACTGCACATTTGAGTGACTTCTCAAACCCTCTTCAATTTCATTAAAAAATTCTGACATACAGTCTCCCAAGATGGCCACCAGAGACAAAAGAGCCTAAATGTAGCCCAAATATCACCCAGATGTACCCCAAGTATAGCCCAATGACAGAATGTCCCAGAGTGTTCTAAAGAACAACTAGAGCGCTAACAGTCTTACTTATGACAAAAGTATGGCACACCAGAAGCCATCTTGATTGGAATGAAGTGGTAAGTCTGAAAACACTCAATTTAAAAAGGAACAACATGAGGGGTTAATTTTGCCATAGAAAGTATGATTAGTGCTTCAGAAAGAAAAATTAGGGATCATTTTGAGTGACTTCTCAAATCCTCTTCTATTTCATTAAAAAAATTCTGACATGCAGACTGAAACATGCACTTTGAATACCAGCAGCAGACGTCCCTGGTGAGCAGTAGCTTTACTACAGTGATCTAATGTGCAACTAGAGTGCTAACATTCAGAATTTATGGCAAATGTGTGACACATCTGAATGCCTTCTTGATGGAACCAAAGTAAACAAGCATTGAAAATGCAATAGATCTCGCCCTCGTTTAAGTTAAAGCCATTCTGTTTGTAATGAGGTGGCTTTTTAGCTTTGCTTTTATTAGTGTTTTTTCAACTTTCATGTAAATAACATGCATCTGTATGCATATAAGTATATGTATGCATGTATTTATGTTTGTATTTATATAGATATACAGATGATATATGTTTATATATGTATGTATATATATATATTCACTGAAAAAACCATAGGCTATAGACCATATATAGTTAGGAATTAGCATTTACAAAACCTTGAAAATTCACTGAAAAAACCATAGGTTATAGACCATATATAGTTAGGAATTAGCATTTACAAAACCTTGAAAATTCACTGAAAAAACCATAGGTTATAGACCATATATAGTTAGGAATTCGCATTTACAAAACCTTATTTTACTCACACAAAACCATTGAAATTCCATATATAGTTAGTTGCACTAACTATATATCGCGCACCCGCAATCCACTGCTGATGATGTCACATATTATATCATTCATGACATGGTCAGTGACATCACTGATGACATCACTGATGACATCTCAAATGACATCACTGATGACATCTCAAATGACATCACTGATGACATCACTGATGACATCTCATTTGACATTACTGATCACATCACTGATGATATCATTCATGTGATAATACGATTAACCTCTTCAGACTCTAATATAACCTTAGATACAATCAGTGTAAACAGACACTCACAGACTGTCACTCATCCATGGAGTTACTCACACACCTAGTCAGTCATGCAAAGAATCAATCACACCTCCATTTCCTCAACTATACAGTTATACAAACTTTACTTATTCAAACATATACTAACACATATTTACTCTCTTATACAATCCCTGATACAAGTTCACAATGATCCATACAGCCACTCACACATTCACTGGCTCTTATGCACAGTTATTTATATATGTCAACTCTCACATGTACTGTGTTTTACATATGTACTTACTTTGACATGTAGCACTGAGATATCCATTCACTCACCAATACACTCATGCACACAGTCAACCGCCCATACAGCTGTTTCCACATGCACTTTTGAAACCATACATCTAGTGAATCAACTGCTCACACATCTATGCACAGAGTCATACACCTCCCAGCCACCCACACACACACTCAGTCTCCCATACAAATACTTGGGCAACCAATCAATAACCCATATAGTTACTCATATAGCTACTTATCAACACATGGAACAGTTTACAGAACAACAGACATAATGATGCACAAATTAAGACAGTTTAGTCACTAACCCATGCACTCAGTGAGACACATTTAATCACTCACTCATACAGTCAGTCATGCACCTACTAAATCCTTCATCCAGACACTTATACATCCACTCTTTCTTCATATTTTAACTTTACAGAAACATACAGTCACTGGATGTTGTCATCAGTGATGTCATCAGTGATGTAATTTGAGATGTCATCAGTGATGTCATCAGTGATGTCACTGACCATGTCATGAATGATGTAATATGTGACATCATCAGCAGTGGATTGCGGGTGCGCGATATATAGTTAGTGCAACTAACTATATATGGAATTTCAATGGTTTTGTGTGAGTAAAATAAGGTTTTGTAAATGCGAATTCCTAACTATATATGGTCTATAACCTATGGTTTTTTCAGTGAATATATATATATATATATATATATATATATATATATATATCTATATATCTATATATATATATATATATATATATATATATATATATATATATATATATATATAAAACAAACACCTCCTCTCAAGGAAAGAAGCAGAAGCCACAGTGGAGATTGAAAGACAGCACCGTTTATTTCAGTAGAATGGCGAATGCATTTCGGCCGGTATGGCCTTCGTCAGCGCCTATATATTAAGCGTGGGCGTAAAATCCGTTTCGTTCACGAAATTTGTGGATTTTAGCAAATTCGCGGTCCGCGAATCGCGCGAATTTGCCCAAAAATCTGCAAACTTCCAAGCTGTGGATTTTTTTGCTTGGTTGCGCTTGAAAAATACAATATTGCGCACGCTGCGTTGACTTACCGTGATTCTGTGTTCGCGGAGTTGTTTTTCTCCCAGTTTGTGTGTGCGGTTTTTCTACCGCGATTACGTCATCGCGGCCCGCCATCTTGCACAGCGAGAGTTTCAAAACACGAGTACGTCTTAAGGGCCCGGGATCACGCATCGCGGGAGTAAACAATGCCAAACACGTAGATGCGGCGCGCAGCTGACTTCCGGCGGCAGATTTGAACAGCTTGCTTTCCCGAAATTGCAAAAATTGCAATTCTGCCCAAAAATCCACCGCAGGCAGCATAAACCTTCTGAAAATGATGATTTTGATCAGAATAACTCCTCAGATTGACATTTGGCTGCACTTTTTGGTGCAAGGAGTCCATTTTGGAGGGGGGGGGGCGGGAGGAAGGAAGTGCCCCAGAGTCTCCAACTTCCTGTTCCTGTCCAGCAGGCTCCTCCCAGTGCTTTGTCCATGTCCTGGTCACTTTTCATTTGGATCTGGAGCTAGAAGGATTACTTTTTGTGGCTGCTGCTGGATATTTGTATTTGAGGACTTTTTGTTCGGATCACTTTTGGATTACTTTTGGATTTTACAAGTAAGTTGGTGTTGTTTGCTAGGGGCATTGCAGTTGTTGCAACTACAATTGTTAAACTTTTTCACAAAAAAATATATTGTGGGTAGTCACAGTATGCAGTAGGTCCAGGGTTAGTCATGGGTGCATGATACAACTGTTTCTGTGAGTTTTGTTGAACTTAAATGTCATTTATGTCATGGAATTGAATAGCTCACTGTTATATGTGATTTTTTTTTTTATTTTGGGGTGCGTGTAAAGCCACACTAGCCAGTAGGCCTGGGGTAGTGAGTGGTGCATGGACCAAGTTTTTCTGTGGGGTGTCTTTAACCCCTTCGATGCTTGTGACGGAACCATTCCGTCATCAGTCACGGTTGGGCTGTGCTGATGACGGAATGGTTCCGTCACAAACACACCAATTACATAGGGGCCCAGCACAGCAGGATAATCTCCCTAGCAGCCAAGGTGTCAATGTAAACATCATTGAGGGCATGGATGGCATTGGATTGTGGTGACTTTTGTGTGTTTTTTGACTTTTTGGGTTGGTGTTGGGGCCTGGCCATGTGGGTGGGGGCCATTTTGAGGCCTGGTCAAGACAGGGCCTGGCCATGTGGCTGGGGGTCAAGGGGCCATTTTGAAGCTAGGCAGTGTGCTCAGGCCCGCACCCAGTTTGCCTTGCTTTCACCCATTAGGCCCAGGGGTAGTGAGTGGTGCATGGACCAAGTCTTTCTGTGGGGTGTCTTGAATTTAAACATCATTGAGGGCATGGATGGCATTGGATTGTGGTGATTTTTGTGTGTTT
This sequence comes from Lissotriton vulgaris, assembly GCF_964263255.1. Lineage (NCBI taxonomy): Eukaryota > Metazoa > Chordata > Amphibia > Caudata > Salamandridae > Lissotriton > Lissotriton vulgaris. The sequence goes on along the minus strand of NC_141688.1, from coordinate 71,215,726 downwards.
TTTAAAAACTTTTTGGGGTGTTGTTGGGGCCTGGCCATGTGGGTGGGGGCCATTTTGAGGCCTGGTCCAGGCAGGGCCTGGCCTTGTGGCTGGGGGTCAATGGGCCATTTTGAAGCTAGGCAATGTGCTCAGGCCCGCACCCAGTTTGCCTTGCTTTCATCCATTAGGCTCAGGGGTAGTGAGTGGATCATGGACCAAGTCTTTCTGTGGGGTGTCTTGAATTTAAACATAATTGAGGGTATGGATGGCATTGGATTGTTTTGATGTTTGTGTGTTTTTTTTTACTTTTTGGGGTGTTGTTCGGGCCTGGCCATGTGGGTGGGGGCCATGTTGAGGCCTGGTCCAGGCAGGGCCTGGCCATGTAGCTGGGGGTCAAGGGCCCATTTTGAAGCCAGGTATTGTGCTCAGGCCTGCACCCAGTTTGCCTTGCTTTCTTCCATTAGGCCCAGGGGTAGTGAGTGGTGCGTGGACCAAGTCTTTCTGTGGGGTGTTGTGAATTTAAACATCATTGAGGGCATGGATGGCATTGGATTGTGGTGATTTTTGTGTGTTTTCCGACTTTTTGGGGTGTTGTTGGGGCCTGGCCATGTGGGTGGGGGCCATTTTGAGGCCTGGTCCAGGCAGGGCCTGGCTATGTAGCTGGGGGTCAAGGGCACATTTTGAAGCCAGGCGGTGTGCTCAGGCCTGCACCCAGTTTGCCTTGCTTTCTTCTATTAGGCCCAGGGGTAGTGAGTGCTGCATGGACCAAGTCTTTCTGTGGGGTGTCTTGAATTTAAACATCATTGAGGGCATGGATGGCATCGGATTGTGGTGATTTTTGTGTGTTTTTCGACTTTTTTGGGTGTTGTTGGGGCCTGGCCATGTAGGTGGGGGCCATTTTGAGGCCTGGTCTAGGCAGGGCCTGGCCATGTAGCTGGGGGTCAAGGGCACATTTTGAAGCCAGGTATTGTGCTCAGGCCTGCACCCAGTTTGCCTTGCTTTCTTCCATTAGGCCCAGGGGTAGTGAGTGGTGCGTGGACCAAGTCTTTCTGTGGGGTGTTGTGAATTTAAACATCATTGAGGGCATGGATGGCATTGGATTGTGGTGATTTTTGTGTGTTTTCCGACTTTTTGGGGTGTTGTTGGGGCCTGGCCATGTGGGTGGGGGCCATTTTGAGGCCTGGTCCAGGCAGGGCCTGGCTATGTAGCTGGGGGTCAAGGGCACATTTTGAAGCCAGGCAGTGTGCTCAGGCCTGCACCCAGTTTGCCTTGCTTTCTTCTATTAGGCCCAGGGGTAGTGAGTGCTGCATGGACCAAGTCTTTCTGTGGGGTGTCTTGAATTTAAACATCATTGAGGGCATGGATGGCATTGGATTGTGGTGATTTTTGTGTGTTTTTCGAATTTTTGGGGTGTTTTTGGGGCCTGGCCATGTGGGTGGGGGCCATTTTGAGGCCTGGTCCAGGCAGGGTCTGGCCATGTGGCTGGGGGTCAAGGGGCCATTTTGAAGCCAGGCAGTGTGCTCAGGCCTGCACCCAGTTTGCCTTGCTTTCATCCATTAGGCCCAGGGGTAGTGAGTGGATCATGGACCAAGTCTTTCTGTGGGGTGTCTTGAATTTAAACATCATTGAGGGCATGGAAGGCATTGGATTGTGGTGATTTTTGTGTGTTTTTCGACTTTTTGGGGTGTTGTTGGGGCCTGGCCATGTGGGTGGGGGCCATTTTGAGGCCTGGTTTAGGCAGGGCCTGGCTATGTAGCTGGGGGTCAAGGGCACATTTTGAAGCCAGGCAGTGTTCTCAGGCCTGTACCCAGTTTGCCTTGCTTTCTTCCATTAGGCCCAGGAGTAGTGAGTTGTGCATGGACCAGGTCTTTCGGTGGGGTGTCTTGAATTTAAACATCATTGAGGGCATGGATGGCATTGGATTGTGGTGATTTTTGTGTGTTTTTCGACTTTTTGGGGTGGTGTTGGGGCCTGGACATGTGGGTGGGACCCATTTTGAGGCCTGGTCCAGGCAGGGCCTGGCCATGTAGCTGGGGGTCAAGGGCCCATTTCGAAGCCAGGCAATGTGCTCAGGCCTGCACCCAGTTTGCATTGCTTTCTTCATTTAGGCCCAGGGGTAGTGAGTGGTTCATGGACCAAGTCTTTCTGTGGGGTGTCTTGGATTTAAACATCATTGAGGGCATGGATGGCATTGGATTGCGGTGATTTCTGTGTGTTTTACGACTTTTTGGGGTGTTTAACTGATGTTTCTCTGGATTCAATTGCTTTTAGGTGCACAAGAGAACCACCAGTGCCAGGAAGAAGTCCTGCAGCGGTGTGTGCAGGACAACGTTACGTGATGTCACATGTGGCCACAGACAAGACAACTCTGCAACTCGTGCAACTGCGGCCTGCTGTTCTGACATCTGAAGAAGATGGGCCCAAAGAAAGGTGGCGGTAGCGCCTCAGCGAAAAAAGTTGCCAGTGCCACTACCAGTAAGAAGGAGCAGAAGAAGCAAGTGGCACCACCTACCAAGGAGACTGATGGGCCCACCAACACCTTTTTTGGTAAAAAAAACACTACACCTGCAGCAGCAGCGGTGCACGCTGGGGACCAAGCTGGAAGCAGCACTTCCGCTTCATTGGGCTCAGTGTCACTACCCCAAATTAGATCCAAGACCATGGGTGCTGCTGATGCAGCCACTATAGTTTCTCAATCACCATCGACCAGTGATGTTGGCTCATCACAATAAAGTACCATCCAATCAACGCCGGGTGTAACTCAGCTGACGAGTGTTCAACAACCACCGCCGCAACGACAACCACAGGTGCAACTAGTACAAGTGCAAGTACATAGGCAAGGAGAGGCACAAGGAGAGGCGCAAGGAGAGGCGCAAGTAGAGGCGCAATTAGAGGCGCAAGTAGAGGCGCATGGAGAGGTGCATGGAGAGGTGCAACTAGAGGTTCATGGAACTGCACAACTGTGCACATGAATTTCACTCAAAAAAGGCTCTTGCGAAAATGCTTCGTCTTTCTGCATAATAAAGTATTATGCTGCCTGGAGGTGTGCCGCTTTGCTTGTTCTTGGATTTCCAGGAAGCATGTGGTGAGGAAATATATATATATATATATATACATATATATATATATATATATATATATATATATATATATATATATATATATATATATATATATATATATATATATATATATATATATATATATATATATATATATATATATATATATATATATATATATATATATATAACAAACACCTCCTCTCAAGGAAAGAAGCAGAAGCCACAGTGGAGATTGAAAGACAGCACCGTTTATTTCAGTAGAATGGCGAATGCATTTCGGCCGGTATGGCCTTCGTCAGCGCCTATATATTAAGCGTGGGCGTAAAATCCGTTTCGTTCACGAAATTTGTGGATTTTAGCAAATTCGCGGTCCGCGAATCGCGCGAATTTGCCCAAAAATCTGCAAACTTCCAAGCTGTGGATTTTTTTGCTTGGTTGCGCTTGAAAAATACAATATTGCGCACGCTGCGTTGACTTACCGTGATTCTGTGTTCGCGGAGTTGTTTTTCTCCCAGTTTGTGTGTGCGGTTTTTCTACCGCGATTACGTCATCGCGGCCCGCCATCTTGCACAGCGAGAGTTTCAAAACACGAGTACGTCTTAAGGGCCCGGGATCACGCATCGCGGGAGTAAACAATGCCAAACACGTAGATGCGGCGCGCAGCTGACTTCCGGCGGCAGATTTGAACAGCTTGCTTTCCCGAAATTGCAAAAATTGCAATTCTGCCCAAAAATCCACCGCAGGCAGCATAAACCTTCTGAAAATGATGATTTTGATCAGAATAACTCCTCAGATTGACATTTGGCTGCACTTTTTGGTGCAAGGAGTCCATTTTGGAGGGGGGGGGGCGGGAGGAAGGAAGTGCCCCAGAGTCTCCAACTTCCTGTTCCTGTCCAGCAGGCTCCTCCCAGTGCTTTGTCCATGTCCTGGTCACTTTTCATTTGGATCTGGAGCTAGAAGGATTACTTTTTGTGGCTGCTGCTGGATATTTGTATTTGAGGACTTTTTGTTCGGATCACTTTTGGATTACTTTTGGATTTTACAAGTAAGTTGGTGTTGTTTGCTAGGGGCATTGCAGTTGTTGCAACTACAATTGTTAAACTTTTTCACAAAAAAAATATATTGTGGGTAGTCACAGTATGCAGTAGGTCCAGGGTTAGTCATGGGTGCATGATACAACTGTTTCTGTGAGTTTTGTTGAACTTAAATGTCATTTATGTCATGGAATTGAATAGCTCACTGTTATATGTGATTTTTTTTTTTATTTTGGGGTGCGTGTAAAGCCACACTAGCCAGTAGGCCTGGGGTAGTGAGTGGTGCATGGACCAAGTTTTTCTGTGGGGTGTCTTTAACCCCTTCGATGCTTGTGACGGAACCATTCCGTCATCAGTCACGGTTGGGCTGTGCTGATGACGGAATGGTTCCGTCACAAACACACCAATTACATAGGGGCCCAGCACAGCAGGATAATCTCCCTAGCAGCCAAGGTGTCAATGTAAACATCATTGAGGGCATGGATGGCATTGGATTGTGGTGACTTTTGTGTGTTTTTTGACTTTTTGGGTTGGTGTTGGGGCCTGGCCATGTGGGTGGGGGCCATTTTGAGGCCTGGTCAAGACAGGGCCTGGCCATGTGGCTGGGGGTCAAGGGGCCATTTTGAAGCTAGGCAGTGTGCTCAGGCCCGCACCCAGTTTGCCTTGCTTTCACCCATTAGGCCCAGGGGTAGTGAGTGGTGCATGGACCAAGTCTTTCTGTGGGGTGTCTTGAATTTAAACATCATTGAGGGCATGGATGGCATTGGATTGTGGTGATTTTTGTGTGTTTTTTAAAAACTTTTTGGGGTGTTGTTGGGGCCTGGCCATGTGGGTGGGGGCCATTTTGAGGCCTGGTCCAGGCAGGGCCTGGCCTTGTGGCTGGGGGTCAATGGGCCATTTTGAAGCTAGGCAATGTGCTCAGGCCCGCACCCAGTTTGCCTTGCTTTCATCCATTAGGCTCAGGGGTAGTGAGTGGATCATGGACCAAGTCTTTCTGTGGGGTGTCTTGAATTTAAACATAATTGAGGGTATGGATGGCATTGGATTGTTTTGATGTTTGTGTGTTTTTTTTTACTTTTTGGGGTGTTGTTCGGGCCTGGCCATGTGGGTGGGGGCCATGTTGAGGCCTGGTCCAGGCAGGGCCTGGCCATGTAGCTGGGGGTCAAGGGCCCATTTTGAAGCCAGGCAGTGTGCTCAGGCCTGCACCCAGTTTGCCTTGCTTTCTTCCATTAGACCCAGGGGTAGTGAGTGGTGCATGGACCAAGTCTTTCTGTGGGGTGTCTTGAATTTAAACATCATTGAGGGCATGGATGGCATCGGATTGTGGTGATTTTTGTGTGTTTTTCGACTTTTTTGGGTGTTGTTGGGGCCTGGCCATGTAGGTGGGGGCCATTTTGAGGCCTGGTCTAGGCAGGGCCTGGCCATGTAGCTGGGGGTCAAGGGCACATTTTGAAGCCAGGTATTGTGCTCAGGCCTGCACCCAGTTTGCCTTGCTTTCTTCCATTAGGCCCAGGGGTAGTGAGTGGTGCGTGGACCAAGTCTTTCTGTGGGGTGTTGTGAATTTAAACATCATTGAGGGCATGGATGGCATTGGATTGTGGTGATTTTTGTGTGTTTTCCGACTTTTTGGGGTGTTGTTGGGGCCTGGCCATGTGGGTGGGGGCCATTTTGAGGCCTGGTCCAGGCAGGGCCTGGCTATGTAGCTGGGGGTCAAGGGCACATTTTGAAGCCAGGCAGTGTGCTCAGGCCTGCACCCAGTTTGCCTTGCTTTCTTCTATTAGGCCCAGGGGTAGTGAGTGCTGCATGGACCAAGTCTTTCTGTGGGGTGTCTTGAATTTAAACATCATTGAGGGCATGGATGGCATTGGATTGTGGTGATTTTTGTGTGTTTTTCGAATTTTTGGGGTGTTTTTGGGGCCTGGCCATGTGGGTGGGGGCCATTTTGAGGCCTGGTCCAGGCAGGGTCTGGCCATGTGGCTGGGGGTCAAGGGGCCATTTTGAAGCCAGGCAGTGTGCTCAGGCCTGCACCCAGTTTGCCTTGCTTTCATCCATTAGGCCCAGGGGTAGTGAGTGGATCATGGACCAAGTCTTTCTGTGGGGTGTCTTGAATTTAAACATCATTGAGGGCATGGAAGGCATTGGATTGTGGTGATTTTTGTGTGTTTTTCGACTTTTTGGGGTGTTGTTGGGGCCTGGCCATGTGGGTGGGGGCCATTTTGAGGCCTGGTTTAGGCAGGGCCTGGCTATGTAGCTGGGGGTCAAGGGCACATTTTGAAGCCAGGCAGTGTTCTCAGGCCTGTACCCAGTTTGCCTTGCTTTCTTCCATTAGGCCCAGGAGTAGTGAGTTGTGCATGGACCAGGTCTTTCGGTGGGGTGTCTTGAATTTAAACATCATTGAGGGCATGGATGGCATTGGATTGTGGTGATTTTTGTGTGTTTTTCGACTTTTTGGGGTGGTGTTGGGGCCTGGACATGTGGGTGGGACCCATTTTGAGGCCTGGTCCAGGCAGGGCCTGGCCATGTAGCTGGGGGTCAAGGGCCCATTTCGAAGCCAGGCAATGTGCTCAGGCCTGCACCCAGTTTGCATTGCTTTCTTCATTTAGGCCCAGGGGTAGTGAGTGGTTCATGGACCAAGTCTTTCTGTGGGGTGTCTTGGATTTAAACATCATTGAGGGCATGGATGGCATTGGATTGCGGTGATTTCTGTGTGTTTTACGACTTTTTGGGGTGTTTAACTGATGTTTCTCTGGATTCAATTGCTTTTAGGTGCACAAGAGAACCACCAGTGCCAGGAAGAAGTCCTGCAGCGGTGTGTGCAGGACAACGTTACGTGATGTCACATGTGGCCACAGACAAGACAACTCTGCAACTCGTGCAACTGCGGCCTGCTGTTCTGACATCTGAAGAAGATGGGCCCAAAGAAAGGTGGCGGTAGCGCCTCAGCGAAAAAAGTTGCCAGTGCCACTACCAGTAAGAAGGAGCAGAAGAAGCAAGTGGCACCACCTACCAAGGAGACTGATGGGCCCACCAACACCTTTTTTGGTAAAAAAAACACTACACCTGCAGCAGCAGCGGTGCACGCTGGGGACCAAGCTGGAAGCAGCACTTCCGCTTCATTGGGCTCAGTGTCACTACCCCAAATTAGATCCAAGACCATGGGTGCTGCTGATGCAGCCACTATAGTTTCTCAATCACCATCGACCAGTGATGTTGGCTCATCACAATAAAGTACCATCCAATCAACGCCGGGTGTAACTCAGCTGACGAGTGTTCAACAACCACCGCCGCAACGACAACCACAGGTGCAACTAGTACAAGTGCAAGTACATAGGCAAGGAGAGGCACAAGGAGAGGCGCAAGGAGAGGCGCAAGTAGAGGCGCAATTAGAGGCGCAAGTAGAGGCGCATGGAGAGGTGCATGGAGAGGTGCAACTAGAGGTTCATGGAACTGCACAACTGCCTATAACGCTTGTTCCTCCAGAAGTAGGGGCACATCAGGAAATTGATATTCAAGCGGAGGTATCATCTGAGGAAGTCACTCCTCCTGATGATGATCCATTGTCTTACAGATCCCCAGCAAGAAAAAGGTCAAGGAGGGCAACTACTACTACTACAAGTTCTTCTTCAAGCCCCCTTCATTCTGATGACCTTGATCTTGATTGGAACCCACCAATGCAGTCTGAGAGTGAGGCACGCCATGAGCCGACAAAGGTAGCTAAGCCTAAAAGGAAGGTTCCCGCAAGGCTTCCACTTATGGGTGATGACAACGAACAAGAAGTTGCGTCTTCTTCTGCTGATGAACAGTCTGACGACGACCCAGTCATCACAGTTGTCACTCCAGCCCCAGCGGGCATGCAGCAGACAGACATTTTCACCCTATCCCAAATGGCTGCTGAGCGGGATGTGGGCGCGTGGCACTGGTACCGCCACCAATGCAGTTAACTACAAAACCAACATGACCTACGGCTTCCATATTTTTTAGTCAGAAGGGCTGGCAAGGACCTCCATCCAGCTCGACCTCCATTCCCTCAAGTAGTGGTGCTGTTAGTGAACAACAGAAACAAATTCAGCCACACCCATCCTCCACTTCATCTGGCATTGAAACTCAAAGCAGCACCTAAACCACCAGCAGACATCTCCAGTCCCCAGTTTGGGACTTCTTTACTGTTAGCCAAAAGGCGGAAAACATGGTCGTTTGTTCGATTTGTAAAATATTAGTTAGTCGGGGTAATCTTACTACCATCTATGGTACCGGAGGCCAGAGAGGTCATCTCCAAAAACAGCACATTATCCAGTGGGAGGCGCACCTAAGGAAGATCCGGGAAGCCATAAGTAGAACTGATCCAAATGTATCCATTCACATTGCATCTGATGCTGACGAGGGGCTGATTGTGCAGGGGGGGAAGTCAAGAACCGACCAACATTTTTTCTGGTACACCCAGTACCCCTGGCAGCAGCACTGCAGTGATAGCGCCCACACCCTCTACCCCTGCAACATGTATAGAGGCACACTAGAGTCTGGGAGAGACACCAATGCGAAAAAGTACATCAATGAGCCTAACTGGTTTGAAGAAGTCTGCATCATCATCATCATGTAAAACGGTCCAGACCACCATTAGCAGAATGTTTTGGTCGGAGGCGCCATTTGAACGCAACCACCCAACGGCACGTCTGTATAATGTAAAGCTGGCTAAAATGTTAGCGCTGGATCTTCTCCCTTTTTCTTTCGTGGAAGGGGAGGGTTTTCTAGAATTTGTGGCAACAGTCTGCCCTCAATGGAAGGTTCCTAGCCGGTCCTATTTTGCCAGAGTTGCGGTTCCAGCACTACCTCAAGATGTGCTGGGGGTGATTAGGGCAGCTTTGCAGAAGAGTGCTGTTCACACTATCCACCTGACAACAGACATGTGGAACAGTTGCCAAGCCCTTGATTACATGTGCATCACTGCACACTGGGTCTCTTTTGCAGGGGTTAGAGACAAGTTATCTGCAGGTTTTGACAGTGCCACAATTTTTCAAGCTAGTCGGAAACATGCAACAGTAGCCATGCTTGCCATGGAGAAAACTCATACTGCACCTAACCTTTTTGGAGGAGTTTGATAGGAAGGTCTATGAATGGCTGCATCCAAGAAATCGCATAATTGGTTATGTTTCCACGGATAATGGCAGTAATATAGTTAAGGCCATGCAGCAAGGTGACTATTTCAGAGTGCCGTGTTTGGCGCACAGTATTAACATCATGGTGCAAGATTTCTTGAAAAAAGAAAACACAGTCAGTCAAAACTTTTTATTTTGATTAGTTAAAATCATAAAAAAAGCAGCAGTACATACATACATTGTACTTAAAATAGATAAAATATATATACAAGTAAATAAAAAGGCATATATTTACAGACATTCATGTATATACACTACTTATAATTCATGATTCATACAAAACAGTTGGTGAACAAATGTCTCCGCCTGGCCTAAACACTACTATTTAAAATACAACAAAAAATTGTAAGACCATTGTTTCCATGATTATAAGGACAAAAACTTAATTCATGCATATTGTTGTTTTGTTCTTCACTCTCGCTGCGGCCACCAGAAAACTTGCTACACTGAAGATGACCCGCACACTGTTCAACAGTTGCAAATATAAAAGTGCAGGCCTCACCTGTAGAAACCCTGCTTCTCGTAATATAGGCTGCAAGAATTTTTTACGTGCCTCAGAAAAGTTTTCACAAAACATGATTAGATGAAGGGTGTCTTGTGTCGAGAAGTTATCACATGAACATGGTGAGGAATCAGCTGGTTTACCCTATTGCTGGAAATCGCCTAAAACAAATTGAATTAGATTGAATCTAAATCTTCTCAACAGAAAGCGATGGAACGGCTTAGTGGCTATCTTGAGGTAAGGTTCAATGGAAGGCGAAGTCTGTAAGGCATAAATGCTTCTTACTCCTGATTTTTTGAGCTCCACCTCCTCCCTGTCTGCCTCCAACATGATCCGGAAATTGTGTTTAATCCATCCCAAATCCTCTTTCTTAATTTCCTCTGGAGCTGTGAACAATTCAGGACGTCCCAGCCTGACACACCCCGCTCTAACGTATGCCAGCCATGGGATTCTGTCTGCCTTGTCGAGGGCCAAGCAGTCTTTAAGGATAAGGTGATTGAGTGTGATGTCCTCATTGAGCCACATCTTTGCCCAACAGATCAGTGGGGCTGCTTTTAGATAGTCTGTGATGTAACCCACACCTAATTCACAATGTACAGCCAAAGTCGATGACGACTGAGGTACCGCCAGCAGGGATCTAAGGAACCTGTTTTCTACTAATTGTATTTTGCCCACAGGTCCATATCCCTTCCCCATATCGACGCCCCATAAGAGGCAATCGCGCAACACCTGGACTTGTATATTTTAAGCATAACTTCCAAGGGTTTAGCTCCCAGCCTTTTAGCAAAACTAAGGAGGGCTGTTGTAGATCTTGCCACTATGTTGCTTTTATGTTTCTTCTGGGGACCCCAACTACCTTTCTCGTCGAATAAGACACTCAAATAAGTAAATACTGGGACCATAGAAACTTCCGCACCCAGGCATTTGAATGTTTTAACCTTACTGATCTTCCTGCGGGCCCAAACGACCATTTTTTTTTTTTTAAGACGTTTATTAGTATTCAATGGTACAGTACATATAGCAAAGCCTACAACCCTGTGGGCCGGCTGCAACTTGGCGATGGATCGTGAGGGTAGGGGTGTACAGGGGAAGGTGCACCGTGCCACCAAATGTGTCGTCAGTGAACTAGGCCTCAAGTATGTTGTTGATATCACTTGTGCATTACACAATTATGTCTGTAAGTGACGTCTTATTTTTACATTTTTTCTTATAAGTAAACAGTTAACTCTGCAAACAAAAAACAGAACAGTTCTTATCGGTATGTCCCATTTTTTCTAGCTGCGCTACCGCGTGTCTTTCCGGCATTCATGACACCAAAACCCACTGAGCGGAGCATTAATCTCTGGGGGCGCGTCAGTGGAGTAGGGGCTAGTGGTGCACGCACACAGATTGCCTTAGTCCTGATGTATGACAGCCGTTGTGAGCAGTAGGGCCTCACGGGTTGTCGGCCGAGTATGCGATGCGCCTAGCAGATGGATGGTTTAGCCAAGCTGTGTTTTCGGAAGACGCTACCCGCGCCCGGTCTCGTGGCCGGACATGTGTCCAGGTGCATCCTTCTAATGTGGCGTGGAAGGAGGTTATGGCTATAGCCGGAAAACAAGAGTCCGAAACCGTAAACTTGGGGATGTGTGTGGGGTGAAGAGTGGGGGGGGGAGTGTACTTATGGGAGCGATGTCAGGGGGGAGGTGTTGGGGGTGCGTTTCGAGTCGACGTGAGCTAGAGAGCCCTCGCGTGGGTAGCCGTCCGTGTCAATAGCCAGCGCGTCTGAAGGCTGGTGTCACGTTCAGGGGGGATGCAGCTTGCAACCCTGTCTACGGTACTGTCACCCCAGCGGTGCCATCCCATCTTAGAGGCCTCTATGTGAGCCCTCTGACCGTGCCCTCCCCCTGGAGGGACCCCAGGATGTCATCCCAGAGCTGTGCGATCGGGAACTGCCTTAAGCCCGCTATCTCCTCCCGGTGTAGTGCCGTGCTTTCTGCTCTAGCCCAGTTAGTGAAGGATGCATACCAGTGTGCGGGGGTTGGCGGTTCCCTTCTCTTCCAGTGCTTAGTGAGCAGTCTTTTGGCTGTGATGAGGCCCAGATCCCAGAACCGAGCTTGTGTTTTATTAAGTTTAGTTCTCTTGTATAGCCCAACTATGCAGGCCTCCCACGTGTGTGGTAACCCCGGGCCCGTGCTATGTGTCAGGAGAGATGTCACCTCTCCCCAGTATGTGTCCAGAGATGGACAGTGCCAGAGCATATGTAAAACGTCTGCGCCTAGCAGGTCACACCTGGGACAGGCGGCGGTGTTAGTCGTGAAGTATCTGTTGATTCTGTCTGGCGCTAAGTACGCCTGGTGCAGTATGTACAACTGGATGGTCCGGAAGCGGGAGTTGCGTGGGATGTTCACGGGGCTGGCCAGAACCAGGTTCCATTCCTTATCCGTCCAGTCCCTCCCGCGGTGGGCCGCCCATTTGTCCCTAATCGGTTGTGTGGGTCTTTGTGTGTGCATGAGGAGTGCCTGTGCCAGCCAGTGTATAATGTGGGAGCCTCTGTCCATAACATGCAGGTACTGTATTAGGTGGGGAATCGGCGGCTCATCCTGGATATCCCCCCAGGACTCTGTATATGCCCGCAGTACAGACCCGTGGAGCAGGAATTGCCCCGCCGGCAGACCCGTGCCCTCCGACAATTCCGCAAATGAGAGCATGGCCCCGTTCGCATAGAGGTTGCCCATGGTCTCCACCCCAGCCGCAGTCCAGTGCTCCAGAATACGTGGTGTCACCATTCCACCACTCCGGGGGGTGCCCATCAGGGGGAGGGCAGGGGCATACGGCTTGACATTCTGCGTCAGTTTCAGGCTACGGATGAAGCATTTACGGGCCACAGCCACGTGCAGGGGTAGAGGCGGGGTCCCTTGGTCAGGGGGTGAAACAAGGCGCAGACCTGCGGGTGGGTCCATTGGTAGTCAGCGGTAGCCGTGTCGTCAAGATGCGAGCCGCTAAGCCAGTGTGTCACCCATTGCAGCTGCGCAGCCAGGTAATATAGCTCCATGTTAGGGACTGCCAGCCCTCCCTCAGCAGTCGGGGAGTACAGCTTCGCCAGGGCCACGCGGGGGCGTCCTGTATTCCAGATCAGGTCGTGGAGCATTGATTCCAGGTCGCGGAATATCCTTGTGGGGACACACAGTGGGATATTTGCAAAGTGGTATAGTAGCCTGGGCAGAGCTATCATTTTAGATAGTGCGATTCTGCTTGGCACATTCAATGGCAGAGTCTTCCAGAAGGCCATTTGGGCCCGCAACGAGGAGACAGCGCGCACCAGGTTGCCCTCCAGTATGCTCTGCGCGTCCCTGTACATATACAACCCGAGGTATTTAAACGTGGTCGGATACCATGTGAGCCGAGTGCCTCCAAGGTGCACATCACACTCCCCCAGGTCCGGGCTGAACGAATACACTCCGGACTTGGTCCAGTTGACCTTGAGACCCGACACTTCTTCAAAGGTCTGGAAAATGTCCGACAGCGCGCCTGGTACCGCGGTAAGGTCCCGCACATACAGCAGCAGGTCGTCCGCGTAGAGCGAAACTGTGTGCACTCCATCAGCCAGCGGGATCCCCCATTCCGCTCCCCTGTCCCGCAACAGCGCCGCCAGGGGCTCAATGGCCAGAGAGAAAAGAAGGGGTGACAGGGGGCAACCCTGTCGGGTGCCTCTGCATACCCGCACCGCCTCCGAGATCAGCCTGCCCATCCTCACGCGGATACTGGGCCTCTGGTAAAGTAGTCCGACCATGTCAGCGAAGGTATCGCCCACGCCGAATCTGTCCAGTACCGCCCCCAGATAGGGCCACTCCACGGAGTCAAAAGCCTTCTCGAGGTCTAAAACTAGACACCCCGATCTCGGCCAGTGCAGCGTGGCTGCTTCCTGAACTCGGAAGAGGCGGCGCAAGTTACGGGAAGTGCTCCTTGCCGGCATGAAACCATTCTGGTCACCATGTACTAGGATCGGGATCTCTAAGGCCAAGCATCGGGCCAACAGGGAGGTTAAGATTTTATAGTCAGTATTCAACATGGCTAATGGCCTGTAGGACCCCATGCATGTACCATCCCTGCTTGGCTTCAAAAGTGAGACCTGGTTGGCCTCATTAAGCGTGTCCGGGAGCGCCGAGTCCTCGATCGCGGTGTTATACACCTTGAGCAACTCCAGGATCAGCGTATCTGAACATGCCTTAAAAAATTCGGCAGGTAGGCCATCCGGGCCAGGGGATTTGTCATTGGACAGGGCGAAAATGGCCTCGCGCATTTCCTCCTGGGTGAATGGTGTTCCTAGGTCCCCCTGTTGCGCGTCTGTGAGGGAAGGCAGTTGTATGTCTGTAAGGTAATCCACAATGGACGCAGAGGAGACCCTCAATTGTGACTTATACAGGGCCTGGTAGTGTCTCACAAATGCTTGATGTATCTTACTTTGTGTGTACAGTATCTCTCCCTCATCTGTGCGGATGGCGGACACCGGCTCCGTGCGGTTCTCCTGTCTGACTAGCCAGGCCAGTAATCTCCCGGGCTTGTCGCTGTGCTGGTGTACTCGCGCCGAGTGGGCCGCAAAATTGATGTGCCTCAGTCGTTCCAGCCATGCCGCATGTTCTGCTCGGTTCCCTTTTAGTCAGTCACCCGTTCCGCCCACCCCTTCATGCTCCCAACGGAGCAAGTCCGCCTCCACCCTGCGTAGATCTGCCTCTAATTTTTTCTGCATGCTCCCCTGTGCGCCTAGACAGTGTCCCCGTATCACCACCTTGAAGGCGTCCCATTCCACTCTTGGGGAGGACGCTGTGCCCGAATTGTCTGTGAAGTATTGTGTTACGCAAGCCTGCAGGGAGTCTCGAAAGGGGGCGTCTAGCAGCAAAGCAGGTTGTAAACGCCATGTAGGGATGAGCGGGTGTGGGCGTTCCCAAGCCATGCGCAGCGTGTGCGGATTGTGATCCGAGTGTGTTCGGCCAAGGTATTGAGAATCAGTGATGTGTGGCAGCATTTCTGATGACACCATGTATTTGTCAAGGCGGACGTGTAGCGCGTGTGCCCCTGAGTAGTAAGAGTATATCCTGGTGTTGGGGTTGTGCGTGCGCCCTGCATCTTTTAAATCCCACTGTGCCGCCCACTGTGTGAGTGCCCTCGTGGCTCCTAAGGACGTTGCGTCTGGCCTGGGGGGGGCCGAGCGGTCCATCGCGGGATCCAGCACCATATTGTAATCTCCCCCCAGTATCCAGGGGACGCCGTGCCAAGGCGCCAGCTTCTCCGAAATGCGTGCCAGGAAGCCCCCTTGGTCCGTGTTTGGAGAGTAAATGGACGCCAGAACTACTGGTTGCCCGTCCATGCGGCCCTTCACCAGGACATACCTCCCCTCCGGGTCTGTGAGGACATCTGACATTGTGAAGGGTGTGCCCGGCCTTACCCACAGTAGCGCCCCACGGGCAAACGAGGAGTACTCTGTAGCATACAGTTGTCCCCTCCATCTGCGCCGCAGAGCAGCCACCTCTGCCCCACATAAGTGTGTTTCCTGCAGGAGTGCAATGTGCACCTGTTGTCTTTTCAAGTAGGAGTATATTTGATATCGGCGCGCTGGTGTGTGCATGCCTCTGATATTCCAGGTACATATCGTTATCGCAGACATTCTAGCAGTATGAACTCTCCCCCATCATATCTACGAACAGCAGCTCCACCAAGGACCCTCGCATCCCTTTCCCCAGCTCCCCCGCATCCACCCCCCCAGTACACTCAGCAATGTTCAGGAAGACCTTAGGAAGGGGAAGAACAAAGAACAACAATAACCAACTGCGGGTGAACCCCACTAAAATACCAAAAGGGCAGTGGCGAAACGGGCCACCGTCCATATTCTCGATTGAGAGGGACAACCTTTCTAGTCTAGGGGGCAACGTGGGCTAAGCACAGTCTCGGCAAATCAGATGTTCAGTCAATGAAGGGGATCAAGATCCGTCCCTGAGCCTTATGAAATAAGCAACTGACAGCCACCATCAGTGTAACGGCACGTGGTGCCATTCGGCCCGTAGGGGGCCCTGCCCAGGCCGGTCCCGGCAGAGGGAGGGCATGATGGGGTGTGATGCGTGTCCCATGCCCCTGGCAGGAGTGGTTCCCCATTGACCTTGGCCTGCGGTCAGAGGTGGCTTAGGATGAGTACGGGCCAGAGGACAACCCCACCGCCACCACCCGCATCGTCCACCAGTGCCACAGGGGCAGTAAGCACTGTTCCAGATGTCCATTGTCCAATCGGCAGGCAGGGGGGAAGAAGACGCCCCCAGCAGTGACGGGCATCAGCCGCGCCTCAGCGTCCAGTCAGCTCCTGCCACCATCCCCCCCGCCATGGCAAATACTTCACAGATGTCCCTTGCGGAGTCAATGAAACAGGTCAGCAGTTTGCGGTGTGACGACTGGCAGGTCCACTGAGATCTGAGAGTTCGGAATCCCATATATAGCCTCATCCTCATCGCTAGGGACTGCCTGCTGGCCGTCTTCGAGGGTCCTCTCCTGGGAAGGCGGGTTGCTCAGCTGGGAGACCCTCCGGAGCGCATCGCGTTGTTCCTGGAGTATCTGGTCCAACGGAGGAGAATGTCGCGACCCCTCCTCCGGCCGTTGGGACTGCTGTGTTTTGTGCCTGCGGCGGCGCAGTGGCCCGTGTGATCTGGGCCTCGCCTCGCCGCCTCGAGGCTGTCTGGGTGCCGTGTCCGTGCCCCCGTCCAGCCATTCACTGACCTCCTCGGGGGTGTTGAAGAAGTAGGTATTGTCCGCCGCCACCACTCTCAGTTTTGCTGGGAAGAGCAGGGAGTATTTAAGGCCTGCGGTGCGGAGTCTCCGCTTTACCTCCATGAAGTTGTGCCGTTGGCGTTGCACCTGGACAGTGTAGTCGGGAAAGAACATGATCGCGGCATTGTCTATACGGATTACGCCAAGTCGTCTGGCTTCCCGCAGCACCGTGTCCCGGTCCCTATAATTCAGTATCCTGAAGAGCAGTGGCCTCGGGTTAGCGCCGGTGGTGTGGGGCCTCGTCGGCACTCGGTGCGCACGTTCCACTACAAAGTAGGGCGATAGTGTGCCTTCGGGCAACAGGGTCCTAAGCCAATCTTCAACATGCTGGGTGGGGTGGTTCCCTTCCCACTTTTCCGGGACCCCCACGAGTCTGATGTTGTTGCGTCTCGCCCTCCCTTCCGCATCCTCGCCCCTGTCCTCCAGGAACTCCACCCTGTTCAGGAGATCCTGCACTTGCCTGTCCGTCTGGGCGACCTTGGGCTCAATCTCCTTCACCGTACCCTCCAGGGTCTTGGTCCGATCGGATAATTTCCTGTGATCATCCCTTAGGAGGGTCAGGTCCACAGCGACACCGTCTATTTTGGACTCTAGGGAAGTTCTGGTCTGCTGGAGTGACTGATTCATGCGCTCCACGGCCGCCAGCACGCTGTCCAGTCTCGTAGCTAATTGTTCGTGGCCATTTTATTCAGTAGCTTGTCTGTTTTCCCCTTTGGCGGGGCCCCACCAGTCCCGGTGCGGGTCCGCACCCCCCCCAGACATGGGCAGGAGCGCCCGGCCAGCAGTTCCTCCACCTGGGCCACTCCGGCAGCACCTCCGGGATCACGCCACCATTAGGCGGGGGGTCCGACAGTCAGCAGTCGCCCCTCTGGCCGGGGCCGTCGTCGTTGTGGCCGGGGGAGGGTCCGTCAGGCGGGTCCTCACCCTCTCTCAGCACGGGTCTGCCACGCCGCCCCAGTTGCAGTGTGAGGCCGGGGGGGCCGGCGTGGTGTGTGGGTCCAAAGGGTCCAGGCGCCGTGGGCAGGTCTGGCCGCCAGTTCTAGCCCGGGTCGCAGCCTCTCGTGCTTCTCCCTGTCCCCCAGGTAGCTGCTATCCCCGTGGGGGGCCCGCAGGCGAGTCCGACACGGAGCGCATTGTCGTGTGCCTCCGTCACATGGGGGCCGGTCAGTCCGTCACCGGCAGTGGTGTGGCGACCAGGCGGGAGGGCCGGGCTGCCCCTCCGCGAGTCTTGGGTCCACAACGCAAGGCCTGGGCGGCCGCTCCGCACGGGCTCCTCTATGCCGGTAGGCGCGAGAGGGACTCACCGGGGGGGCTCCGGTCTCAGCGTGGCATCCCGGGGAGGAGCCCCCGCCAGTCGGGGCCGCCACTTCACCGGCGCCTCTCCGGTATCGACCTCCGTGCCTTGGCCGCCCCGGGTATGCCGTCAGGAAGCCCAGCGAGTTCGCTCCACTCACGGGGCAGCAGTTGCGCGACGGCCGCGATGTGGGGGCTGGGCGCCCGCTCCTCACTCAGTCCGGGCTCTTCGCAGGTGTCCAGCAGCGAGGTAAGGCGATCTCTGGGCCACCGGAGGTTGTTCCCAGTCTGGTGGCAGTCGGCCAGCGGGCCGCAGACAGTGTGGTGCGGCCTGCCGGCCGGGGCCTGTGTGCTGGGCCCGAGCCGCGGTCTCCCTTAGTTGCCCCGCCGGCTGGGAGGCAGCAAGTCCCGCAGGAGGGCCACAGGATAGGTCGGGGTCGGCCCCGTCGGAGCCCCGAGGCGAAAGTCGGCCAGATTGCTGAGAAGTGCTCCGGGGAGGTCCGCCAGCAGTTTTGGGCGGCTACGGTGAAATGTGGCGGAGAATCGGCTCAGGGAAGGGGAATTTAGCACGGAGCTCTACCCTAGTGCGTCCTCCGCCATTGCGTGCTTAGCCACGCCCCCGCGGGCCCATACAATCATTACGTGGGATTTATTACTGTTTACTTTTACATCGAGGGACTCCATAAATGCCCCGAAATTGTCCAACTGCCTCTGTAGGCCCAGACCTGTGCGAGCGATAAGTACAGCGTCATCTGAGTACAAGAGGACCGGGATACCCGTTCCTCCTGCACATGGAGTGTCCGCATTGGCCCCAGACAGAGATTTTTCCAGGGCATTTATATAAATCGTAAAAAGGAGGGGGGCCAGAATGCAGCCTTGTCTGACTCCCCGTCTAGAACTGAATTGGTCTGTGCACCTACCATCCTGCGTGACCCTAACGGCTGCCGCTAGGTCCTGGTGGAGGACGCTAAGAAAGTGAACTAGCGCTGCATCTATGCCCATATCCAACAAAATACGCCATAATTTGGAGCGGTTCACCAGATCAAAGGCTGATGATAGATCCATGAACCCAAGATATAGAAAGCCCTCTTTTGCTACCGTGTATTTACTAATCGAAAGGTATAAATTTAGGCATTGGTCCATGGTGCTCATGTGTTGTCTGAAGCCGTACTGGAGATTCGGGAGCACCCCCCTGCCATTCATCCAATCTCCTAGTTTCTAAAGGATGACTCTGCCCATGATCTTAACGGCAGAGTCTAGCAGGGAGATTGGCCTGTAGCAGGCGGGGTCCCCTCGAATCCCCTTTTTAAAGCAAGTTACTGACCACCTGCCGAAGAATCTGCACACATTTCAGCCATTCTTTTAAGGCCCGGAAGCAGCTGAGGAGCATTCAACATGAACGTAGACTGCCAGTCAAAGGACTCATCCAGGAGGTGGCAACACGTTGGAACTCAACCTTTTACATGCTTGAGCGTCTGTCTGAGCGTGGGGGGTAATAAATGATTATGTCTATAAACTGGGTTCTACTATGAAAGACATGAGGCTAGAGTTGGAGGAATGAAAGCTAGTTGCAAGCCTGACAGACATGCTTCATCCTTTTAAGGTCTTCACGCGTGAAGTCAGCAGGGAGGACTGTTCTTTGGGCAAAGCTATCCCATTGTTGGTCATGCTAGAGCACCAACTGAAGGCAGTGTCTTCAACGTTCCGAGATGATGCTGAAAAGCAAGACGCATATCAGTTGGTGGAGAGGTTATTAAGCCGCCTAGTTACCAATGAAAGGCTTAAAAACATACATACAGAGCGACATTACATTTGTGCCACTATTCTGTATCCACGGTACAAAAAGGCAGTGGCCAGCAAAGCATTTATTCCTTTAGATGAAGCAGATGTTTCAAAGTACAAACATTGGCTAGCTGTGTCAGCCCCTCAGTTTGAAAAAGAGCGGCAGAAAATTCAAGGAGCCGTCAGAAGTACAACTGAATCAGCAGGCCATCCGGCGTCAATGTTCCACTTCTGAATCTGTGGCTGAAGGGAGTCACTTTCCCCCACAGCCGTTAAGGACACCAGCAACCGTATCATCATTCTCACCTGCACCAGGCCCAGCCATATTATTGTCGGAAGCGGATTGGCTAACTCATCAAGGGTTTGCTCGTTCCAGTGCTGCAAAGGCCACAGATGGTACGCAAAGTGGAGCAACCCTGGAGAACCTTGAGTCGATGGTGCAGGCCTAGCTGGATGACCCAACAAAGGCCTTTGTTAATCAGTACCCATTGCTGTATTGGTATAGGAAAAGGCCTCTATGGCCACTGATCACCAACCTGGCTCTAAATTATTTGTCTTGCTCACTCGCAAGTGTGTCTTCTGAACGTGTTTTCAGTGCTGCTGGTGCCATTGTAACTTCAAAAAGGATCTGCCTCTCACCCAAAAATGTGGAGAGGTTAACACTGATCAAGATGAATCAGCACTTCATACCACCAGATTACAAAATACGTGAATGCACGCAGGAAGAAGAGGACACCGACTTAGGTGACAGAAGTTCTTCTCTGTTAGCTGACCTACTCCCGTCTCAATTCGCAGAGTTTGAGGACGAGCTCTACTTCCCTGACACTGAGGCCTGAAAATTACTTCCTTTTTTTTCGTCCTTATTCACTTTTATTCCTGTGTGTCTTTCTTTAATTTGCAACTTTTACCACAACAAAACTCTAATCACCTAATTACAACAAGTCCATCATCAGTACTGTCTTCATCTTATTTTCCTTATTGATTTCAAGGTGCCGTAGTCTGCATTCCTGAGGTTCACAAGTTCACAACTCAATCATGCTCCTCTATCCTCCTCCTCCAGACTCCCCCTATCCATTTCCCTCAAGGCAGATGGATGGATTACGAAGAATAAAGAAACTTTGTCTTTGTAGATGAGTCCCCTCAAGTCGGACTAAAATTACTGACTGACTACATGCTTACTGATTGCTGACAGAGTTACCCCTGAAATTGACAGGAGAGGCTGCCCTGTGGGCCCTCACTTTCGGAAGAAGATGCGGACAAAAAGTAGAACAGGTAATGAATAATGAGAAGATGGCATGCAGTGGGCAGCAATGGCTGTCTGGCTCTGATGAAACTAATTGCTGTTTGTTTTTTGTGCATGAAATGAATCATATGTCTTGTCTTAGTTATTATTTAATCTTTTAGACAGTAATTGTAACTCATGTTTACTACTCTGTTTATTTTTACCTTGTTTAATTCAAATTGTACTTCAACTTCATAGGCCACTATGTTGCATTTTCCAATATCCAAAATGTCCTTGGAGTGGACTCACTTGCCAATATACCATGATGATTGATTAAATAATATATCTTTTTTCTTTACAGTCTCTCACTGGGATGGATGGATCATCAGCGTCGGTTTACGGTATGGTATGTAGTGGTCGAGGGCGAGGCAGTGTACTGTTGTTGTTATGCCAGGTAGATTCCACTCCACTCCAGACAGCAGTTCATGTAAAATTAGGGCTATGTGGCTTGCTGCATACAATTATATATGCTTTGTCTGTCTGACAAAGAACCTAGGTATGCTACATCAAGTTGCTTCACTCAGTGGTGCCTGCCTTGACCGTCTGCATGGCCCTGCCTCAAGCTTGGGCCAAACATCCGTTATGTTTGCTAAATTTGTTGTTTTTTGCGAATCTCGCAAAATTACCGAAAATTCACAAATTCTTGAGCGGAACGGATTTTTGGCCCATGCTTGCGGCAGGGCCATGCAGACGGTCAAGGCAGGCACCACTGAGTGAAGCATCCTGATGTAGCATACCTGGGCTCTTTGACACAGACAGACAAAGCATATGTAGGGTTTAGGGTTCAGTGCGATTTACTAGGGTTTTTGGTTTAAGTGGGTAGGGTTCCTGCTGAGTCTAGGGCTCAGGGCCCGAAGCAGGCTCGTTCATAATGATGTTGGCAAGGTTTTAGGGGGGTTTGGCGTTCTTTGGTCCAGAATTGGCAGAATTGTGGCCTTTTTTGGTGTTTTGCAGGCGCATGTGTTTGGGTGAAAAGTGAAAACTAGTCGTACATCTTCTTCTTCTTCTTCTTCAAAGAGCTCAGTGGTTCGATTTTGTTCTGCCTTGCTGAAATTCTTGGGAATCGCTGGAACAAGTGTCCAGGTAAGTTTCAAGAGGATCGAAGTAGTGGAAAGCTGAAAACAGCAATTTTTTGAGAACAGCGCAATTTGCCATGCTTTGGATATACCAGTATTGCATGTTTTTGTTAGCTGTTTGGGGTGTTCTAGATTTGTGGGGGTGGGTCGGGTGGTCTTGGAGCACTGCTGGGAAGGTCTAATTTTGATTGCAAGTGGTTTGAAGAAAATCCATCATGGAAAAGGGGAGTGAGGGCCTAGCTGCATAGCGCGTTTGGAGTGATTTTGAGGTAGGCCTCAAATTTTTTAAGTTTGACATTTTCCATTTTTGCTTTTTGGCACAATTAAACTGAGGCCTAGCAGTATTGCATGTTTTTGGGGGCTGTTTGGGGGGTTCTAGGTTTTTGGGGGTGGGTTGGGGAGTCTGGGAGCACTGCTGGGAAAGTCTAATTTTGATTGCAAGTGGTTTGAAGAAAAATCAATGGTGGAAAAGGGGCGTTAGGGCCTAGCTGCATAGCGCGTTTGGAGTGATTTAGAGGTAGGCCTCAAATTTGTTTAGTGTGACATTTTCCATTTCTGCTTGTGGTCTGTTTGGGGTGTTCTACTGTTTTTGTGGGTGGGTTGAGGGGTCTGGGGGCATTGCTGGGAAGGTCTAATATCGGATGCAAGTGGTTTGGAGAAAATACATGGTGAAAAAGTTTTTCCTTTTCAGCTCACTTGTGTGTTTTGGGGGGGCTGTTTCGGAGGATTCTAGGTTTCTGGGGGTGGGTCGGGGGGGGTGGGTCTTGGAGCACTGCTGGGAAGGTCTAATTTTGATTGCAAATGGTTTGAAGAAATTCCATGGTGGAAAAGGGGAGTTAGGCCCTAGCTGCAGAGTGTGTTTGGAGTGATTTTGAGGTAGGCCTCAAGTGTGACATTTTCCATTTTTGCTTTTGGCCTGTTAGGGAGTGTTCTACGGGTTTTTGGGTCGGTTGAGGGGTCTGGAGGCATTGCTGGGAAAGTCTAATATCGGATGCAAGTGGTTTGGCGAAAATCCATGGTGGAAAAGGGGGGTTTGGGCCTAGACCTAGTTGCAGAGAGCGTTTTTGCACGGTTGAAAGTTAGGCCTAGTAGTAGTATTGCATGTTTTTGGGGGGCTGCTTGGGGGGGTTCTAGATGTTTGGGGGTGGGTTGAGGGGTCTGGGGGCACTGCCGGGAAGGTCTAATATCTGATGCAAGTGGTTTGATAAAAATCCATGGTGGAAAGAAGGGGTTTGGGCCTAGCCCTAGTTGCAGAGAGCGTTTCGGCACGGTTGAAAGTTAGGCCTAGTAGTATCACCTGTTTTTGAGGGGCTGCTTGGGGGGGGGTTCTAGATGTTCGGGGGTGGGTTGAGGGGTCTGGGAGCCCACCTCAATTGGATCCATCGTCAACATCATCCTCCTACCTGTCAAGAAGACTTGTTGTTACGCTGCTGTGTCACTGTTCTTGTTGAAGCCATAATCATCCATGCAATTCTTTTTTCCCCATGCTTATCTTCAGCATTGCTTAGGCTACTGTTCCTTCTAATACTCCTCTCAGGCCACTCAATGTCTCATTTTTTTACTTTGTTTTTCATATGCTGCAACTGCTAGTGTGGTACGACTCCTACTAACACCACAACAACGGAATTTCGGTCTGGGATGGCGTAATCGCCATTTGCCATGCAGCCAGCGCTGTGCCTAGCTCTATTCTCAAACACGAATCACAGGTAAGATAAGCATTTTGGAGAGGTAGAATAATGGGCTAGGACTCAGAGGAGAAACTGACAGTATCACTAGTAAAGTACTAGTAGGCCAATTGAATTCACTAACTCTGTTAGTGGCACTTTTAAACATTTTTGGATGTTTTAGATAATTCATGCTGGTAAGTTTGAGGAAACCAAACAAGCCGTAACCCGCGCCCACTACCCCACAAAATAAGATCAACGCGTACACTATGTTGAAGTATGTAAAATGAATAATGATATATTTCCCCTAACAAAAATAAACTAGTCCCACCCCTCCCCACCCCAAACAATTGTCCATTTCAAATATTCCACTAGTTCCAAATAATCCCCAACTCCCGATTCGCACCCCCCCAACAATCTTTAAAAAAGGGGCAAGAGACACAGTCACTTCCGGCGGTGTCTGGACAGGCGGTCCCGCCGCTCCTTGCGGAGGTCCAGTAGATATTTTTCAAGGTCGTCCACCTTGCGCTCCAGGTAGTCCACTCTTAGGCTTAGGCGGCGCATGCGTGCCTTCCAGGCTCTGAGGGGCCAGCTGCTGGTGTTCTTGCAGCTGAGCGACGGCGGGTGGCTGTTCGAGCACGGACCGTGCTGGAGGCTTCTGGCTGGTGTACACGGGGGCAGTGCTGGAGGAAGTTCCCGAGCCCACAGCCGTCAATATTCCACCAGAATGGCCTCCAGCTTCTGGGCCCTGGCCCGGACAGCCATCTCCCTTCTGGTGAGCTTTTTGGGAGCATCTATATGAAGAAAGGAAGAAAAATAATGTTACCAATACTCTTTAACAATAACACAAAATAATTCAACAGAAAGTTGTCTCACAGTAACACTAGCAATTTGCAAGCACAGTGTAACATTTTGGCATGTATCTTTCTGCCGTCTTTGTAGGCCTGTAACAGTGGGAGTTTCAGGAATTCTACTACCAGGTAGCACTATGGACTCAATACATAGTCAGAGAGTCAGAGAGTACACCAGTATTCTTCTTTTTTTCTCTAGTTTTGCAAAAGAAATTACTTGTACGTGAACTTGTGGTAGCCGGCATAATGCCAGCTCAGTCAGCTTGCACCCAAGAAAAAGAGACACAAGCCATGGTGACGCAGACTTGCATGCATTACTTTAAACTGTAAATGCAGGTGGGGATAGGAAAGCTCTTACTTTTGTTGTATAGGGGTGGCACTGGCCATACTCGGTTACATCAAGGGCTACTGCTCAATGTAATTTATATTTCGCACTGCCCCCCCCCTGGGCCTTCAGTACTACAAAAGGATAATGAAGATTATTAATTTCTGATCATGTATCCCGCCGATCACATGATCTCTTTGCTTATATGATGGATGACTTTAGGTGCTTTGTTGTGATAGATTGAGTGAACAACAGCGATGGTCCACTTTTGTTGTATAGGGGTGGCACTGGCCATACTCGGTTACATCAAGGGCTACTGCTCAATGTAATTTATATTTCGCACTGCCCCCCCCTGGGCCTTCAGTACTACAAAAGGATAATGAAGATTATTAATTTCTGATCATGTATCCCGCCGATCACATGATCTCTTTGCTTATATGATGGATGACTTTAGGTGCTTTGTTGTGATAGATTGAGTGAACAACAGCGATGGTCCAGCCATGATTAACACAGCAGAAAGGAAATTATGAACATAGGAAGTGAGTGCGGTAACCATAATTGCCGGAGGAAGGGACTTGACTTGATATAATTGTTAACTATACAATACATACACAATATATGCTGTGCTTGCAAAGTAAACTACTGTACTGTTACTTTAGGCAAGGGAGAGTTTCTGAACAATCACAACTTGTAGTATTTGGATTTCCTCTGCTTTGCTACTCTGGTACGGACATGCTGTTCGAACAAAGTAACACTCTTCATGCTCTGAGCGTCTGCTCTACATACACCTCTGCTATGTATGAGGAAGAAGATACCATCCAGGCTTCCAAAGTAAACGTCTATCATTCTTCTTAATGTCTCAACTGTAACAACTTTACTTTTTCTCAACAACCATATAACACCCTTTTCATTTTATTTGGTAAACCACCGTCTTGACTTGCATTTAAGTTTCACCAAAATGATATATTGCAATGCACACCACACATGAATTTTCTGATTGACCCACACAGGCCGTCATTTTTTCTTTCTCCTCCAACCATCCTTGCTTCAAGCAGCCATGCATCTGATTCCTTCCTATCAGCCACCTCTGCCTGCATTCAAAAAACACGTATCATTCTTTAGTCATATATGTTACGACTCGCTCGTCCTTCCATTGACCCTAAGTTCTTCCCTTTTCATTCATCACATCCCTCAAGTTCATCTGATATGACTTGGCTTCACGATAAAAGTTTCCCAGCTGATTTGAAGTCAAATAGAGGGGGCCATTGCTTCTTGAGAACTACCGCCGCTAATGCTATTGCTAAGTCAAGGGTGACTGTCTTCTCCGTGATTGGCTAAAGAAATTTAGTTCTAAATCAGTAACTGTTCTTAACAGTACAGTGTACTTGTAGTAGTGTACTGTCTACTGTACAGTACATCATACACTTCTTTGCGAGCCTACTCTAAAATGACAATAAGTAAGGAGTATAATAATAACTTACCACCGTCCGCCGCTGCTGAGCCATCCCCCTCAGCTCCTCCTGGTGGTGCCGCCGTATCCGCCGCTTGAGTGGACCCCTCCACGCTGCTGGCCCTGGCACTGGTGGTGGCAAGTGCTGCATCCGATGTTGTGACGCCTAGAAAAATAAAATTCATATTTTTAGATGCCATACAACACCCCCTACTTCGTCTCGTAATGGAAGAGAAAATGTTAAACAATTTTTAATTATTGGGACTGAAAAGAGGTCACGGTTTTGGGGAGGGTGTTAACTTACATGCTTAGCCATGACATGCGACTCTTTTTGGAACAACTGATGAATGCTTGCTCTTTAACGTGCAACATTTTTATAATTACAGACAGAACCTCATCACCACCAGGAGGACTTGAAGTTCCAACAAGGTGAGGGCTTCCGAGTCCCGCAGAGTTACTTCTGACTGAGGTATGTGGAAAGTCGAACTGCACCTATCATCAGCAATGTCCTATTTCTCTTGTCCATACTTCTGTATGTGCACAATAGTCCCTGAAACACTAGCGGTATGGTATGTGCTACTATCAAATCAAAAAGCTAACTGCTAGCTTATTCTTGGTGGACATTGACATTTTGTTGTTGGAAATTGTCAAAGCACTAACATTAAGAAGACCGGAATAGACAGCAAGGGCAACCCAGAGGACTGCACTGAGTGCCTCTAGAGCTATTGCTAGATCAGAGTTTTGTTTAACACCATTTGCCGACTGGGCAAGCTTAGCTACCTACCTAATAGTAAATAGTAGTAGCACAGAGAGTGATAGTAGAGAGGCAGGATAAAAAAGTAGAAACAGTCTACAAGAAGATCAAAGACTATTATGTAAAAAATAGAATTAGGAAACAGTTTGGAATGAATAGGAGCTGTAAAAGTTAGGGAAGTATAATTATATTAATAACAGAAGAACTTACTGGGGCCAGCAGAAGAGCCTGCAGAGGACCGTTCCTGCCCACTCTGTTCCGCCGGAGTCTGGGATGTTGCTGCCTTGCCCCTGGGAGGTGCTGATGATCATGAAATAAACACAAACATGGATGATTGTTTTTTGGAAATATTTGATTTCTTTGACCACAATCTAAAATTATCTTGGGGAAACAAATTAGCAACAATTACACTATATGTATTGACCTAGTGTGGCTCACTGGTTAGAGGCGGCAGACCCGAGAGCAGAGGACGGCCCGGGACCAGGGTTCAATTCCCGGCGCGGCAGGTTTCTGGACCAGGGTCAGCGGACTCGATAATTCTCTCGCCTCGGTGCCCACTCTGATCAGCGATCACACTCGGCAACTCTGGGCATTTGCTTGCCTCATCTTCACTAACGGCCCCACCAGACCGCCGGGGATGCCTGGTCTCACCCTGGAGATACCCATTAAGGGACCATCTCTCAGGGAAGCCAGGAAGGGTTTCGCAGCGGTCGAAGCGCCTTGGGACCCTACGGGTAAGTAGTGCGCTATATAAATGCCAATACATTTACATTTACATTTACCTATCTGATCTGGTCAACTAGGAGGATACTAGAACAGTATTGCTGGATTCGCAGGCCATTTACTTGAAAAGTTATGTCAATCACTAACTAAACCAACAACAAAAAGGTTCTACTATGACTGCCAGAACTCAGCAGCACGCGACGTGACAGACACAGTCCGTCATCATGATTGCAGAGCACTAAGAAATGTCCTACTACTAATAACAAGTCATAATATACTCAACCTATCAATTCATCACTATCTCTTCTTCTTAGTGGCAGCAGGAGTACAAAGGAAGGACTAGACTTGAGTCTCTAGTCTTCCTAGCATTACGCAGTTCTGTAAAGTACTACACTCATACATATTCAGGTCAAATGAACGCAAAGTTGCAAACAAGTAAGCATAGTAGCAACGCCACTGAGGAGGCGAGCACCTGCAATCACATAAGCTCTTTAAACACTATTTTACCTGCAATGTAATCGAATAGGCAGCATTCTTGCTCTTTGGGAAAAATATAGATGAGCAATATAACACAGAGCAGAAGAATACAAAGTAGTTATTAAATAGCTACTCATTAAGGCCAGGGATCTTCACGCCTAGCAGGTGGAGCAGGTCCTGCTCCCGGTCGAGGATGTCAGCCCACCGGTGCGTCACTTGGTCATAGGTGCGCCGGACCCCCGACTTCCTCTGCATGGCCCGACACACCTTATCCCACTGCTGGCGACGCTCCCAGAGGCCATACCCCCTGCTGCCACGGTCTGAGGGAGGTGGCACAGAACAAAAAATATAAGGGCGTCCACCTCCACCGCTGTGAAATTCTCCCTGTCCACTACTTGCTCCCCCCTCAATCGCCCGCATGGGAGCCGGGTGCGGGGTGCGGGACCCTTCCCCTTACTCTTCCCGGCTCCCTTTGGCATGGTCCTGGACAGCTGAAGAAAAAAAAATAGGAAAGAATAGGGAAAAAGTAAAGAAAAGAAAGGAGTTTAAAAAAGTAGCTTTAAAAGTAACGAAAAGTTGAAAAAAACACAAAATTTAGATGTAGAAAAATAGAGGGATAGCTAATGAGTAAAAAAGATTTTAAAAAAGTTCAAAGAAACAAAGGATTGCAGAGATTAGGGGAGGATAGGAAAAGCATGGCCAATACCATACCAATGAATGAAAAACAAGATGACCGCAGCCATTGAGGACCGAGTGGGTAAGTTTGCGCGATATTTCCCCCGCAAGCACGCAAAAACACACGCAAAACCCCCCCAAAAAAAGGTTACATAGATGTTATTGTTAGGCTCAGGTGTCACTCATATAAAACCAGAGAAATTCAGCTGTTATATTTAGTGAGCTAACTATAACTTGTACCCTCGCACTGCACTCCTCATGACCTCACATATTACATCACTTCTGACATGGTCAGTGACATCACTGATGACATCATCCAGTGACTGTGAGTGTTTTAAAAAAGATTATGTGTGTTAAATATACATACTAAGGTCTATTGGTGAATCAGTGGGTGTATGAGTGCCTCTTTGGATGATTCAGTGGGTGTGTAACAGACTGTATAAGTGAGGGATTAGGTGTCTCAGTGAATGTATGGGTGAGGGACTGGTTGTGTGAATGTATGTATCTGTCTGCCAGTTGGTATCTAAGTGGCTGTATGGATATGTGAATGGGCACTTGACTTTATGTATGGGTGAGTGATTGGTTGTCTTGAGTACCTTTATGGGTGTCTGATTGTCCATGTGGGTGGGTGAGATGGTGTTTGACTGCCTTTAAGGATAAATGAGTGGGTGAGTCAGTGGCTGTATGGGTTAGTGAGGGCATTTGCAAGTAGCTGTGTGGGTGCATGAGTGTGTGTATGACTGTGTCGGTGAGTCAGTATATTTCAGTGCTATGTGGGTGAGTAACTGGGTCTGTGAAAGGCAGTTTTGGTGAGTGATGGGCTATGTGAGTCCCTGTATGGGTAAGCGAGTGAATGTGAGAGTGTCTGTATGGGTGAGTGTGTGCTTGTGTCAGTGACTGTATAAGTGAGTATGTGTTAGTATCTGCATGAGTAAGTGAGCCAGTGTGTGTGTAACTGTATGGGTGAGTAAGTGGCTGTGTGATTGACTGTATGGGTGAGTGAGTAGATGTATGAGTAGCTCTATAGGTGACTTGCTCAGTTTGTGAGTGGCTGTACAGGTGTATGAGTGGATATGCCAATGGTTGTATTTGTGAGCGAGTGGGTATATGAGTGGCTGTATGGGTGAGTGAGTTGTGTGTGTTGATCTATGAATCAGTGTGTGGCTGTATAAGTATTGGTATGGGTGTGTGAATGGGTTTAAGAATTGTAGTGGGCAGTTGGAGTGGGATTATGAAAGGTTATATGGGAGGGTGAGTAGGTGCATAAGAGATTCTGTGGATGAAGTCATCAGTGATGTTATTTGAGATGTCATCAGTGATATAATATGTGATCATAAGCTGTGTATTGCGGGGGTGCAAGTTATAGATAGATCACATACTATAATGGCTGAATTTCTCTGGTTTTGTACGAGTGCCATCTGAGCCTAATTATAACGTCTCTGTAACCTTTTTTTTCAGTGAATTTCTAATGCAGGCATATTCATGATTTATGCTCTGGAGAAATATTGCTTTTAGCTACTTTAAAACGAAAGCATTGCAATAGTCTGACCTGCCTTTAAATCCTATGGCTTTTATTCAATATACTGAAAACAGGAACTACGTCTGACTCCGGCAAGCTGGTGCAGTGTTTTTATTTCTTTGCACATTTTCTTAATTGCAAGCATATGCCACAAATATAAAAAGAATAACAAAAAGGAAAACAGTCATTACCTGAATGTAGCAGCCATATGTTTGATATTAAAATGTAATATTTAAAAACAAATTAACCACTACATATAACTTTATTAGAATAGTACAGGTGCTTTATAACAGGCAGCTGTACTTAGAAGAGATAAATATCCCCGTTTTACTTTTAATGCACATCACAAGAAATATTTGTAATTTTTTTTCCACAGTTCTTTCTCAGCATTTCAAGTAATGCAACATTTTCTACAGGTCATACACTCAACATGTACAGTATACAAAACATACTAAATGGGTGCAACTGCAAGAGTAATACAGTACTGTTCGCAATGAAGATAATACTGAGGTGTTATAGTTCATAAACTGTAATAACTAAATAAACTGTAAGTAGACAATCCCTATGGAATAGAGGAAGTGTGAGGGTGGGGAAGGACAAGAGGGTACTGTAGGAGGGGGTATGGGGCATCCTGTGTGCCCAGTGTTATTCCACCAGTCTTGCCTTTTGTGGGGGAACGGATGGGTTGTGCATTGGGTGACACCCATTGAGAAGCAATAATAGAATTACACAGCTTACTGTAAGTTACAGTGAGAGAGAGGGCTCCAGGTCCAAAAAAAGAAGTGGGAGTTTTCAGAGTGGTCTCTCATCTCTCTTGGCTTCGAAAATGCTCAAGTATTTTTCTCAATGCGTGGTGTGTGGTCTGTACAGTGTATTTTGTGTGACCATGAAGTTCTGCATATGTGCCTCGGTTTAAGTCATGATTTTAAGTTCCAAAGCCAATTTCCCAGTGGAGGGGTCGCTGTGGACTTCCAGGCCAAGGAAATTCCCCATTTGGCCAGTGGCAGGGAAAGATCTATAAATGTGTGTCTGTTGTGGGTATGTTTTGAGCACTTGGTAAGTCCTATCATTTAATTTGCTGCCGCCCAATGAAAACGCCTTCCGGCTATATTAGATATATGGATGATGCTCACCTCCCAGTGAAATGAAATTATTGGGGCAGTGCCACACCATGTGCATGATGTCTGCATTGACCTCTGGACATTGCTATTAAGTGCCACTGAAACCTGGGGACATGTGGTTTATCTGCTGGGGCGTTAGATAAGTTTGGTGTGAGTAGTTAAAATGTAGGTATTTGCGGTGTTTTAAATAGGAAAACGTAAGTGCAGGTACCACGGCTGGACTGACTGTAGCGGGCACTGGGCACTTACCTAGTGGGACAGAGGGGTGGGGGCCAGTTTTGTACCCATGGTTTTCTGTTTTGTCACTGGGGGCTGGTTTTGCAACAGTGCTGCAATGTCGGCCCCCTGTAACAAAAGCATGAGCTGTGCTTCTTGCTAGCACCACCCCCGCACCCGTGGCTGGTCGAGCAGCAATCCAGGAATGGTTTCCGTTCCCAGTCCAGCCATGGTAGGTACTCTGCAAGCCGAATCACAGACCATGGATGGGTTTTGGGAGGTGGGTTAGAGGTGGTGGTGCCCAGGGGCTGGGCTAGAGGAGCACATTTATAGGGATCAAGACATTCTATATTTTTGCAGTATGCTCAATAGCAAAAGAGTGTGGGCTCTTTAAAAATTAACCTTTAAATTAAACAGCACGATAACATAGCACTCTATTTAACATGAATGAATTAATGAATGATTACGTATTTGTATCGCGTATGGCTACCCAAAGGCATCCCAGCGCTTTAGACAACGTTCATTCACCAAAGCTAGACGAACAGCAGAGTTTTCAACATCTTCCTGAAACTAAGATGGTTGCTTTCCATTCTGATGTAGAGTGGAAGGGTGCTCCAAAGTCTTGAGGCCTGTAGGGAGAAGCGTCGACCACCCATACGCACTCTCCTTATTTTAGGGATAGTCAAGAGATTTTTATTAGAGGATCTTAATTCCCGACCAGGGGAGTACGGGCAGAATAATGATTGCATCAATGCGGGTGCTGTTTTATAGACTACTTTGTGGACCGTGACCAGAGCTTTAAATTCGATCCTCTGTTGCACTGGAAGTCAGTGCAGCTGGCGGAGTGCGGGTTTGGTCTAATCTGTTAAACAACAGTAAAATGTACACTGCGCACAAAACTCTCGCATGCAAGCACACACAGTAACATACAAGCAATCATGCATGCACACACAGCATTCAAAACATTTGTTTTTACAAATGCTTGCATTTGTTCATGTTCATTCTTTTGCACCTTGATTGCTATCCGCCGTGCCTCACTGTCACTGTCTGCTCCATCCTGCCTCATCCTGACTCGACTCAAGCGCTGGCTTACACTGCTATACCGTCATGTAGTCTTTGCTTTACATTTTATATGAGACACAAGATGTGGCATTCAGCTGGCCTTGTCACACTACTATGTGTGATTGACCAGTGCTATTAATTACCATGTGATTCAGGCCCATTCCAAACTTCAGGTAGCTCTGTATACATGCAAATAAGCAGCTGCTGAATTAGTTAGCAGCAGCGCTGGAGAATGGTAGATTGGAAGCATTGTCGATTGTCAGAGAGCAGCGCGAAAATGGACAGACTAATTCATTGTCAGCTAGTAAGCAGCAACCACCCTATTGTATATCTCCATTCCATTAAGCTTGCCTTGCTGCCCCATGAGCACTGGTACTCTCTTTGGCCTAGGAGAAGTTCTGGTACCAAAGGGCGAAACATTCAGAAGTTCTGGTACTCTGTACCAGTGAGTACCGGCTCATTTAAAGCACTGGGTATTTGAGGCGAGCGTTGCGGGATATATTTTTAATTTGCTGTAGGCATCAAATCCATTGGAATTTGCATGTTCCTGGCCAACATCTATTACCCCGCATGGCTTTAGGGCTGAAACTAGTAGATCTGTCTTGGCTGTAATGCGGTGTAGAGAGTTGTCACGTCTTGTATGACCCCTCCATGCGTGATGACCTTTTGCAAATGATAGAGAGACCGTTGGCAAATCATGATTTCTATTCCAGATGGATTGCAGTGTGCGCACCATTGCTGCATAGAGAAGGAAATTTTCTGGGCGAAGTCCGTTTATATCGACTAGGATTGTAGGTAGTTATATCAACTAGGTTGTTGAAGTGTCTCAATAGGCAATCCATGAAGTGATTCCCCCAAGGGAGCGAGCTCAGAAGGCAACTCCCCATCTTCCTGTTGGTTGTCCCCGGCCAGCAAACGTGTCGGCCTTTGGAGTTGTGCAGAGGTGCATATGCTTTGTGAATGCAGAATCTGCTTCTTCTGGTCCCAAAAAATCTAAGTGATTAGTTGCAACGGCAGTTCACAGAAGAACCTTTCATCGAAGGCCCCCGGTATAGGTGAGAAGAAAAGTTACAA
This sequence comes from Lissotriton vulgaris, assembly GCF_964263255.1. Taxonomy (NCBI): domain Eukaryota; kingdom Metazoa; phylum Chordata; class Amphibia; order Caudata; family Salamandridae; genus Lissotriton; species Lissotriton vulgaris. The sequence goes on along the minus strand of NC_141688.1, from coordinate 71,181,857 downwards.
AAGAAAAACTAACATCTTTGAAATGGCCACCTGCACCATAGTAAATATTGATTGACCCCACAAAAAGAGTATGGAGGACTCAAATTGGCCAGCTCCTTCCCAAAATTCCCTGCTTTCAAGTCATCTTCCTTATGGTATATTCGGACTTCAAAATAATAAACAGTGGCACAAGTGGTAACCGATTTGATTTGTCCTAATTGATACGCTGGCCTGATATCTTGAAGAATTCTTCCAAAAGAGCAATTCGATGAGCGCTGTGAAGGTTGTGTGGTCCTGGAGATAAATCAGGTCGTCCTCCGCTTATAGAGAAATAATACGCCATCATCCGTCCAGTTGTATCTCCCATTCAGACCCTTTTACCTGTAGGTAAGCATGAGCGGATTTTGCGGATTGGCAATCCGCGAATTTTGCGGATTTGCGGATTCGCAATCCGCAAAATCCGCGAATTCCCGCGAATTTGCGGATTTTTTTTTTTTTTGTGTTCGCCCGTGTTTCTGCCAGTTCGCGAGGGTTTTTACAATTTCGCAATTTGCGAACTTACCTGTCGGGTCGCAAGTTTTGCGAACTTGTTGTTTCTACGTGTCCAGCCTGTTTGGGACACTCTTCTTCATCACTGCCACTCTCTGTCACCACTGCCACTCTCTGACTACTCATGCCACCCTCTGGCCCACCCATGCCACCCTCTGTTTCATCACTACACCCTCTGGTTGTCCAGTGTACATTATTTTCGGCAAAGCAAAGCACACCTTCCCTGCCTCAAGTGACCTGAATTAATTTGGGGCTGATTAATGTGTCACAGAATATTTTTTTAGCTGGCACCTGCTTCCTTAGTGCGCCCTGATTAGTGATCTTTTGCACTTGCTAAGTGCTTTCATTGTTGCAAAATTAGTTACAACACCTGCCCTGCCCCAACTGACAATAATGAATTAGGGGCTGATTAATGGATTTTAACTTCCAGCCTGGCTCCTGCTTGTCTCCCTTAGCTGTAATTCAGGACCTTTGTGGCATATGTGTAACTATTCTGAGGTTCAGAGCAGGGTCACATAATAGTTTCAACTGGCAACTGAACTCTGGAGGGGCCCCTCAGGAAGCACTGCAGGAAATGGCTACTAATGATGTGCCTGAACTTTTGAACCTGGTAAGTAGTTACTTTCAGTTTTGCCAAGATCGTATTTCTGCAATTTCGCACTTATTCGCTGGGCGCGAACTCACGCTAACAGTGCGAGCAGTGCGAGCAAAATCCGCTGCTCGCGGATTTGCGGATTTTGCGGGAAATTCGCAAATCTCGCGGATTGCGGATTTCCCGAAAATCCGCAAAATCCGCGAGCGGAACGGATTTTCCGCCCACGCCTACCTGTAGGGCACAGGCATAGGGTTTCATGGCAATAGCTAAGAGAATGGGAGACAGTGGGCACGCCTGACAAATGTCACACTCAATAATGATGGGTCAGAAATTATGTGTCAGGTTTTCACACATGCAGGTGGAGCTGTGTAAAGAAGATTTATCAACAATAAAATTGTCCGCCCAGGTCTAATTTATGAAGCACTGTCAACAGGCAGGTCTACCCCATAGTGTCCGAAGGCCTTCTTGATGTCCAGAGGGGCGACCCAGGGGCTCACATCCTTGGTACGTGCTACATCCAGTATTAAAAAACAGTCTGCACAACTAAAGCAAGGCTTCTTGGGATGAAGCCAATCTGGTCCTGGTGCACTATTGATTGTGCTATCAGCACTAATCTGTTTGCAAATATTTTCCCTACGATCTTATAGTCTGAGTTCAACAGAGACCGAGCACGATATGAACACACTAACTGTGGATCCCTGCCTTGTTTAGGGAGTAATGTAGGAACAGCTTCTCTTATAAAAGGCAGGAGTTGTCAGTCTTTTCTCACTTCCTTATCAACTTGCAGTAATCTTGGGAATAATTGTGGAGCAAACTGGCTTACAACTCCAAAGGGAAGCTGTCAGTGCCCTTTGCTTTATCCCTGGCCATCTATGTTATTGCCAATTGGATTCCTCAATTGTGTAGTAAGTTCCCCTCTGGACCTATGTTGGTTCTACCTTAGTTCTACATATTACACTATTTAGGCTGCCTTTTGCTTCAGCCACACATAATACATTTGTTTTTTAGCCAAAATATTATTTTATAAATATACTACACATGTTATTTGTTATGTACTTCTCCTTCTCAAAACTCAGTCTGAAGATTTCGTACAAGGTTGAACAACATGGTGCACTGTTTTCATGTGATGAGTAAGCAATATCTCCAAAAATTTTAGACACAACACAAAAGCACAGCTATTGTTTTCCAACAGGCCTTTCTTATCATATAAACCAAGACTTGCCATTTTGAAAACAGAGGGGAGGATTTTTTGCAGAGGGACAGGTCATGGATTGGGTGCCCCCTGCCTTGCATAAACTGGTTTTATACGTACAATGCGGACCACATAACTACAGACTACTAGGAATGGGGTCCGGTGCTAATCCCAGAGATCAGTGATATAGCTCTCTGCTCATGTAGTGAGTGTAGGGTTAGACAGATATATAATTTACCATGTTAGGACTTTTCATTGTATACAGTTTGCTAGTAATGTTGATTACTTTGCCTAGTTGTATATGTTTTCTAATTGCACACACTTGCTTTATATTAGGGCACAGCAGTTTCAATAAATATTGTACACTATCCTTGTGTCTTTATTATGTTTATTGTGAACAATGCTGAGTGTGAGTGTGAAGCGAAAGCTGATGATCTGTTTCCATGGTTCGCTAGGGGACGAGAGTGTTGTGTTCTAGTTTGCCAAAATTACCTCCTACTATGGGAAGTTTAGGAGTTTAGGTAAGGCACTGTCATCTAGCCAAGAAGGTTAGGCTTACAGGCACTGATGTTGCAGAGAGACACAGTCCCTACATTCGGACGTTCTGTTGTCCCAAGGCACAGCAGAATCCCTGAAACAATTTCTTCTGCACTTGTAAATTCCAACAACCGTAAGGGGTGATTTACGGTAGGTGGAGTTTGTCCAAGTATGTCTCAATGTGGGGTACCTCTGTTGTCTCAGGGGCTGGGTACAGAGTACTGCAGTAGTCCAAGAATGTGTGATCAATTTCATTCTGGGTATTTATGATGTGTCCCTGAAAAATATGTGTAGATGCAATCAGAGGTCTAGGCACTTCAGAGGAATAAGCCAAGAAAGGAGGCACCCCACTTTGTCTCCTTCCCTATGTTGGCTTGCTATATTTTCTCTGTAGTCTAAGGTGAATGTTCGAGTAAGCGTCTCAGTGTGATCAGTTTTCACTTAAGCAAGCTAAGTGACGGAGGAGTGGTCAGACACAGAATGCATTTTCAGCTCTAGGATATTGGATTCTAAAGGTGTCATCTCTCTATGAAGGACCGTCCTGCTGCTGTAGGATGCCTTAATGGTCAGCCCATGTAGAACCACATTAAATGCCTCCCATTTGAGTATTAGTGGCAGTACCAGTGTTTTCACTGAAGTAATTTTGTACTGCATCCCCCACGGCCACCTGATATGCTGGTTTTACGCAGTGCCATCATCAGGAGATGCAATATGGGTATAGGCAGGTGGGCACCCCCGCAGACTGCTTACTACCAGCTTATAGAGTACTAAGTTGTAAACTTACAAGGTGCACACCAGGTATTCGGCCCAACTTTTTTCGGGGAAGAGGTCAGCAGAGCATTAAATTACAACTCTTCTGGTATGAATTCTATGCAATCCAGAATAGTATGAGGATTCCCTTCCATTTGAAGAGTGAGGCACCATTGGTCAGAAGCTTGCATGTGGGAGGGCCAGAGTTAGAGATGTTTCGTGACCGTGAAGGTTTCGGCGCCTGGGACTGGAGGTGCAGTCCTGTCCTTGTCAATCTCAGGTGTGCTATTGAAATATTTGTACTAGAATCATGGACAAGTGCGTTCTTAACAGTGTTGGTTACAGTTTGTTGAAGAAGGCTGCTAGGTTGGTGTTAGGGATGTACAAAGCCACTAGTGATAACTTTGACCCATCCAATAAACCCTCTATAATCACACAGCATTCCTCTTCGTCGATTGTTGAGTGCTTTATCTTAAAGAGAACCCATGGTGCAATCTATATCAAGACCTCACCCTAGAGTAGCTGGAATACATGGTTCTGGTGGCAATGCCTCACCACTGCTTGTGTAGATTTGTCAGTTCAGCTTCATTAAGGTGTATTTCTTGTATTCACGCTATGTGTACATTGTTTGAGATAATAGTCAATCTTGTACAGTTTAACAGGGCTAGCCATACCCCTGACATTCCAAGTAAGGTCATTATAGTAGTAGTTCCTGGTGTGTATGATGTCTCCCGGTGCACAGACATAATATTGAATCCAAAATATCGATTGGACATAATATCGAGTTTTTAATATGGACTGGACAAAATATCGACAGGACAGAATATAGATATCAAAAATAAAGTTTTTAGGGTAAGTGAAGTAATATCGACTGTTAAAAATATAGATAGTTAAAATATCTAAGTGTAATATAGATAGTTAAAAATATAGATTTTTTAATAATATACAATTTTTGATAGTGTATTTTTATGTCATAATATGTGTGAAAAGTGTGTATTTATGTTATAAATAATTTTATTTAATGAATTTTGTTTTTATATTTATTGCGTAATTTAATTCTGTAGCGGGTTGTGGGTTTATAGGGGAATAGGGTGGGAAGTAATTTAATTATAATTAATTAAATATGTACATTTATTTATTGATAGTAATTTGGAATTAATTGTAAATTATTTTATGTGTTAATTAATTTAATTGTATTGGAAAATAATTATTATTAATTGATTAATTGGTAATTATGTAAATGTTACTAATTTAGTTCTGTAGCGGGTTGTGGGTTTATAGGGGAATAGGGTGGGAAGTAATTTAATTATAATTAATTAAATATGTAAATGTATTGATTGATAGTAATTAGCAATTAATTGTTAATTAATTAATATGTGTTAATTAATTTAATTATTATTGTTAAATCATTTTTAATAATTGATTAATTGCTAATTCTTTAAATTTTACTAATTTAATTTCTGTAGCGGATTGTGGGTTTATAGGGGAATAGGGTGGGAAGTAATTTGTTAATAATTAATTAAATATTTAAATTAATTAAAATTTATTTTTTTGGAAATAATTGTAAATTATTTTTTAATTATTAAATAATTAATTGTTAATGTTTAATTAATTTGTATTAATAGGTGATTAATAGAAATAATTATTGTTAATTAGTAATTTTTAAATATTAATTGTTATATTAGATTATTTATTTTTAATTAATTATTTATAGATATTATTTTTAAGATTTTTGAATAATATATGAAATATTTACTTTCCCTAATGTTGTATTCTCTGGAGTGGGAATAGTAATTTTTAACCCTACGCTATCCAATCCTTTCCCTACTGTTGCACTCACTGGACTGGGAATAGTGATTTTAACCCCTACGCTATCCAACGCTTTCCCTACTGTTGCACTCTTTGGAGAGGGAATAGTAATTTTTAACCCTACGCTATCCAACCCTTTCCCTACTGTTGCACTCACTGGAGTGGGAATAGTAATTTTAACCCCTACGCTATCCAACACTTTCCCTACTGTTGCACTCTTTGGAGTGGGAATAGTAATTTTAACCCCTACGCTATCCAACGCTTTCCCTACTGTTGCACTCTTTGGTGTGGGAATAGTAATGTTTACCCCTACGCTATCCAACGCTTTCCCTACTGTTGCACCCACTGGAGTGGGAATAGTAATTTTAACCCCTACGCTATCCAACACTTTCCCTGCTGTTGCACCCACTGGAGTGGGAATAGTAATTTTAACCCCTACGCTATCCAACGCTTTCCCTACTGCTGCACCCACTGGAGTGGGAATAGTAATTTTAACCCCTACGCTATCCGACGCTTTCCCTACTGTTGTACTCTTTGGAGTGGGAATAGTAATTTTAACCCCTACGCTATCCAACGCTTCCCTACTGTTGCACCCACTGGAGTGGGAATACTAATTTTTACCCTTAAGCTATCCAACCCTTTCCCTACTGTTGGACTCACTGGAGTGGGAATAGTAATTTTTAGCCTTACGCTAACCAACGCTTTCCTTACTGTTGCACTCTTTGGAGTGGTAATAGTAATTTTTACCCCTACGCTATCCAACGCTTTCCCTACTGTTGCACCCACTGGAGTGGGAATAGTAATTTTAACCCCTACGCTATCCAACACTTTACCTACTGTTGCACCCACTGGAGTGGGAATAGTAATTTTTACCCCTACGCTATCCAACGCTTTCCCTACTGTTGCACCCACTAGAGTGGAAATAGTAATTTTAACCCCTACGCTATCCAACGCTTTCCCTACTGTTGCACTCTATGGAGTGGGAATAGTAATTTTAACCCCTACGCTATCCAACGCTTTCCCTACTGTTGCACCCACTGGAGTGGGAATAGTAATTTTAACCCCTACGCTATCCAGCGCTTTCTCTACTGTTGCACTCTTTGGAGTGGGAATAGTAATTTCTACCCTTAGGCTATCCAACGCTTTCCCTACTGTTGCACCCACTGGAGTGGGAATAGTAATTTTAACCCCTACGCTATCCAACGCTTATCCTATGCTTGCACTCTTTGGAGTGGGAATAGTAATTTTTACGCTTTTTTTATTGTATGTTAATAATATTGGCTATTATTTAAATATATTTTGTTACTATATATATATGTTTTAAGAAATATGAATTAAAACATATTTTTTACTTTCATTAATTATTTAATTATTATAAGTTAATTTAAGTATTATTAAGTATATTTTAGTAATTAATTTTTAATATTAACTTAATTTAACATTGCTTTTAGCAAAGTCAATATTTTTTATAACTATATTTTTGTAAACGATATTTTTAACGCAATATTTTTGTACGTACCTGTTTGTAGATATAAACTCGATATTTTTTCAGTCTATATTTTGTCAACGATATTCTTGATGGTCGATATTTTGTCTCTCGATATTATTTCAGTGATCCATGTCTCCCATCATCTACAAGACGTATTTTAATGTTGTGGATCAATGTCTAGCGTGCACCCTCCCAGTTTATGCGTACAGGTAAAGAATGTGGATTGCCGAACGAAAACAAATGACATAGTAAGAACTACAACCTGAAACAGTACCAACCCAACTTCCAATCCCTGGATGGGCCGCCTTGCATTGATCTGTTTCTCCCTGTCTGCTGGGGAGGCGCATTGGGGGAACAGCCAAAGATGTATCCGGTTTGATGCAGGGTGGTGAGCACCGTCTGCATCCGTAATGGCCCACCTCCGGGTAAGGTGAGTGGAGCAAATCTTCGCAGCCCTTGAACCTCATGTGGGGCTCACTCTTACCGAGGGAGCACATACGACTACGCCAACAAATCCACATAGTTTGGAATTCAGGGAATTCGGGCCAGTTACAACAGAAGTAGTAAAGAAACTACTACTGAGAACCAACTCTGGCTCCCCCCGGGATCCCTGCCCAGTCTCAGTGGCCCATCTGGCAGCCGCCCCTATATCTGTCTTGCTAGCAGATTTGTTCAATAAAATGTTCAAAGAGGGAGCATATCCACTATGTTGGAAACAAGTTTCAATAGCTCCTCTGCTGAAAAAATCTAATCTAGACATTTATGACCCTAGTAGCTATCGACCCATATCTAGACTCCCTCTACCGGCCAAGCTTATTGAAAGGATCATGAACGTTCAGCTCTGTGACTTCCTCCATTCCTCTGGGGGCTTAGACCCTGCTCAACATGGGTTTAGGGAAGGTCACAGCACCGAGTCCGCCCTCATTAAATCCACTGAGGAAATCAGGAAGGTGATGGATGCTGGAGGACGGGCAGTCCTGGTGCTCCTGGATCTATCCGCAGCCTTTGATACGGTCCACCATGACATTCTATTGGACCGTCTTGAGGGCTGCGGAATCCAAGGAGTCGCATTGACCATGCTGAAATCCTTTCTAGCAGACAGGATACAAGTGGTGGCCATGGGAGATTTTGAATCGAGCCCTTTTACCCTTCCAGGAGGGGTTCCTCAGGGCTCCTCCCTGAGCCCTACCCTATTTAATGTTTATGTTACCTCCCTCGCCCCGGTGATTCGTTCTTTTGGCTTCAAATTAACATCGTATGCAGATGATACTCAAATTGTGGTATCTCTGCTCCCGGGGCGAGAGGAAGGAATTGCGGCCAGATTCCAGGATTGCATGATGGCAGTAAGTTCATGGATGGCTAAGAACTGCCTTAAATTGAATTCCTCTAAAACTGAGGTTCTTCTCTTTGGAAATGTGACCAATCTCTGGACCCCTGACTGGTGGCCTCACGAGATGGGAGCCCTACCCATTCCAGCCACTACAGTAAAAAACCTGGGGGTAATTATTGACTCCCAACTCTCCTTTAAAGCACAGGCTAATGCCTTATCATCCTCCATTCACTGGATAATAAAAACTATTAGGAAAATCCTTCCTTTCCTCTCCAGTGATAGCAGTAAAACGGTGGTGACAGCACTTGTGCTGTCTCGCCCTGACTACTGCAATAGCATGTATCTGGAGGCCCAGCAGGGAGTTCTGAACAAATTGCAAACGCTACAAAATGCTGCTGCCCGACTGATTACTGGTCTACCTAAGTTTGCATCGGTAGCTCAGGAATTAAAAAATCTACACTGGCTTCCAATACGGAAACGTATCATGTTTAAGGCTCTTTGTATGGTATTCAAGGCAGTAAATGGAATAGGTCCATCCTTCCTTCAAGAACACCTCCAACTGTACAAACCAGGGCGACAACTAAGATCTGCTAATAAAAGCCTGGTCATGACTAACCGTATTAGGAAAGCCCATTGGGGAGGCCGTAGCTTCTTCCATGGAGCATCTAACATCTGGAATGAATTGCCTCTCGCCCTAAAACAAAGCAATGATCTCCTGACCTTCAGGAAAAATATCAAAACATGGCTTTTTAACCTCCAGTAACTTTCTTTGCCTCTTGGAGATAATGTATCGTTTCAGCGCCAGGACACCGCCCGGTAACAGCGCGCTCAACAAATGGTAAAAATAAATAAATAAATAAATATCTATGAGTATGCCCTTCCTGCGTTGATCACCTGTTGAAAGGGCACATTCGGAATCTGATTGTGGGGGAGATTGCCAATGCTGGCATGTTCAAATGTGAAGGTTGTTAACAGTTGGGCAATAAATAGTCTGAAGTCATAGGGGGGATGTCTGTATTCCCCCAAGGAATCGGTCTGCTACCACCATGCCTGATACATCATGAAGCGTGAGCGGCTCTTCGGTATTTGTTGGAGGATGCGGGTGATTGGCCAAAATATTCAATTACTGCTACCTCTTAGGCTGTTTCCATGGCTGCTTGTACTTTGATTGGGCCTGCTGATTGTCCTCAGGTCCTGTTGTTTAATTTGAGCCCTTGTCCAGCCACCTTTTCCACCTCCCTCGGAATTGGGTCTTTGTTTTCCAGATGGTATCTCACCCCTGTCCACAAACCAGGCTCTGTCCTCCTATGGTGTAAAAAATAGAACAGGGTGGTGTTCGCGTGAAGAACCTTCATCTTGGCTGGGTACATCAGACCATAGCGGACCACCAGGCAGTGCAAATGTTGCTGCACTTTGTAGTAGGACATTCTCTGCCTCTGGACCTCAGTAGTGTAATCTGGGTATATATTGACATTGCTGTTTTCTATTTTTCGGGGTCTTTAGTGCGAGCCACTAGGACGATGTGGTTCCAATCATGATAATTGAAAAACTGAGCTACCACCAGCCTCGGCTATGCCCCATGTTGGGGTGGTTGGCATGGTACTCTATAGAAAAGAACGCTGCCCGCCATTCCTCCAGCACTTTGTGCACCAGCCAGTCCTCCATGAACAATTCCACACTCGGGCCTTCTGCTCATTCAGGCAAACCCACTATTTGAATGTTGTTACACCTGGATCACCCCTCTGCACCATCAACTCACTGTTTCAATTCCAGAGCTTCTTCCTGGAATGCACGCATATTTATCTGCGTCTTTTTTGACTAAGGGTGCAATGTCGCTAGTGGGGATTCACTCTCACCCACTATTGCTTTTAATTGCCTATGGTCCGCCCATAACAAGTCCACATCTATTACCAGTGCATCTAATTTAGACTCCAAGGATTGCTTTGATGTTCATTATAGCTTTGAATTATCTGGTCTGCTCAGTTAAACTTTGTGGGCATTCATTCTTTATCGAAGTAAATGTATTTTAATTGAAACAATTAGACAATGGGCGAAGGGATTCTGAAATGGTTCACCCAATGATACCTTGCACCTTGTGGACTTGGTTGCACGATAGTCTTCTTGAAAAGAGAGATGTGTTTTTATTAGTTATATGTCAGTATTTAGGATACTGCATGACACATTCCTGCATATATTATCAAGAACATATGTTGTACAACTACTTATGCTCATGTCTATGATATTAACATTTTCATGGACACTGGCGAACACATTTTACAGAGTAATCAAACACAAGCAGCATCAACAAGGTTAAGTATTCTGTTGCAATAGCCTTGGAATTGGTAGTGGTATTATGGGAGAGTGGCTGTATAGTGGATTATGAGTATACAGCTAACCTTCAAACAGAACAGTGGACAAAGGAGACCATTGACTTAAAGGATCATGGAACGACCGCAATCACCTTTAGCTGGAAGAGACCCAGCGCCATTCAGAAACTTAAGGAAAAAACGAAAGATATCATTATTTTCCATGAGAAACCAGCATCTGAAATTATTTCATTTGCATCGGATCCTCCCCCAGTCATGCACATTTCCTTTCTACTTTGTATAGCATCCTCCCAAGCCTGGGTACCCGCCAATGGCTATGCCACACACGGAGCTTAGTATTACACGTCTTTATTCAGCTGCATGCAACTGCGAACTCAACATTCTAAACTAGCCTTAATTGCATTCCACTCTAACACTTATGTCACAGTTCTATGGAGTCCATCAGGAACCAAATGAGTGCCAACATTTCCAACTCACAAGACACTGCATCTCCCCCTCTGTTAAACAAACATTTACAATTTTGTTTACAATATTTATATATATATATATATATATATATATATATATATATATATATATATATATATATATATATATATATATATATATATATATATATATATATATATATTTATATCAGAGTATCTTCGAGCCTCTCTGCAGTGCCCAGCCGGAACACAACCAAAGGACGAAATACAGACTCCGAGTGTTGTGGGAATGCAGGTCTTTTATTTCAAAGTTTTGTCAGACGCGTTTCGAATACCTCCGTATTCTTTCTCAATTGACAAACAGATGGTCCGCTTTTAGTTTTTATACAGTTTTTTGTGTGATGCTTTCACCTCATCTAAGTGATATATAGAAATAAAGGAAATACTATATACATATGCATGCTGGGACTTGTCGTTGTTTTGAGACAAGCCTAATTTGATTACTTAGCATGTTAACTTTGTACAATATTACAGCATGAATGCCGGTTCATATAAAATGTATATGGCGTAATGCACAGTTGTATTGATATTATAGCACAATGCACATTATAATTTACTGGGTTTGCCACTTTCTGTGTATATTTCAATGAATATGAATAAATACATTGATAAAATATGTCATACAAAAATATATATCCTTTTGTAAAAAAAACATATATATAATAAATATGCATGTCATATATACAATATACAATATAAAAATAGAAATATACTATTAAAATATTAATACTCTACAATTATATACACAAGTATCTCGGAATGAATTCCTAATTTCATATAGGCCTAACCTCATTGATTTCGATTAGTCAAATAGAAAATGTGCAAAAACGGCAATGTGCAAAAATACAAAACAGGTGCAAATTTTACATTATTTTGTAGCAGCATAGAAGTATTTCCTTAAATAAAGTGCAAACAATCGGTGTGATAATTACCCAACTTCATCAAATCAGTGCTCCTTATTAAGAAAAATCTTGATTTTAACAAGATGTGTGTTTTAAAATTTATAAGCTGAAAATAATTTATGCTTATAATGTGAAAGACTAAAACCAATATTGAGATGGATGGAAAAGAGACTGGGGCCACAATAATATTATCAAAATTATTTTTGAGATACATGAGTTAGAGAACACATGGGAAACCTATAACTAGTGGACAGGACCTCAGAGAAAATGATGCAGGTCCTCAGTATTGTTTAATCCATTTGGCTGTCTGCTATCCAGTTCTACAATAAATTTGGATTCCAGCTGCCGCAGGCACTTTTCTCTATTGCCACCTTGCGGATTCTCCTTTACTGCTCCGATGACAAAATATTTTAAATCCGCTAGATTGTTTTGGTGGATTACTTTGAAGTGTCTTGCGACCGGATACGTGCTATCATTATTCACGATAGCACGCAGATGTTGCAGGATTCTGACGTGCACTTGCTGCTTGGTACTACCCCCATATCTGAGCCCGCAAGTACACGTCAGAATATAGACTGCATATTCAGTTTTGCAGTCATAGCATCCCTGAATTTTCAGTTCCTTCGGGCTAAAAGGTGTAGTGTATTTTTTGGTTGTTATGCCAAACTTACAAGCCCGACAGGACGAACATTTGTAAAAACCCTGTTTTTCTGGTAACCAAGGAGTGCTTTTCTTTTTGGTACTAAGATCTGGGATGCTTTTAGTTATTTCGCTTCTCATGGAGATGCCTCTTCGATAAGTTATTGTGGGTTTTTGGGGCAACTCTGGTGTCATGACTGCATCTGTCTGTACTATCGACCAGTTTCGATTAATTATAGATCAAATTTGGCGATGCTGGTTATTGTAGGTTAAGATTAACCTAGGTGTGTTTGAAGTTTCCTCACTTTCCTGCAGCATACTTCCTTCTGTATTTGACAGCAATGATTCCCTAGATCTACTGTTGGCTTTGTCCAAAGCCCTTTGTAGACTGTTTGCCGTATAGCCTCTCCTATGTTTAATTCTGAGAAGCTCTCCATAGGGAATGCTATCAATTAGGTGTCTTGGGTGGGCACTTGAGGCATGTAACGTAGAGTTACCGGCAGTGGATTTTCTATGTAAAGTTGTTCTTAATTCACCATTTTCTACATATACTTTTGTGTCCAAAAAAATCTACTTCATTGCAGCTTATATTCGAAGTAAAGTTAAGATTCATTGGGTTAACATTGATGTCATGTATAAAAGCATTGGCACTTTCATTATCCCCCTTCCACAAGACAAAGACATCGTCTATGAAACGTAACCACACTATTATGTGGTTCCCATATTTTGAGGACAGTTCTTGTCTGAGTGTCTGCTCCTCCCACCAGCCAACCACTAAACAGGCATAGCTGGGGGAGAAGCAGGACCCCATCGCCACTCCCCTGCATTGTCTGTATATCTTTTTGGAAAATGCAAAATAATTGTTGTTTAGGCACCAGACAATGCTTTTCATGATTACTTTGTTGTGTTCATAATACTCGATGGGTCTAGTAGACAGAAAATGTTTTACTGCATCTAATCCCACTTGATGATCTATACAAGTATATAAGGATTCAATGTCCATTGTTAACATTCTCATGCCGTCTTCCCATTCAACATTGCTAATTTTGGTCAGAAAGTCGCCAGTGTCCTTTACATATGATGGTAATTCCCTGACCAGATCTTGCAAAAAATAATCAATATATTGTGATAGGTGCTCGCTTGCACTTTCAATAGCCGATATTATCGGGCGTCCTGGGACTGGAGTCCTCTCCTTGTGGGTTTTGGGGAGAAAGTATATCGATGGTAATACAGGTGAATCATTCCATAAAAAAGCATATTCCTCTTTGGAAATCATGTTGTCTCTTTTACATTGGAGTAGGTGTTTCCTCAATGTTTCCAAAGCTCTTGTGTATTCTTTGCTGTTGGTTTGCACATAGCACTTAGTATCCGACAACTGTCGATTAGCTTCCATTAGATAGTCTTGCTTAGGCCACAAGACCATGTTGCCGCCTTTGTCTGAGGCTTTCATGATGATTTCGGTGTTGTTTCCTAGTTTGGTCATTAGACGATTGTATTGCAGTTGATTTGAACTTAATTTTTTGGGGTGATGACTGACAAGATATATATATATATATATTCACTGAAAAAACCATAGGTTTCACACCAGTTATAGTTAGGAATTAGCATTTAAAAAACCTATTAAATTCACTGACAAAACCATAGATTTCACACCATTTATAGTTAGCTGGAAATTTTACTGACATAAAACCATTGAAATTCCCACGTTATAGTTAGTTGGACTCACTATAACTTGCGCGCCTGTAATGCACTGCTGATGACGTCACATATTACATCACTCATGACATGGTCAGTGACATCACTCATGACATCACTGATGACACCATCCAGTGAATGTGTGTCTTTCTGAAAAATAAATTTGTTTTATATATGTATTTGTAAAGGTCGATGGAAGAATAAATGTTTAAATAAGTGTGTAAATGGATGTTTTTTTTAAAAAAAATTGGTTGGGTAACTGGCTTATTACGTGTATCTTAGTGAATACATATATTAGCGAGTATTGTTTAAATATTTAAATGTTTGTATCAGTGTTTCTCTTTGTGTATAAGTGGCTGCAGGGGTTGGTGACTGACTCACTGTTTGTATGTGTTTTGAAGGCAGCATATGTGCAGGACTGTATGGGTGGATGAGTGTGTATATGTGTGTGTTAGTGAGTGAATGACTGTCTCACTAGTGTCTTCATTAGTAACGACATATGTTTTAATCTAGTATATGTGAGTATTGATGTATATAAGTGAGTATAGTATATATAGTGAGAGATTGTAGGAGTTCCTGTTTAAATAAGTATGTGTTTCTATAAGTGATTGTTTAAGAGAGTAAGTATGGGTAAGTTTCCTTAGAAGTAAGGTGGTAGTGTGTGTATAAATGTATATGCAAATACATGGATGTTCAATAGTTTATTTGCATGTGTGAGTATGTGTGTGAGTAACTTTTGGATGACTGCTGATGTGTAACAGGATGTATAGGTGTATCACTACATATGATGAGTGAGTATATATATGAGTGACTATATAGAACTGTTGGTGAATGAGTGGATGTGTATATAGATGGTGGAATTACTGAATTGGTTGTTGTTACTGGTTTGGGTATCTCCATTTTTTTGAAAATGTTTGTTTCTATTTTTGAATATGTGTTTCAAGCGTTACATTACACTGAAATTAGGTCTGTCACTCTGTCACAAGGATGGTGTCATCAGTGATGTCATGAGTGATGTCACTGACCATGTCATGAGTGATGTAATATGTGACGTCATCAGCAGTGCATTACAGGCGCGCAAGTTATAGTGAGTCCAACTAACTATAACGTGGGAATTTCAATGGTTTTATGTCAGTAAAATTTCCAGCTAACTATAAATGGTGTGAAATCTATGGTTTTGTCAGTGAATTTAATAGGTTTTTTAAATGCTAATTCCTAACTATAACTGGTGTGAAACCTATGGTTTTTTCAGTGAATTTCAAAGGTTTTTTAAATGCTAATTCCTAACTATAACTGGTGTGAAACCTATGGTTTTTTCAGTGAATTTCAAAGGTTTTTTTAATGCTAATTCCTAACTATATAAGACCTGAAAGCCCACCAGGAATCTCCAGTATGCGCCAGGGGACTGCATTGCAGAGAGGTGTAATGAAGCCACAACCCTTTTTACACCTCTCTGCAACGCAGCCCCCGTGCATGTTTGAAGAGGGGGAACTAATTCCCCTTGCATACTGGGGGCCCCTGGGGGCCAATTAGCCCACCTGGAACCTCCAGTATGCGCCAGGGGCTGCATTGCAGAGGTGTAATGAGACTATGCCCCTTGTTACACCTCTCTGCAACGCAGCCCACTGCCGCGTTTGCAGAGGGGGAACTAATTCCCCTTGCATACTGGGGGTCCCTGGGGTCAACTGGTCCACCAGGAGCCTCCAGTATGCGCGAGGGAGCTGCATTGCAGAGAAGTGTAATGAGGCCACACCCTTGTTACACCTCTCTGCAATGCAGGCCACTGGCGCGTTTGTAGAGGGGGGACTAATTCCCCTTGCATACTGGGGGTCCCTGGATCATATCTGCCCAAACACCGATATTCCGAACGATTGTAAATGACTTTTCTTGAGAAACATTTGGATTTGGATTATCATGTCCTATACTTTGGAATTTTTGAAAGACTGACTTTGAGGATGCTATAAATTACTCAAGTCTGCCCGAATTGTGTGGGTAAAATTGATACCTAGTCACTTTGAATAAGAATATACTTATGTCTCGTCTAACATTTGGAAGAAATATCTAGTTATATGACAACTGGATACCGACATAACTTGAAGGAAATAAGAACGCCCTGAAGAAGTTCTGTTGTACAGAACGAAACCTTTCGGCTGGCTGTGGTACATAAACTTAAGGAAAATAAAAGCATTTGAATATACACCAAGATTCAGCGCTTCAATAAGGACTCTAAGTGATATGATTTGATTGGACTCATTGTGAAAGTGGTGCTGTGCCAAACTTTGGAATATTCTCCACTACTCTCTACTACTTACTCTCTCCTACTCCACTACTCTCAAATACTCACTGTCTACTACTCATTCTCTACTACTCTACTACTCTCTACTACTCTCTCTCTACTACTCACTCCCTACTACTCGCTACTCACTACTCCCTACTACTCACTATCTACTACTCTCTACTACTCACTCTCTACTACTCTCTCTACTACTCACTCTTTACTACTCACTACTACTCTCTACTACTCACTCTCTACTTCTCACTCTCTACTACTGTCTACTACTCACTCTCTACTACTCTCTCTCTACTAGTCTCTACTACTCACTCTACTACTCACTCTCTACTACTCACCACTATTCTCTCTGCTACTCATTCTCTACTACTCTCTACTACTCACTCTCTACTACTCACTCTCTACTACTCACTCTTTACTACTCTCTACTACTCACTTTCTACTGCTCTCTACTACTCACTCTACTACTTACTCTCTACTACTGTTTACTACTCACTCTCTACTACTCACTCTCTACTACTCTCTGCTACTCACTCTACTATTCACTCTACTACTCTCTACTACTCACTCTCTGCTACTCTCTCTACTGCTCTCTACTACTCTCTACTTCTCACTCTCTACTACTCACTCTCTACTCTCTACCTCTCTACCTCTCTCTTCTTCTCTCTCTACTAATCTCTACCTCTCTACCGCTACCTCTCTACCTCTCTACCTCTACCTCTATACCTCTCTCTACACGCACACATATACACATATATGCATATATATATATGCATATGCATTTATATATATATGTATGTGTATGTATAAAAAAAAACAACAAAACATTTTTTTTTTAAACAGCTACTTTTAAAACTGTCATTCTTTTTCCCCATGGTACGCTCCCCGGTAAGCTTACCGGTGCGCGTACCGGTGCGCGTACCGGGCGCTCACCCCGCGAAAATCAAAAATTTTTTACATTTTTTTTTTGCTCCGCGGGGCCCTTTTATGGCCCCCACATCAAACCTAGGGGGTCAAGGGGGGTCTACTCTGCCCCCTTATGGTCATTTCCCTCTTTGTTTTGGCCACCTCTCGTGTCTCGATCCTACCGAGACACAAGATGGCGGCCGCTCCGGACTGTTTAGAATGTTTACAGACATCCCAGAGCCAATCAGCTTTCTGCGCGCAAGTCGCGGTAAGCGCCCGGTGCGCGTACCGGTGCGCGTACCGGAGCGCGGCTATAGATATATATATTTTTTTGAACCTTAATTACTCAAAATCCACTGGAGCACATATCTTGAGACATAGCAAAGGCACATCGGGCTACCAGTCCCTACAATTTTGCCAAGTTTGGTGGAAATCCATTCAGCCGTTCGGGCTAAAAGTGAAATCGACCGCCCTATGGAAATTAACATGGGGAAAACGCGTTTTGGGACCCCCCTTTTATCTCGGCCCCCGCTTGACGAATCCCCCCCAAACTTTCAGGGAAGGACCGGAACGCCGCGAGGCCATTTTGAGGAAATTTTCAGGCAGATTCGTCAACCGGCGCCAAAATTATTCCAAATAGAATTTTCAGATTTAACATTGAAAAAAATCCTAACTATAACTACCTACTGGCGACCGCCAGTAGGTAATATATATATATATATATATATATATATATATATATATATATATATATATATATATATATATATATATATATATATATATTGAGACTGGCAGCTCACTTGAGATTTATTAAAACTACGAACACCAGCAGGCTCAGGGAGAGCCGACGCCCACTGGGGCAGGTGTTCTTAATTATAAAGACGGATGCCGGTAGCAGTGTTGCTTACAAGCCTCTGATGAAATGCGACAAGCAGCATGAAACGCGTCAGGCTATCAACTTTGCTGGACTGAATCTCTTTGATCTGCGCTGTGTCATGCAAATAAAATACGAAGAAGCAGTTCCTCTCTGTGTGGGTTCTTCCAAAAGTGGCAAACTCTTGTTGAATATGTTTTGCGGCCAGTCCCGGTCGCGGAGGAACCCTGCCACTCATGGGTGGACCGAGCTGAAGCCAACCGACTTCAGCAACTAAAGGGCAGAAAGATCGTGTTTGCTGAAATTACAAACAGCGCAGGAAAAAGGAAAACTTTCCGGACCCACTGGGGGTGCACAATTGGTGAATTTATACATTGAGACTGGCAGCTCACTTGAGATTTATTGAAACTGCGAACACCAGCAGGCTCAGGGAGAGCCGACGCCCACTGGGGCAGGTGTTCTTAATTATAAAGACGGATGCCGGTAGCAGTGTTGCTTACAAGCCTCTGATGAAATGCGACAAGCAGCATGAAACGCATCAGGCTATCAACTTTGCTGGACTGAATCTCTTTGATCTGCACTGTGTCATGCAAATAAAATACGAAGAAGCAGTTCCTATCTGTGTGGGTTCTTCCAAAAGTGGCAAACTCTTGTTGAATATATATATATATATATATATATACCTGCGGCTGGCACCAACCACTGTTCACTCCTCCTCCTACTCCCTCACGCCACCAACTCAGCAACGCCAGCACAGTGCTTGCTGGGATTTGAATTGCGAGGCATTCATGGCAAACACTCACAGGTGTGCTGACTGCATCTGGGGGAGGGGATTCAGGTGCTAGCAAGTATTTTACACAGGACGGAGGCAATTGGAGAAGGACTCATCACAGTGCAGGGCGCTGACGAAGGCAATCAAGCCGAAATGCATTCGCCGCCACTGGGACAATCTGAATAAAGCGTGTTTCCTGCCCTGAAAACCCCCTTGGCCTCTGATCTCTTCTTTGAAGGATGTTTCGTCATGTATACTGCGCTGGCCAGAGGTGCAGAACAGATGGTCCTGCGGCACCAAGTGATCCGGATTCAAGCTGGCACCACGCTGCTTGCAGTGCTTTTGTGTTCGAGGGATCGAATTAATCCGGAGTCCTCCAGGAACCACGGGCCGACATGGACAGACTGAGGTATTTATTCTCGATGGGGCGTGCAGTCTCCATTTGACTTCCCCTGCCTGTGTGCAGAACTGTGAGGACTGGCTGCGGCAGTTTAAGGGGACTCAGTGCAGAAACCGTGGTTTCATTTTGAACTATGATCACTTCACTACTCACCTGCGGCTGGCACCAACCCACTGTTCACTCCTACTCCCTCACACCACTAACTCCGCAACGCCAGCACAGTGCTTGCTGGGATTTGAAGTTCGAGGCATTCATGGCGAACACTCACAGGTGTGCTGACTGCATCTGGGGGAGGGGATTCAGGTGCTAGAAAGTATTTTACACAGGACAGAGGCAATTGTAGAAGGACTCATCACAGTGCAGGGCGCTGACGAAGGCAATCAAGCCGAAATGCATTCGCCGCCACTGGGACAATCTGAATAAAGCGTGTTTCCTGCCCTGAAACCCCCCTTGGCCTCTGATCTCTTCTTTGAAAGATGTTTCGTCATATATATATACATATATATATATATATATATATATATCATCAACAAAACGAAGTTCCTCTTGCACACTCAGTATCGTCCTGACGAGAAAACCACAAGCTGGTTGCAATCAGTATGGGGGTTTATTGTTAGTCATAAACCCGCTGTGACGCGTTTCACCACCGTAGTGGTTTGTTCACACAGCTTTGCCACAGTCATAGTAGCATTTACATACACATAAGTATAAACATAGTAGAGGGACTCAAAGCAGATCGTGCAATGTTCTGTTTTCTGAGTGCCATCTTGGCATGATGTTATATTCCAAATACAATCACATTTTTACATTCTGGCCATTTAAATAATTGGCGATGGTTTTCAAAATATAGTATTAAATTTGTGCGTTCGGCTCATATGCCCCTGTGGTGGAAATTAAAGCGTATGGCGCGTTTGTGAATACCATGCACTGTGCGCTAAAATCTTTGCCTTCTGCACATCTTCGTGATAAATTGCTTATCATGAGGTCATTCATACGTAGACTGCCGGGAGACACCGACGGAGAGAGCGGTGCTCCTCTAAACCTGAGCTGCAGCCAGGTGGGGTGAAGCGCAGCAACCACAACTAATGGGTTGCTCCTGTGGGCGTCGTGTCTCCAACATGATGCGGTAATAGTATGTGGTTGAACATACAACCTGAACATTGCCGGTGATATCTTTTTATTTTTCACCTACAAAAGCAGTAGTTAATTCACAACGGGTCCTGAAGAAGGCATGAAACTATTTCATTGATATGCTGAAACATGTCGACCACTACTGATCACAAATCTGTGTTTGCACTTGGTTTTTAAATTTGGGAGACTGGGAGACAACAATAAACCATTAACATCTACCCAGCCTATCCAATTTTAAGTTTTTCTCCACTCACTTTTCACTTATTTTCACACTGCTTTTTCAGTAGCCACATCAACATTGAAAATTTCTGACAACCTCCCTCTATTGACATATTTTAATCACATTTACAAACGGTCATGGTAACATCTGGCCGGCCGTTTTGTTTTGTTATGCCTCCTGGGCAAGGAGTACCCAAATGATGTAAAAGAGGGCGGCACAGTGTGGCTTCTGATGGGAATTTTTCCCTATGCACTTGAGTCTTAACTCAATAATTATCACACTCAGTTTGCACTGTTTGTTCCCACTGCATTATTTGTATGGTGTTGGGGTCTGTATCCACAGTTGAGTGACAGATATGTTTTGATCTCTAGGTACTCTTTGTGTGATGAGTTATATGGTTTGGGGCATGTACCTAGTGTGAGTCACTAAACTTGCCCTTGGACCCTCCGATTAATTGGTTTGGTTTATGGGAACACTGTTGAGTGCCTTCCTGATGCTCTAGGGCACTTTGTTTATCAATATTTGCACACGGCAGCCCGGCTTTGGTGAAATGCTTTGGAGCAGACAAGACAGAGAAGCATATGTAAGAAAAAAAGACGTGGACCGAGCTTGCACGGCAACACCGATGCCTTCTTCTCTGATGATGTCCACTGCACTCCCTCATTCTTCATGGTCTCAGCACCTTATGCTGCATGAAGATTGAACCCACAATATCAATGGGATGGAATATCAAGGACAATATATGGAAAAAAGTTATCAACAGGTTAGTAAGTCTAGACTTTTCATACCTATCTCCACAAATATGTACCTCGGCGGACATATAGCTTCAATATACATAGATGTGGAGTTAGAAATAGTAAATTTATACTTTCTATGCCCTTACCTTTTTTTTGTCCCTCGATATTCTTATTACATAATAGTGTTTGAGTCGATTTTTAGTAGTAAAATCCCTCAGTACATCCGCAGATATTACTTGGGCAGTTTCAGTATCCTTTCCTGGATGAAATCCAAGCCACCTGGGCTTCAGAATCTTAAATTCTTCCAAGTAAAGGAACAGCTGCTTCGGAACAGCTGTTTGAGGCAGCAGTGATTATTGGTAACATGGGTGTGATGACCCAATCTTTCTATTCATTCAGTTCTGATCCTGAAGACAGTGACCGAGGTAGGATTTAAGCGCATATTTGAATACCTGCAAGAGCAAAGTATTGCAAAATTGACACCACACAAATACCATCGGGCGAGTACGGTCTGAGTTTTTACGAAGAAGCCAGGAAGAGAACAGAAAGAGGACCACGTGTTTGCAGATGGCGAGGGCTGAGGGTTCCAGAGTGGCAATTTACAAGACAGCTGGGAACTGTTTATGCTAGCATATATTTTTGGTTATAAAAATGAGCATGACAGATTGTCGCAGATTGTGATGCCTGTGCTCTGCTACTTCAACAGGAGGCTTCAAGAAAGATTTCAATGCTTTAAACCACGAGGCGAAGAGTTGTCAGCCAGACGGATGCATTAGGAACATTTAACCTTAAAAAGAGCATCTAACAGCGTTTCAGTTATTCCTTGGATGTTTTAATGCCGGTGTCTTTTGCAGAGTATGATGCGCGCCGCTTCTGTTCCAGCTGAGGAGTGACAAATTGATCCTTCTTGAAATTGTGCAATGCCTTTATTCACATGCAGAGGCATGGCTTCAAGGGGGTGTTGAGTTAGCAAACCCCTCTAATAAAAGTATTTTCTGGTAAATAGTTACAGGTGCTTTCAGTCGGATATGGTGAGCTGTCTGTCAGGTTTCATCAGGAATTCTTTGCAAAGGTTCCCTTCCATGTTGCAAAGGTGTTGCATCCGTTCTGCTTGGGTGTGTGCCTCGCAGCAGTGACAATGTATCAGTTCCACTGGCTGGTAGAGCACTTAATGCCCTTCCAAGAGTCCAGGACTGGGGTGGCACCACTTGACAGGCTAAACTCACAGATGTCAGAGTCCAGGTGCAGATACAAGGCTGTTGGAAGCCTTATATGCCCCGGAATCTTCAGATCAGGAATCCAGCCAGCAAGCCTTTGAGTCACTCTGGGTTTTGGTTTCAAGAGATGCAGTTCCAGTCCTTCTCACCAGGGCAGCAGAGTAGCAGGCAGCAGGTCATCACAGCAAAGTTAGAGTCCAGCAGAGTGGCAATCCTTCAGTAGCAGAGCAGTTCTTCTTCCTGGCAGAGTATCCAGAGGTACAGAAGTGTACTGAAGTGGTGTTGTCAGAGGCCCATTTTTTATACCTTGGTGCCCTGGTTCCGGAAGGTGGAAGAAGCTGCTAGACAGTGGCTTTGAGGTGCATGGAATTCCCTGCCTTCCATGTCCTGGCTCCAATCTGACTGGCGTGAAAATGCAGGGTTGGTAGACCTTTGATGTGTGGACAGCACACAGCCTATTCAGGTATAAGTGAAGGTGTATACAGCTCCTCCCTCCCATCCTACCAGTCACACCTAAGCTCCCACTGTGTGTGGCTGTCTAGGAGCAAGACACAAAGCCCAACTTGCAACGACACCAAGTCATGCGACCAGACAGGCATCAAATGGCTAAGGCAAGAAAAATGTCTAAGTCACATTTTCGGAATTGTGATTTGAAATCTGACTTCACCCTAAGTTAGGTTGTTAAATTGTGATTCCAGAGACACTAAACATATGCCAGTTATCTCTTCTCATTTAGAAACTGAACTTCTAAAATGTTATTAGGCAAACCAATGCTATCTTACGGGAGGGATAGACCTTACAGTATCAAAAACCAAATGTAAGAGTTTTTCACTACCAGGACGTATATAACTTAAATGTGTGTGTCCTACCTTTTAAATGCATTGCACCCTGCTCTCTGGGCTGTCCTAGGCCTACCATAGGGGTGAATTATATGTATTAAAAAGGAAGGTTTGGGTCTGCCAAAAGATTTATTTTGCCAGGTTGTGATGGAAGTTTAAAACTGCACACACATCCTCTCGAATGGTAGGTCTGAAATATTTTCAAAGGGCTCCTTAAGTGGATGGCACAATCAGTGCTGGAGACCCACTAGCAGCACTTAATTTACTGACCCCGGGCACAGGTAGTGCCACTATGCTGGGAATTTATAAGCAAATTAAATATGTCAATTGGAGTTAGGCCAATATTACAGTGTTTAAAGGAGAGAGTAGACATACTTTAGCACTGGTTAGCAGTGGTAAAGAGCACAAAGTCCTAATATTAACAAAAAGAAGGTCAGAAAAAGTGGGCCCCGCAGACACCAGCCCACCCGCCGGACCTACGACGCCGCCACCCTCAACGCACTCAACACCGGCCGAATTCCGGGATGCTACCGAGCCACCCCGAGACGAACCCACGGACCCTTCAGCTGCCACGCCTGCAAGTTCACCTGCATCCGGACCTGTCCCGCACCAACACCCACCAAGCCGAACACCAGCAGCAACCACCTGAAGTGCATCCTCCTCAACACCCGCTCTGTCCACAGACACGCCATCGAACTCTGGAACCTCCTCGACACCACAGCTCCTGACGTCGCCTTCCTCACGGAAACCTGGATGAACGACTCCTCAGCGCCCGACATCGCCATCGCCATCCCAGAGGGCTACAAGATCACCCGAAGAGACCGCGACAACCAGACTGGAGGAGGCATCGCCATCATCTACAGCGACACCATCCGCATCAAGACCAACACCGACGACACCCTGACAACCGCCGAACACCTGCACTTCCAGATCCACACGGACCCCAAAACCACCCTCAGAGGCACCCTGATCTACCGACCCCCAGGGCCACGCACACAATTCAGAGAGGACATCGCCGACTTCATCAGCCCGCATGCCCTCCCCTCCACTGACTACATCCTCCTGGGGGACATCAACTTCCTCCTGGAGAACAACAACGACCGCAACACCATCACCCTGCTCGACAACCTCGCCAACCTCGGTCTCAAGCAGCTGGTATCCACCCCCACCCACCTCGCCGGACACACACTCGACGCAGTCTTCTCATCCAGCAAAGACATCGCCTTCAGCCACGCCACCGGACTCCACTGGACGGACCACAGCTGCGTCCACTTCACCTTCAAAAGAACGACGATCCACCACTACCAGCAACAGGTTGCTCGAAGAAGCTGGAACAAGATCACAGCCGACCAGCTCGCCGCTTCCCTGAGCCAGCACCCTCCCGCCAGCTCAGCAAACCCCAGCCAGGCCGCCGACAACCTCACAAAGTGGATCAGCAACTGCGCGGACGAACTCGCCCCACTGAGGACCCCGCCCAGCAGACCCGGCAGCAAGAAGGCCCCATGGTTCACCGACGAACTCAAGAGCTCCAAGAAGAACTGCCGAGCCCTCGAGAAAGCCTGGAGAAGGGAACCAACACCGGACAACATGACCACCCTCAAGCTTGCCACCCGGAAGCACCACCAACTGATCCGCGCCACCAAGAAAACTGCATTCAAGGACCGGCTGGACAACAACGCACACAACTGCAAGGAACTCTTCAACATCGTGAAAGAGCTCTCCAACCCCAACGCCGTAAACAACAACATCACCCCATCGCAAGACCTCTGCAACTCCCTCGCCTCCTACTTCCACAACAAGATCGCGGACATACACAACAGCTTCAGCACTCAACCGACGCACGCCACGACTGAACCACCGCCCCCCACCACCACCCTCCGCGCCTGGACTCCGATCAGCACCGAAGACACCGTCCGCATGATGAACTCCATCCTCTCCGGATCTCCAACCGACCCCTGCCCTCACCACGTCTTCAACAAGGCCGACGCTGTCATCGCACCCCACCTGCGGGACATCATCAACACCTCCTTCGACACCGCCACCTTCCCAGAGAGCTGGAAGCACGCCGAACTCAGCGCCCTACTCAAGAAACCTACAGCGGACCCCACCGAACTCAAGAATTACCGCCCCATCTCGCTCCTCCCGTTTCCAGCCAAAGTCATCGAGAAGACCGTCAACAAACAGCTGGCCGCCTTCCTCGAGACAAATGGATCCCTCGACCCCTCACAGTCTGGCTTCCGAGCCAACCACAGCACCGAGACCGCCCTCATCGCTGCCACCGATGACATCCGAGCCCTGATGGACAACGGAGAAACAGCGGCCCTCATCCTCCTAGACCTCTCAGCGGCATTCGACACTGTCTGCCACCGCACCCTAGTGCAGCGCCTCAGCAACGTCGGAATCCAGGAGAAGGCACTGGAATGGATCATCTCCTTCCTCGACGAAAGAACACAGAGAGTCCGTCTACCACCGTACAGGTCAGAGGCCACCGAAGTCATCTGCGGCGTCCCTCAAGGATCCTCGCTGAGCCCCACCCTCTTCAACGTCTACATGAGCCCCCTCGCGGCCATCGCATGCCAACATAACCTCAACATCATCTCCTACGCTGACGACACCCAGCTGATCCTCTCCCTGACCAACGACCCTGCCGCCGCCAGAGCCAACCTTCACGAAGGGATGAAAGACGTAGCCGAGTGGATGACGACCAGCCGCCTGAAACTGAACTCAGACAAGACGGAAGTCCTCATCCTGGGCTCCTCGCCCTCCGCCTGGGATGACTCCTGGTGGCCCCCCGCCCTGGGCACCGCACCCAAACCGACAGACCACGCACGCAACCTGGACTTCATCCTGGACTCCTCCCTCTCCATGACCAGACAAGTCAACGCCGTCTCCTCGTTGTGCTTCAACATCCTGCGCATGCTACGGAAGATCTTCCGGTGGATCCCCACCGAGACCAGGAAGACGGTCACCCAGGCCCTCGTCACAAGCCGACTGGACTACGGCAACGCCCTCTACGCCGGAACCACCGCCAAGCTCCAGAAGAGACTCCAGCGGATCCAGAACACCTCAGCCAGACTCATCCTCGACATCCCACGACACAGCCACATCTCCGGACATCTGAGAGACCTGCACTGGCTCCCCGTCAACAAAAGAATCACCTTCCGTCTCCTCACCCACGCACATAAAGCCCTACACGATCAAGGCCCGAGTTACCTCAACAACCGCATCAACTTCTACGCTCCCAAACGCCATCTCCGATCAGCCAGTCACGCCCTCGCCGCCGTCCCCCGCATCCGAAGAACGACAACAGGAGGAAGGTCCTTCTCCTACCTGGCCGCCAAGACCTGGAACTCCCTCCCGACCGACCTGCGCCTGACCCAAGACCACCTCTCCTTCAGGAAGAAGCTCAAGACCTGGCTGTTCGAGCAGTAGCAGCACCCCCCCCGCCCCCCAAGCGCCTTGAGACCCTCCGGGTAAGTAGTGCGCTCTACAAATGTCTTTGATTGATTGAAGGAGAAAGGCAGAAAGTTGGGGGGAAGACCACCCTAAGGCTGACAGGTCTAACATTTAGCGTGTTAGGTTTCTCATTGTTTGCCAGAGGGTTTCCAATGCTTCTTCTTTCAGAAAGAGGATTCAATGAGACTTATAAGCCTTTATGGCTGGGGAGGGATAAGGAGCTCCGACCAGGGGCTCCTGGGCGAGGGATAGCCTTTTGGCGATTTTCTGGAATATACCCTCCTTTGACCCTCCTCCACCCCTGGGATTTGAAGACATTGGTTTTCTGCGATCGTCCAGGACGAAGTCATCGCCAAAATTGAGGCTGCCTTTCCACAATGAACGAGAAATTGCACATCCAGCGGAATCCCAGTAAAATGGCCGATCATCTGGTTGAGCTGCATAACACAGCTGAGAGGAGACAGGCTCAGGGTTTTTTTCCTTGCCTATCACCTACCTTCCGGACTCGATGATTATTGCTCCACTTCCCGCCACAACTGCTTCTAGCTGGCAATTGATCACTTGATTTCCATCGAGACGGCTGCCCTGCACGTTTTTTCCGCTGTGGCTGTTCACTGTTGTGAGAAGTTGGCCTGATATGTAGTGTTCACTATTCTAGTGATCACTGTGTATCATTCCAAACGACCCTTATTGATGATTGGTTGTAAGTCAACCGTTAGACCAGCTATCCTAGTAGCATGGACAAGAGCAGTCTTTAGGCTAAACTCTAGAGGGCGTGTTAAGCCAGCTGTTATACCATCACATATACCCCTTGAACACCAAGTGAAAGGACACCACACAAGTTGTTATGAAAATAAAGTATATTTATTTAGAACACAACAGCCCTGGACTCTTTATGAGGACAGGGCGCTAAGCACAATACAAGGCTCTTAAGAAAATACTGAAAGTCGCACAATTTACACAAATGCCCGAGGGGCAAGAAAAACCATATACTGTAAAAGTGGAATTCGAAATTACTAGCAGGTAAGTACTACTCTAATAGGCTTTAGGAACGCTAGGACTTGACTACTGAACCATCAGATTACTAGCAGGAGGCCTAGGGAGATCGGGTGCAGAGTGTACACTCTCACGCGGGATGCGGGACAAAGTCTATGGATGCTGGATTTCGTAAAGTTAGTGTTATCGGACGAATCCGACTAGGTAGAGCTGATACGAAAAAGGATCTGGACCTTTGGATAGTTAAGCTATACTGGAGCACCGAAATGCTGAGTTTACCTAGCCCAGGGGCTGCGGATGCATAGGTATGAAAAGACATCGGGAATCCTCGTTGCAGTCTATGGAGCCTGAAAGAAGAAGTTGCTGGCAGGCGACCAGTGATGAAGTTCGATGCGACCCAAGCCTGGATCGATGAAGATGGATACCTGTAAGCAGAGGAGACCAAGTTCTGAATCACTAGCCAGTGATTAGATGGGCACCAGGATGGCACCGGACGAAGTCACCTCGACCAGGTGAGTGGGCGACGCTGGGCTCTGCAGTCTCCCGGACCAGGAGGCGTTGTCAGCGACCAGGATGGAGGTGCGAGCTGTCCCACGATGGTATCTGCTGTCGACGTCGCTGGACCCAGGATTGGGGCAACAAGTCTTGGTAAATGCAAGCCCACGCGGTGGACTTAAAATGGCGTCTGGAGTGGACCAGGAGGGTCCGGGGTGCTCCTCTGTTGGAGGGGAGCAAGGGCCAGTCTGGAGCAACCAGACCAGCGTTGGAAATGTCGTCGTTCATCGTGGGAAGGCCACAAGCCAGCAGGCAAGTAGCCGGACAACGCGGTGAGCAGCAAAGAGCAGAAGGGCCCCACTCAGATCTCGTGGATGCTGGGGGGCTGGACTTCGGTGCTGGAGCTGCTCAGGGTTAGGGCTTCTCAAACCCCAAAGCACTCACTCGAGGATCCCTCGGCGGTCGTGCTGGGCAAGCGTCGTGCAGTCCTGAAGATGGCCGGTCCCTCGAGATCTCGTCACACCCACGAATCTCAGCTGGGCTGATGATGCAGGTAGAGGTCAGAGGTGCCAGAGAAGCCAGTTCTCGTCGAGCTGGGCAGTCTTGATCCAGAGGAGAGACTTACAGCAAACCGCGATGCTTGGATGGTGGCTGCGGGTGCAGGGTGGCTACTCCTTAGCCACAAGGGAGAGTCTTCTGAAAGGTTAAAGAGTTCTTTCGTGGAAAGTCATCAAGATTCAGAATTATCTAATTTGGAAGAGTCCCTGCTCCCACCTTTATACTAAAGAAAGGGGCTGGTACAGGACTAGGTCCTGCCCATGGGTGGGACCAGGAACGGGGTGGTTATACCCCTCTCCCATGCCGGACTTTCCCCAGCTCAGGGGCTGGTGTGCGCCTGGAACCGGTTCAAACTGGCAGATGCATAGTGAGCACCGGGGTGCCACTTGCAGTCACCTTCCTATTCAGCCCTGCCTACCTAGGATACACAAAACCCTGTCTGGGATGGTGCTAGCACCGCCCCTGACAGGAAACCCTTTTTCCAAGCTCCCCTCGCTAGAAGGACTCCCAGCTGCAGGGGGTCAGACTTGTGTCTGTGGTGGCAGCATCCATTTTGTGATGCTGCGGCTCGAGTTAACTTTAACCGGGGTTCACAGTTACATACATGTCGTGTCCCTCTAGAAGGGTGGAATGCTAACCCCGTCGCCAGAATTGGCGAGGGGTTAGTATTCCAATTCGTATGACACCTTACTCGACATGTTTTGATAAAGCGATACCAAAGATAGCAAATAACCGCGAGGATTATAATGCACTTAAGAGTATATGGTACGCGTTATCCTAGAACAGCTATTAGAACTTGGTTCCGCAAGCTGCAGACAGGCTCAGCTCATGCCAGAGCACCATCTCACATGATTCCACGCACTCTGCCTTCAGGATTGTTATGGCCTGCCATAGGAGGGACTGATAGGAATCTATGTGTCCATTTTAGGGTTAGATAAAGGTATACTATATCTACAGCACAGGGTGATTACACCACTTTGCCCCAGCTGTCGTGCAGCCAGTTGTGTCAGATTTAGATGGCCAGCCAGGGGTGGCATAATACATGCTGCAGCCCCTGGTAGGCCCTGGGTACACCTATGCCCTGAGTTACAGGGTCTGATAAGGTGGCCCAGTACCAATTAGATATGTACCTAAGGTACATGGAATCCATTGTACAGAGAGAGCAGTAGGCCTGGGGCCCTGAATGGCAGGGTCCCAGGTCAACTAAGTCGAAAAACCAGCAAAACACCAGGCAAAAAAATTGGGGGTAACCATAGTCAGGTATCCACCTTCCTACAACTGTCCCCGAGATGATTTCCCCCGGGCGGAGCAGAGAGAGAGCTTTGAGTTTCAGTCTTCTGCCTTTCTCACCCCCTTGCGGTCCAGGAGTCAGGACTGCCTCTTCCCCTCCGGTGAGTCATGTGGGGTACTAGGTTCTCCGCTTCTACTTTTGGACGACTGAGGTTATTCTTTTTTTGGGACTGGCGATCACTAACAAAATTCTCCATCTTGGAGCTGGAGGTTTTTCTACAGGAGCACCGTTTGCAGCCTATCTCACCCATCTTACTGATTTCGGTGGCTTAGTCCCTGCCCAGTGCTTGACCGCAAAGTCCCTCTCTTTCTCCCCCTCCGCTTTTCGCCTGCTTCATGTCGGTCAGAGATGGTGGGTGCGAGGCGGCCATTTGACCCCATCTGTTGGCCTTCCCGGTGGTCTTCCTGTCCTCAGCACGACCTGCAAATCCGCCCCTCTACATTACTGTTCCGTGACTAAAATCCTCCTGTGGGCTCTACACCTGACTCTAATTGGTCTGCCTTTATTCAGGCCCATTGGAAAGGACTGACCCCGGGTACTTCCTAGTAGGTGCCGGTCCGCTGGCCTTGTTCTTTTTCCTACAACCGTCTGCCCTATTCCCGATCCCCCCCCTCCCCTTTGCTATGTTTACCTGTAACTATCCCTTGCTCCTCTTCACTTCTCAAGTGTTGGACATTGAAGTTTTATGTAACTTGTGCATTGTTCATGTTCTCCCTTATGTAAAGTACTCTGATACATCCGGATCTAGCCAGCGCGTTATAAAACTCTAAATAAATAAATTATGGGAACAACTGGTAGCCTAAACACAATGGTGAAGGGGAGATGAGGGGACTGAGGTTCTTCGTGATTTGATGCTGGGGTACTTAAGTTTCCAAATTCTGGAAAATTTCTTGGTGCGGATGACTGGATCATGTGAAGAAGGGTCTCTTTGGTCTTCCATGACTGATGGAGATGTATATTTCCTGTGGGTGGCACTGTTGAGGGGAGTGGTGGTGAAAAGAGGACATGCAACTGGTGGTCATGAACATATTGCATCTAATAGGTCGATCATCTGAGATAGACAGACTTGCCAAGGGGCTCGTAGGTCAGTAATGTATCCTGGAAACATATGAAATGTGTAACTATGAGGATTGGGGTTATGTTATGTTCTGTTATAGATTTTATAGAGCGCACAGCTGCCCCAGCAAAGGGGAGTCCCGGCGCTGAGAGCAGAAAACTCCAAACAAGTCACAGAATGAGACAGCTTATAACGGAAGGAAGAGGTATGTTTTCACAGCTTTCCGAAAAGGCAGGTAGGGCTTTATACTGCGAGTGGAGAAGGGGATGCATTCCAGAGCTTTGAGGCCAACACACGAAAGGAGTGCCCAGCAGCACGGGCCCTCTGACCCTGGGGACAGCCACAAGATTCTGTCCCATGGAAAGAAGTTGGCGAGAGGGGATATAGAAGGTATGAAGATTAGTCAGGATACAAGGAGATGAAAAATTAAGGATTTTAAAGGTAATGGAGAGGGCCTTGAACTCTGACCGCTTGGTCGTGGGCAGCCAATGAAGGCAGCGGATGGCATTAGAGGTAGGACACCTCTCGGTAGACCAACGACAGATCGAGCTGCTGTATTCTGAACCCTTTATAGTCTGACAATCTCAGACTGGTTGACCCCCAAATAGAGGGAACTGGCATAGTCCAGTCTTGACAGAATCAAGGCCTGGATGATAACCTGCCTAATAGGGGGATCGAAAAAACCCAACAGGGGTTTGAGCCCTCACAATAGCCCAAAACAAGTCCCTGCCACATTCTTGGTTTGGGTTCGAAAGCAGAGGGCGGTGTTTATACAGAACCCTAGGTTTTTTACAACCTGTTTGGGAACAGATGCTGACCTCACCGTGGCAGGCCACCAGTGCTCACTCCACAGCTCCACATCTCTCCCCTCCAGCAGTACTTCAGACTTGCTGGTGTTGAGCTGGAGACAGTTGGCAGTCATCCACTTCGAAATGGCCTCAAGATCGCTACGAAAATGACAAGTGTCCCTGGTATGTCAACAACTGAGTGTCGTCGGCATACAACACTATCGTAAGCCCTCTGTTCTTAGCCACTCTTGCCAGTGGTGAACGTACAAATTGAAAAGGGTAGGGCTCAGAGCAGAGCCCTGCGGTACACCTTGCTTGATGGCAAAAACTCCAGAAGTAAAGGGAGGAGCGGCAACCTGGAAGGTCCTTCTAGAAAGAAAGGAAGCAAACCAATCCATGGCAGAACCTGTTATACCCTCCTCCTTCAAACGCCTCAACAGGATCTGATGAGAGACCGTATTGAACGCGGCACTGAGATCAAGCAAAATCAGTCCCGACATAGGGCCCTCATCTAGGGCCCATCTCAGATGTTCAGTAACATAAGGAAGAGCAGATTCCGTACTGTGACCAGCACGGAAACCCTTATGAGAGGGGTATAGTATGTTATTTTCCTCCTGATACCCAGACAAGATGGAATTGACATAGACCTCAGAGAGTTTAGAGACCCAGGGCAGGAGGGAGATGGGGCGGAAGCTCTCCAGTTTGGCCGCATCTATGTTAGGCTTTTTTAGCAGGGGAACCACCTTAGCATGTTTCCAAGTACTCAGTACGACAGCCGTAGAGAGAGATAAGTTGATCACATGGCTCAAAGGAGGAATGAGCACAGGTAAGATTTTCAACGCATCGGCCAGCTTGAGAGGATCAGATGGAGAGCCAGACTTAACTTTGCTGCATAAGATAGACAAAATCTCATGAGAGATGGCAGGAAAAGTAGTCAGTGTGTAAGGAGTGGGGGAACGTAGCAGAAAATCTGGAACAGGAGCAATCTGAGAGAAGGAATTATAAATCTTCTCAACCTTCTCCACAAAGAAGGAGGCCTGAGTGTCACATTGCTCATCAGGTGAAATCGGAGTGGCAGTCAGGGCAGTTTATGATTTCAGCTCCTTCGAAATTGAAAAGATACTTTTAGGTGGATTAGCACTGCTCTTCATCTCCTCCACATCGTAAGTGGCCCGTACCGACTGGATAGATCTATGGTATTGCTTAATAGCTGTAGTATAGGGCTTCTTTAGATTAGGGTCAAACCCAGATGCATCAACCATTTTTGGAATCGCAAACGGTGCGATTCCTTAAAATCGGCCGTTTGCGACTCCAAAAATGCTTGTTGATATGCATCATTAGATTTTGTCCAAAATCGCAAATTTTGCGAATTTCTAAAATGCGATTGCATTTAAGGAATCGCAATTTTGCGATTCCTTAAATGCAATGCATCATTGTTTAAAAATTTGCGAATTTCAAAATAGCAAGTGCAAATTACCACGAGTTTGAACCTCGTGGTAATTTGCAAAAAAGTTTAATAATGCACAAAAATGCATTTTTTAAACTGTTAAGTTACAGACACACATGTCCTTAGGACATGTGTGTATGTAACTTATAGCTAAAAGTGCATTTCATGGGTGCAGGGGGGGGGTCATTTGGACCCCCCTCTCCACCCTTGAAATGCTTTGATGAATTGCGATTTGGAAATTGCGAATTCGCAATTTCCAAATCGCATTTTTTTTGCGATTCGGTAAAAATTGTGATTTTTACCGAATTGCAAAAAAAATGCGAAAATAATGATGCATACCATTTTGCGAATCCTAATTTGCGATTCGGTAATTTTCGCAAATTAGGATTCGCAAAAAAGAAGTTTGATGCATCTGGGCAATAGCTCCTTCTCCATGCTCTCTCTAACCTCTTTCACTCTTTACGCAAGCAAGTAAGCTCAGCATTGTACCAAGGACTGGATTTGGTGCTGCAGGCTTTAGACCATTTTACTGGAATAAGAGAGTCGAGATCACCGTAAATCCAGTCGGACTGTGACTTATCGGCAAAGTCTGGGTCTGCTGGAAGAGTGAGTGGGGATGAGGAAAGAAGATCATAGAGTTGCGTGATATTAAGTTTATGCCAAGGGCACCTAAGTGTGCGCTTCTGAGGCTCTATGCTCCTAGGTGTAATCCCAAAATGTGTCATTGCTATGAGGTGATGATCTGACCAACACATCGGGGAGGGAGAGTGAACAGTCAGAAGAGCAAGGTTGGTTAAAACAGGGTCCAACAAATGGCCGGCAGAAAGCATGGGCCCTTGCACCAGCTGGAGAAGTTGGCATGCTGCAAGATCAGCCAGGAATTTACCCATGTCGCCATCATGAGGATTATCCAAATGCAGATTCAGATCCCCAAGGATGCTGAAATGAGCTGCTCTCATGGCTAGAGGCCCTACCTAGTCAATCAAGGGTGTTATGAACTCTTTGGAGGGACCAGGTGGTGGATAGATCAGTAATCCCGACAGAGTATAATTAGCATTAAAGGAAATCCCAAAGTAGGCAGCTACGCAGCCAGCAAGAGGCTCCCTCACAAAGGTGCACATTTAAGACGATTTAAAAATAACTGCAATGCCAACCCCTCTGGACCCTCTATGAAGCATAATAATACTAATCCCAGGGGGAGCGCCAGGCTAGGTTCTGCTACATTATCACCAGACAGCCATGTCTCAGTTAAAAAGAGGGCACCAGGGGCTTCGTCCAATAACAGGTCATAAACATCAGCGTGATGTTTCACTAAGGAGCGGCAATTTAGACTAAGCAATTGAAGATGGTTTGCTTGCCATGCCTTGTGATATAGAGTTAGCTTAAAAAACTGTTTGCAAGGTATAAGAGACTTGTCACTTTCTGTCAAATACCAGTGACTGAAACCAAGATAGCTTTAATTGTATGTGCCCTGCTGGTTACCATCATCTGCTCTGGCATAGGTCAGGGACTGTTCAACTTGTTTGTGGTACTGGTAACTATCTATCCTTAGTCAGGTGCCACTTAGTACCCATCTCATAGGCACCAGTATCTGCCTATCCTCTGTCAGAGGCCTAACACTGTGTTTTTCAGCTAGATATCAGGACCTGACTGGACATTGCCTGATACCATTAACAGTTTCTGCTTTGCCTGGTGCTAGTAACCACTCTACTAGCAACTATCTACTGCCAGTCACATGTCCGGTGTCAGTGACTACTTTGCTCCGCAGGAGATATGTGCAAGTGACAGGAGAGTGAGTAAGATGAGGGAGAGAGGGTAGGATGAGTCACTGGGATAAGGAAAGCAAGTTGAATGAGTTGAAAGGGACTATCATAGAAAGGACAGTGTGCGAGAGACAGAAGCGAGCAAGTGTAAGTGGAGTGAGTTGATAACTCCTTTGTGAGAGGATTGAGTGTTATTAAGAGTGTGAGTATACTTCTATCTATCACTGATAAATACTAGAAGGACCTTGATAGCCCATGCCTGCACTTCCTGTGTGCAAGCTTTCCTACTGGCCCTTCGACCCCCAGCATCCCTGTGCATTCTTACCTGAGATAAGCAGGATGAGGATCTATCACAGAGCAGCAGCAGTTCTTGGTGTTACTAGTTTCAGCCAGTAGTACTGAGTGGATGAAGGAGTGGTGTTCTATTGATATCCTATTCTTGGCCACCTAAACTTCCTTTTAGCATATTTCATATTGTCTATAGCATGTGGTGATACCCTGTTCTGGGGTAGTCAGTCCAGAATTGGGAGTCAAAATTGACCATAAACTGAATTTCCATCTTCCACCTGCATTTTTTTCTTCTATGTTGTAATTCAGTTTTCCCCACAAGTTCACGATCATGAATAACTTTTTTTTGGGTCAGATTAGATTGCTTCAAATCTATGTTGTATGATTGGGTTACTGGTTTAGTGGGGTGCAACCACAATCCTTGTCATGGTGAAGTGACAAGTAAACCCAAAATTAACCTGTGCTCAACCCTCTGGTAGCTTGGCACAGAGCAGTGGATCTTAACTTGGAGAAAATGTGCAAAGTATTTATGCAGCACTTCAAACCGTAATAAGGTAAAAACACAACACAATTCAATCCCACACCAATTTAGAAAAAAAGGCCCTCATTACAATGGCGTTCGGAGGAGCATCCAACCACCATCGCTGTGGGATGGAGACTGCCCGCAGGTAGTTGGCGGCTCTACCCACCATATTATGATCCAGCCACCGTGAAGGTGGTTAGAAACATGCGGTTTACTATTGCAGCTTGTGCTGCGTCCTGGAAAAGGGCCGCAGCACAGCTGCAACAGTAAAAGGCATGTCTACAAACATCCATGCACCGAGTGTCAGGCACCATGTGGTGCCTGGCACATGGTGCATAAATGTTTGGGGGGCACCACATGTGCCACCCTGGCCCCATAGCAGAGGCCCACAGGGACCGGGGCCCTGCTAGGGGTCGCCAAAGTCCCATCCCTCTGCCTTTGCATGGTGGTGGGACAACCAAATAAAGGTTGAGGGAAAGGGACATCCTAATCCCTACAGGGGTGCCTCTGCATGTACCGCTTCCATTGTAGGGTTTAGGCTACGACCGCCACCCCGACGGGCTCCTTGAGCCTGTTGGAGATGGGGGTCTTTCCCCCTGCCAACATCGCTGTGACCACCGGTATCTTAATCCGGCGATCGGACCAATACACTGGATGTCAGGCAGATCGCCACCAATAGTCTGTTGGTGGCAGTCCGCCTGACATCTTATTGAGGCCCATAGGATACATTTTGATAAATAAATCAAGACCAAAATGATAAAAATACAATTAGTAGAACTGGAGACATATAATTTTAGATTTCAGTGAAAATATTGCCAAAAAAGCACATAGCACCATCTGTGATTATCTGGTCTTGATGGACCACGTCAAAGTCACAATTTCAGTTTATGTGCTGCCTTCTCCAGTGACTTGCTGTGCTGGTTGTTGCTGGTGGTTGGTCTTCAGTTATGGGGAAGCATCAACGTAAACTCAGGCATGTGTCTCTGGTCTCCTCTACATCTTCCTCGAAGGACTGTGTGGATTCTGGATCCTGTCCCTCCTGTGAAAAAGGCCAGGATGGATGACATTCTGAGGTTAATTTTGGAGACTTTATCTGATTTGTAGTTCTCCAAGAAGTCAGTTGTTGTTCGTTCTGGTGGGGGTCATGACCTCTATTTGGACATTCTCAGTTCTTACTCTTCCGATGGTTCCTCCTTGGGTACGGTGAACTTGAAAAGAAAATATATATCCTAGGATTTGTTGCCTGACATCCTGTCTCATGTCAGTGAGAACATGGGTTTTCCGGATGAGGTGGCTGCTAGCATGTCCAGGGAGGCAGTATTGCCTCAGTTTCAGAAGCAGGCTACTAAGACTCTGCTTATTCATCCCTTTGTGATAGATGCCCTTTTGAAGGGGTGGAAGGACCCTGATCACATCATGA
Source organism: Lissotriton vulgaris (assembly GCF_964263255.1). NCBI lineage: Eukaryota > Metazoa > Chordata > Amphibia > Caudata > Salamandridae > Lissotriton > Lissotriton vulgaris. The sequence goes on along the minus strand of NC_141688.1, from coordinate 71,144,105 downwards.
AGCCTCACTTTATGTCAAAACTCTACCCTTTGCAGGAAATGGAGGATACTATTCCTGAAACTGTTCATGTTGATTCCATTGTGGCCAGTTTGGTGGGTCGTCCTTCTATGGCTGATGATAATATCCTTCGGGATGGGCTGGAAAAGAAGATTGACTCTGCTTTGAAAAAGTAATGTGCGGGGACCCATCTTGCTATCCATTCGGGGGTATATGGGGCATATGTCGCTCAGTCCTTGTTATCCCACTTTAAGACTTTGTTGCCACAATGAAGGGAGATGGCAGTTGTCCGGACTTACTGGAATCCATGGAACGTCAGGCTGAGTTCCTCTCGGTTATTGCCTTTGATTCTGTGAGGGCTTCTGCCATGTCCTGTGCTGCATGCATTGCTGCTCGGCGGAATTTATTATCAAAGGGGTGAAATATGGATGTGGGTTGCGGTCCATGGCATTGCAGTTGACGTTTACTGGCCCTCATATTTTTGAGGACGCACTTGAAGACAATCTGCACAAAGTGTTCAAGGAACGGAAGCTTTCTTTGTACTTCCGGCATCTGCCTCACCGTAAGGAGTCATTCTTTTCCAATGCTAAGTCTTTTTGTCAGCCTTCACGGTTTCAGAAGTCTTCATTTTGGAGCCAAAAAGGTACTGGGAAAGAGTTCCAGTGCAGGTTTCAGAAGAAACCCCCTCAGGATGCGGGCAGGGTCCTCGGCGTTCCTGACTATGCCACCCCCGGGGAAATCCAGCTGGTGGTCAACCTGTGGTTGTTGGGAGGCTGTGCTTGTTCGTGACAGCTTGGCATCTAGCAACGACTGACCAGTGGGTTCTGGATGTCCTAAGCCAGATGTATCGGATCAACTTCCTTTCCCCTCTGCTGCCATCAGGCAAGGTGCGAACTTCAATCCCCTTGGGCATGACTCATCATCAAGTACTGATGGACACCATTCAGTCCCTGTTTCTGAAGATGGCGTTGTGCCTGTTCCCCAGTCAGAATGGGGTCTGGGGACTTATTCTGCCATTTTTCTTGTTCCCAAAGTCACGGGGGTGTTTCGGAATGTGATCAATCTCTGACCTTTGAATCAGTTTGTCTGGAAAATTCCATTTGAGATGGAGACCCTGCAACATGTGATCCCTTTGATTCAGGAGGGTTGGATGATGTCTACGCTGGATCTCCAGGATGTGTCTCTTCATGTGCCTGTGGCTCTGAAGGATCAACAATTTCTACAGTTTTACCTATAAGTTCGACATTGGCTGTTCTGTGTCCTTCCATTTGGTGTCTGTTCCGCTCCTCGGGTCTTCATCAAAATGGTGGCTCCCCTTGTGGCCCATCTTCACCTCATGGGAGTGACTGTGTTACCTTATCTGGATGATTGGATTCTTACGCTAGAGCGCCATGGATTTCTACTGAATTTTTCAAAGTGCTAGCTATTTCTTGCCATCCGGAGGACTTTCATTGGGGCAGACTTCGATTCTGTTCTGGGCTAGGTGTTCCCTCCTCCTTCTAGGATTCTCAGACTTCAGTCCCTGTTGAGGGTGTTATTGTCTCAGGCATCTGCTCCCCTGCTTCAGTGGCTCAAGGTGCAGGTTCACATGGCTGCAACAGTCTTCACAGTTCCATGGGCCATATTCCATCTTCGGCCTTTGCTGTGGAATCTTCACCACTGGGTGCCCTTCCCGGTTCAGGAATTCATTGTGTCGATGCCAGTGTCTCTGGAGATTGTGTCCTCTCTCCAGTGGGTGCTGGATTCTTCGAATCTCTCCAAGGGTATGTGGCTTTGACCACCCCTGTCGGTGGTATTAACAACAGATGCTAGTGCATCCGGTTGGGGTGCTACTCTGGGTCAATTGTCTGCCCTGGCTTGTTAGCTGAGATTGGAGTCCTGCTGGTCCTTCAACTGGAAGGAACTGTCATCTGTGGATCGTGCCCTCTAGTTCTTTCAGGGTCGGCTGCTGGGGTGCAATGTTCTGGTGCAGGCTGGCAAACCAGTCACTGTGGCTGACGTCAATCACCAGGGCAGTACTCGCAGTCCTTTGAATCTGGTGGCCTGTGCGATTGCAGGTTGGCTAAAGCTTCATCTTCTGGCCATATCTGCTCAGCATTTCCAGAGTTTGGACAATGTGGTGGTGGATGCATTGAGTCGCAGGTTTCTATCATCTCTGACTTTGTGCCTCTCACCCAGGATTTTCCGGTTGAGGTTCGGGACTCCCAGGTTGGATTTGTTTTTTTCCGGGACCAATGCTTTGCTTCCCCTATTTTTTCGTGTGTCTAATAATAATGCTCCAGCACCAAATAGTTATGACAAGAAAATGCAAACTTTCTAAATGTGGTATTTTCAAAACTGTGATTACAAATCAGACTTTACCATTACATTAATACCCAGTCCCTCACAACTTTTGCACTTCCCTTCCCTTCCTCACTGAGAGCACTTTAAATGTAATGACTTCACAATTACATTGAAGTAACGTTGTTGAATATATGAGACACAATATGTTGAACAAACAACAGAAGTAAATGATTGCAGAAATAAATGCAATTTGAATTTGAACACTGTATATCTCTTCTTTAGAATTGTTTATTTATATTCATTAAAATGAACATGTGGTGTTTGTCTGTATGATGCAATACAGAATAAATCCTGTAAATTAATTGTTATGTAACTCGGACCACCTCCTTTTTGTACTGAGATTTCATTTCGACATTTAGACATTTTGTAATGCACAAAGTTCACGTACCCCCTTTAAATCTAGTGCGATTAGGATGCAGTTCATTTTCAGGATCCATTGCCTTACTCTGGAATTCTGCTGCTTATCACTTCAGTTGAAGTCCAACCTTATGTGATTCAGGAAATCTTGAAAACTTTGCTAATACATTGGGTCTTTTTGCCACTGATTAGATCTTTAAAGTCACTGCTAGTATCTCGGCAAAATTGCTCCTAGGCTGCCTAGAAGCCCACCGTTAATGGTTGCAAACTAAAATCTAACAAATGCAAAAAAGCTGATCAACAGTTTGAGAACACACACTAGGTTTAATTATCTAAATATTTATCAATGGACAGAGAATAGTCAAATAGCTGCAGTTTGAATTTTCTATGTATAAATGGGGTTATGCGTTGCCTCTCCTCATTTTTCCTGAGGGGTAGTCCGGCTTCTAGTAACACTTGGTATATGGAACATCTGTATAAAATAAAAGACCACATTAGATAATGTATGTAATTTTTCAAATCATGCTGTATACCTACAGATTGCTTTATCATTTATAGACAGATAGCATCTCTCCTATAGGACTAATTGACGCTTCTGCATTCCGTCAAAATATCAAAGAAAAAATGCTCTAATGCAAGGAAATCACTGCAATTATATTGCAATATCAAAAATATCAACAATTTTATTGTTGCCGGTCATAATATTCTTTTCATCTTATTTAAAATATCATATTTAATATGTTTGTCTGATGTTAATTTGACTCTGTATATGTTTCAATGCTATATATGTTTTTTAACGTTAGTTTAAATATTAATAGGATGTGTTTTTATATGGAAATAGGGCGTGTAGCATTTTTTCAATTTAAAAAAAAATAATTTGTTTGTTTGTGATGCATTATTTTTGTTGGTTTTTTTTGTCTTTAAATGTTAATTTTTAGGCATTGAATAGAGTGGGGCTGAGTGAGGATTCTTGTGGAACTTTGTAGATGAGGGTGATGGCATCCGAGCTGAAAGGGGCCAGGTTGAACGACAGGGTTTCGGTCTGTCAAGAAGGAGTGTATCAATTGCAGTGCAGGTGTTGGTAGAGATGGCCAGGAGAGCTGAAAGGGTAAAAGAATTCAGTTGGTGCTCAACGTTTTCGTAGATGCTGGTGATATCGTTGCTGAAGAACAGGGATGGCTAGGTGCTGAGTGAGGTGTTAATCTGGTGGAACTTGCTGCAGGACATGTGAAATCTTTCACTATAGCAAAGATTTTCTCGCCACTATTGGTGCTGCATTTTGTTGCAGTAAGTGAGAGTGTAGCATTTGGTGACTATGATTTGCTGATGGTAGCAACTAGCATCTGAAGATGGCTTTGTAGGAGCTCTTGTTGATGAGCGGTTATGTAGTAGATCCCAAATTCCATTGTCATGTTCAGCGTGGTAACAAGTATTAAAAAGTATGCAGGATAGGGAAGGGTGTGGTGTAGTGGGGGTCGGGAATGTGTTGTTAAGTGTGTTTAGTGTGTTGGGTGTGTGAGTTGCGTAATATGTTATTTATTGGTAATGAAATCTGTATGATGTGTATATTTAACAACGTATTTTGTATAATGGGTTGTGGTTTTTAGAGTTGATGTTTGTGTATTAAGTTTATCTAATTGTTTTTTACAATTCAATCTTACTAGGTAAATTTGTGTGGATATTTTTTATTTAAGATTGAATAGAATTTTTTTAAGAATATGAATAAATAAATCCATTGAGAACTGCAAGAATTTTCCGGCATTTGTGAAGTATTCTACACTAAACGTTAAACTCCAGATACTGGGATTAAAGGGCTAATAACATGGTTATATTTTTGAAAAAGGGTTGATGTCATTGTTTGTTTAATGTTGATAATTATTTTTGGGGAAATTTGCATTTTATTTTTGTAATGTTTTTGGTATATAGCACTTTTTGCCTATTTGGTAAAGGTGCATAGGCTAAGTGGATGTTGTTATTTGGTATTCTCCATGGATTGTGTAGATTTGTGTAAATAGTGGAGGCAAGGATTAATGTACAGTCCACCATCCACTTGTTGCTCTGGCTACAATTTAGCGGCTGATCACGAGTTTGGCGGTCAGGAGACCGCCGTACCATCGGTAGCTGCCTCCTCGTTGGTCCGATGATCAATCATGGTCGGACCACCACTAGGCCACCGCAACCGCCAGGCTCTTCGATCCTGCGATGCCGGTTGGGAATGTGACGGCCTACCGAGGCAATGAAGATGCAAGCACTGCCGTGGCGATTATTGCCTGTCTTTCCACCAACCATTTCATGGTAGGGACTCAGCCATGAAAATGTCAGCGGAAAGGCAGGGAAGTGGCTCCAGACAGAGCCCGAAGGCGAGTTTGCCCATTGGAGACTGGCTATAAGTGTTGTACCCACCTCTGCTTGTACTGGTGTGGGTGAACTGTGTCATGCATGACATGGGGGATTGGAACACAATGCACCCAATGTGCCAGTGGCACTGTGCTGTGGCAGCCCGTGCTTCATGCCAGTTACAGCCCTGATGACACACCTCCGTCCCTGTGGTAGTGTCATAATACGGCGGTTGGGATGCCGCTGGCTCAGCAGCATTCTTCCAACCGCCACAGCTGCGGTCCGGCAGTCAGACCGTCGATCTCATAGTCAAGCCTGTAGTAAGTTATTGTTAGTTGCCTATACAATTATTCTTTTCTCACTATTATTACTGTTGTATGAAAGAAAAGTGAAATGTGTTTGCATTTAGATTACGTTTTTGGGTATATATATATATATGTTCTCAAATCTTTTTTGGAGCAGAAGGTGTTTCTCTGGTTGCTCATTTTTTGTAGTTGTTCTCCAGTAACATGAATTAGATGAAACTTTTGTACATTTGAAGTGCAGTCTCTCTCTGCTTATTATTTCTTTGCTTTACGTGTATCCCATATGGTTTAAGAATAATTTTCCTTTCTGAGATCTTGAGGCTATTTAAGATAGTTTATCTGTGGGTTATACCATATTAAAATATTAATACATTATTAGAAATAGGATTTTTTACTAGATAGTTATTTATACATTTATAAAAAAAAATCTGTTGATTTATACCTATGGTGTAGATGTTTTTGGTGATGTTTAGTAATGCATTGTATAAAATGTAGATGGTTTTTGTTACAGGTGTTTCTTTTGAACTGTTGGAAAAACAAGATTAGTTTTGGGTTGTAAGCAATTAATTTAGTTTTATGTCATTCTGATTTTAGTTTTAAAAGGGAAGTTATTAGTTGATTTATTTATAATACTTTTTATAAATTGGTGAGATGCTTGATTTTGAAATAGGTATCCTATTTTATTTTCAGTGTTTTGTCTTTCCGGCTTCAATCTGTTTTATTTATTTGCATTTAGGGAACGTGACTAGAAATAGATTTATTAGGTAGTTAGTTAAGTTAAGCGTTTTTTTCATTTTTGTTTATTTAATTTAAGTTTAAATTGTATTAACTTACTGTTATATGAGTTGTTTGCTTTCTTTGGAGTTATATTTTTGTTTTGGTGTATCTCAGCAACTGGAAGTTTTTGGCTACTTGAAGTGCTGGTGTTTTATGATACAATTTCTTGAATGATTAAATGGCATTTTTACACTCATTTTTAATTACTAAAGCATTGTAATGGGTTAACTGTTTTAAAGTTACATTTTATTGGTTAGTTTGTTTGCTATTTTAATTTTATTACCTTACTTTGTGTACACTAATTATTGTTTGTTTCATCATGTTTAAAAAGTGGTTTATGTTAAAGTTATAAATGTAATAATTTTACATATTTTTCCAGTTAAATATTCATTATATATTGTTTTTGTTACTTAAATTATTAATGGTATTGTAAATGCCTTTATTGGTTTAATGTTTATTTCATAGTAATATATTGAATAGTTATTTAATAATGCATATAATTTTAATTGTATTATATCATTAGTATTTTTTATCCTTAGTACATTGTACATATTTTGGGATAATTGATCTAAGGAATCTTGTTAAAGTGTTTTTTTTGCACTATTGATATTTTTGTTGGCAATATTTTAGTCATCAATATTTTTCTAATGTTTAGTTTGTTTTATAGTGATAGAGTTGCCTAGTGTTTTTTTCTTTTTCTTTTCAATATTTGGGTACTTCAGATATTTTCAATGATGAGATGTTTGTAGTCAATATTATTATTTACCTTTTTTTAACTTTAGGATCGTGATAATAAGATAATCAATATTGTTTATCTCATTATTCTGTCATACAAACCACCCTTCAACACATTAACGGGCCGATTCCGATTCAGTAAAATCCTGTGCGAATAGCCGTACGGAGCATTTTTCCCGTACGAATTGTATCCTCGAACGTCCCCGTACGTACGATGTGGTACGATGCGTACCCAAAGCAGTTCTCCGTCTGAATAGTACCAAAGCCTTTATAACTCAATAATCTGTACGATTCGCATTCGGAACACGCAGTACGCAATGTCCGTATGGATCGAAGCATCATTTTCTGACCTAGCAAGTACGATTCGTCCAGTCAACACTCCGTATGACTCTTTTTTACGAGAGCTCAAAACGTCCGGAAAAGCAGAATTCGACTCGAAATGCATGCAAAACGGAACCCCGGTACGGTTCGTACACCCCATGATCTTAGGGGTATGGTTCGTACACCTACGATCATGGGGTACGGTTTGTACACCCCATGATCGTAGGTGTACGAACCGTACCCCTATGATCATGGGTTGTACGAACCGTACCTACGTAGGTGTACGAACCGTACCCCTATGATCATGGGGTATACGAACCGTACCCCTTGATTGTAGGTGTACGAACCGTACCCCTACGATCATGGGGTGTACGAACCATAACCCTACGATCATAGGGTGTACAAACCATACCCCATGATCGTAGGTGTACGAACCGTACCCCTTTGATCATGGGGTGTATGAACCGTACCCTATGTGATTGTGTGGCTCTCCATATGAATTGCTCATACGCGATGCATGAATCGGGTGCTTATTCCCTGGTACAGATACTTGTCGGGTCGTACGGCATGTTTACGATTCGTACGGTTCACTTTCAGGGTCCGTATCGTACGGATTTTCCCTTGCTTTTCGTATGGTTCGCAACGATTCAGACGTATTTTTTTACTACGGATCGTGCTACGCGATTCGGACGGATTTGTACGATTCATAAGGAAACGGCTACAAATTCGAATTGTCGTACGGATTTGTTTCCCGAATCAGAATCGACCCCTGAATATTATCCAACCTATGCACAATGACTTGCCATTTCCTATCCCAGGAACCAGTAAAGAACTGAACAGGCCTCCACATCACTGGATCCCTCTCACAAAGCAATAAGAATAGGGAGTGGGATCATGAAGAATAATATGAAAAGGTTTACCATATATACTGTAACACTGATGGAAGACTGAAAGCCAACACTTTCAGGAAAAACGTGAAACACGGATGCAAGAAAACAGCGGATCTGGGGATGCTATGTCAAGTAGAATACTCTTTATAACCCAGGGGGTATTTCATAATAATAACTGAGCTGAAGAACCCACCTAATCCCATCTATAGAAAAGAACAAGGCACTCTACTAGCAATAATAAGAGCTACAAAAGGGCTATTAGCAACTTACACCACCTGCTTATCCAGCACTATCACCCACAACAAAATGCTGCAATAAATCTTGCAGTACGGGGTCCGGTGAGACAACAAGGATCAGACTATACGTAAAACAGCTGCTTCAAATTAGGTGGATAGTCATGGGACTCTCACCCCCCGTGAGATATATCCAAACATCCATCCCTTCCACACAGGTTTAGATGGCAAGACACTCCCTACAAATATTCCATCTGCAGAGAAAACCCTAAATACACTAATTCCACACCACACCATGGGACTGAAGTCCCAATTTTTAAAGGTTGCAAAACCTGAGATTCTTTATCTAATGTATTAAACTTAATTAACAATTCACAAAAAGTTTATCTTATCTCAAATTGGGTTAAGTAAATAAACATTCATGAATTGACATTTGGAAAGGGTGTATACTTTTAAGGGGTTTTAACAGGCTGGTCACCCAGCTTCTGTTTTGATGACTTGGCTTCATTTCACATCCATCTTTTTGACTACTACACTACAGGAGGAGGAAAATTCCCTCATTGATGGAAAGTGTCTACCAAATTACCACTGCACTCTGTTTATATATGTGTTGCTTGTGGTTGATAATTCTCTTGTGCTAATTTTGAATTGGCTTGCCCCAATTTTCAGTACCCAGCAACACTGAAGAACATTTCCACGTGGCTTCTTAAATACATATTTTAAAAGAGATAATGGTTGCAACATGGTTTGAGGCGTAGTATTTGTAATGAGATTGCTTGTGGAAGACCAGGCCTTCCTGTTTTTGAGAACTTGTTTATTTAAAATTACATGAAGAACTTTTCTTCCATGGTAAGTGACCATTTGCATGGAAGCTATTAAAATCTGTTTGATTTTAAAATATATATTTACAAAGCCACATGGAAATGCTCTTTGGTGTTGCTGAGTTGGAGGCATGGTGTGCTACTGTTGGTGTGGTATAATACTTCCTGCCAATGGACTACTCTTGAGATAACAGTCAGGATAGTAATGATCTGCATGGCGGGCTTGGACACTCGATTTCAAAATCGGACCTTCTTATTGAGAGTTTTAAATTATTGAAAATGATGACCATCCAACTCAAAATTAACACAAGGGACATCCCAACCAGAAAGAACACATATTGAAACCGAGTACACCCTGTAAAAAAACCTTTGAAGGAGCAAAAATGGGAACTACAACTGTTCCATCATAGCATACTACTGAAAACTATGGATCATTACAGGTAAATAACTTGCACAGGAAGAAAGTGTCAAGATGGGAAATGTTTGGAATCTTACCTTTTCCAGGGTAACACGTCCAAGCAGCCAAAATCACATGACTGCTGCAGGAGACCAGTAGGATCAACTTATGTTACTGAAAATTCATTAAAGCCACCAAAACTCTAAAGTGTAGTCTTAAACATTGACATCAATTCACCAAAATGCACTGGGTAGCATAAGTGATGCAGGTTTAAGAAGTGATGAGTGTGTACTCCATAGGAAATTGCAGTAATTCTTACTAGGAATAATATCCGTTCTTTCAAGTCGTCATACAGAGGACAAAACTATTTCTGGTTGCAATATGACATCTTTATTATTTTTTGTGAGACATGGACAGCCGACACGTGTTTCGCCCCCTCTTGGCGGGTTGCGCCGGGGCTTTCTCAAGGCTAATTTCAATTATGTGGCGTATATTATTAAGGTTTCCAAATTATGTAGTATCCAAAGTACAGGGAGTTCAGTACTCCAGGAGCAGAAGTTCTTCTGTGAGTTTTGTTGCCATGTTCATTCCCTGCTCTCATAGCCTGGGATTCAACCCGTGAACTACCACAACGACGGAGGACTGAGAGCAGGGACTGAACACGGCAACAAAACTCACAGAAGAACTTCTGCTCCTGGAGTACTGAACTCCCTGTACTTTGGATACTACATAATTTGGAAACCTTAATAATATACGCCACATAATTGAAATTAGCCTTGAGAAAGCCCCGGCGCAACCCGCCAAGAGGGGGCGAAACACGTGTTGGCTGTCCATGTCTCACAAAAAATAATAAAGATGTCATATTGCAACCAGAAATAGTTTTGTCCTCTGTATGACGACTTAAAAGAACGGATATTATTCCTAGTAAGAATTACTGCAATTTCCTATGGAGTACACACTCATCACTTCTTAAACCTGTATTTCTACATGAAGCCCAAGAGGTCCAGAGCTTCGAGTGTGTCTCCTTTCACTGATAAAAACAGCTTATCTAAGCGTTGTTTAAGCCTTAGAATCCTTGGACCTTTGCTACCTTGCCCACAATCGGTAGCATAAGTGACATCACACACTCTCTGACCTTAATGACAACACAGAAAGCGATATCATATGACCTGTGATCCTGAATCTTCCGACAGCGTTAACTCACAAGACTTTAATCTTGATTATATCTAATAAATAACATCACAGAAGTTCTACAATAACTGCATGATTTATATAACAACGCAATACAGACAAATATCTGAATACCGCCTACATTTGGGTGCTGACATGATTATGCAAGGGGAATATTGCTCAGTTTTTTTTGTATTGCATAAAAAACTTATATGTTCAACTGAAGAGAGCCAGAAAATACAGAAACATTCTGGGAACCTAAATTATATATATACAGTTAACTGTCATGATTTAAAGGCTCTCCTATCGCGCACTGTAGCAAGAAATTAATTTATGAATCACAAGAAGAGGAAAAAAAGAGATTAAACAAACAACACCAATTTGCCCAATTTTGCCCACATATATTAATTGATATATACCATATATCGAAAAAGAACTGTGGATCTTTTTTTACAATTTGGGGGATGAGATGGTCCATATGAAACTCAGTGGATAGCCCATCAGCCTTATTACAAGAACATTATAGCCTACCATACAGTTGCTATACCAGTCGCCGACAGCCAAGCTTTTAGTTAATGGTAGTCTTACCAAGGCATTTAGTATTACCAGAGGGACTCGACAGGGCTGCACCTCTCTCCCATGCTGTTTGATATGTATATGAAGCCGTTTGCACAGAGGCTTAGGGAAGATCTTGATATTGATCCTTTTCGACACAGGGATTGGGAGAGGAAGGTGGCACTGTATGCAGACGACATACTAATATTATCAGCGGATTTAGATACAACCTTCCCGGCAGTTGTCAAATTGGCGGAGGAATTTGGGCGGGTCTCAGGATACGAGATAAATGCCGGGAAAACAGAAATTATGACCTGGAACGTTTCAGGTACGGTACATCATACAAGTCATAACATGCGATACCTTGGGGTCAGAATCGTCAAAGACATTGATAAAATAGCAGAAGTCAACCTTACACAAACCCTCCGAGATTGTAGTAAACAGATGAAGATATGGGCCCATCTCCCTCTATCCATCTTGGGGAGGGTGAATCTTGTAAAAATGTCAATATTACCCAAGGCACCTTTCTTTTCTTTCTATTTAATACAATCCCTCTGTACTTCGATAAGCGTAATATAGAAAAATGTAAACGAGAAATACATTATTTTATCTGGGCATATAGATCCACTAGGATAGCATGGAAAAAGCTAAGGCATAGGAGGTAGAAGGGAGGTATTGCTCTACCTGATATTCAATACTACGCGTGGCCTTTTCGACTCACATACTCTCGAATGCTATTAAAAATGCGTACTGATACAGGGGGTGGGGATGTGTTATTGGCTATGTTAAAAGGAGCGGGTCTATCGGAGGAGGGTTTTATGTTTAAATTTGGTGACCAAAAATTCTTTAAAAAAGTCAAATTGAAGGTCCTACAGTGATTTGCCAGAATATGGGCAAAATTAAAAGAATCTGACTGGACTCAACTACTTCTCTAATTTAGCGCCACTCTGGGACTCTCCGGGGTCGGCAAAATGCCTTTGGGACAAGCTGGCGATGCCACTTACAGATGCTGGACTAGAAGTGTGGAGAGATCTGGTTAGCAATAAAAAGTTCATCTCATGGGAAGATCTAAAGATGAGAGTGGCCAGCGGTCTTTCAAGATTCAAGTATATTCAGCTACAAAGTAGGGTACAGTCCCAGGTCAGACAAAAAAAATGTATTGGTGAGGGAAACAGCCTAGAGCAGCAGTTGGCAGAAAGGCCAGTAGGGAAGAGGAGGTGTCATACTGGTATTGGGTCTTAGAATAGGAGGTAGATGGGGAGTTTAAGCTGGCTAACAAGCACTGGAGTGAACAAATGCCAGGTGTACAGTGTGATCTATTATGGCAGTATTCTTTCAAAATGCTCTTTAGCTTAGTTAACACCTTAGCTGCGTGTAAACATTTCTCCCCAGTGCTGCGCTGTCCATTAGAACTAGTGCTGAATGGACGTTCAATGGTCGTGCGCAGCACTGGGGAGGTAGCGCTGCTGACGACCATTGGCCGTCAGCAGCACTTAAGGGGTTAAACCTTCATGGTTGAAGAGGAATCACATTTTTATGGTCAATCGAGCATACTTACCTTCCCTTAGGCTATCAAAAATCCTTAAAGGCTCTCAAGTCAAGGGTAAAAAATGTGGGTTAGCAGAAGCCTCGGACTTACACATATTCAAAGACTGGCATATTTTGGGAAGAGGTACGGATAACAATGGAGAGTATTCTGAAAGTACTGATCCTAATAGACCTGACTTTAATTTGTAAACAGTGTGTAGACCCGACCCTTCTAAACATTCGGATTGGCTGAATTCTGTATATGAAACATCTAAGATGGGGCCTGGCTAGATCTGGTAGTCGAAAGAAGATTGAATACTGGGAACTGCTGCTTTAATGGAAATAGTTAAAGAATATCATTTATATATAGGATCACTGAAATAATATCGAGGGACAAAATATCGACTTGCCAAAATATCGTGGACAAAATATCGACAGTCAAAATATCGAGTTTGTATCTACAAACAGGTAAGTACAAAAATATCGAGTACAAAATATCGTTAACAATAATATAGATGTAAAAAATATCGACTTTATTAAAAACAGTGTTAAATTAAATTAATATTAAATTTTAATTACTAAAATATACTTAAAAATACTTAAATTAAATTATAATAATTAAATAATAAATGAAAATAATAAAAATAATTTTTTACAATCTTATTTGTTGACCCTGAACCCTAAAAATACCCCTTTACCCAAAAACCCAAAACTGACCCTGAACCCTAAAAATACCCCTTTACCCAAAAACTGAAAACTGACCCTGAACCCTAAAAATGCCCCTTTACCCAAAAACTGAAAACTGACCCTGAACCCTAAAAATACCCCTTTACCCAAGAACTGAAAACTGACCCTGAACCCTAAAAATAGCCCTTTACCCATGAACTGAAAACTGACCCTGAACCCTAAAAATACCCCTTTACCCATGAACTGAAAACTGACCCTGAACCCTAAAAATACCCCTTTACCCTAAAACTGAAAACTGACCCTGAACCCTAAAAATGCCCCTTTACCCAAAAACTGAAAACTGACCCTGAACCCCAAAAATACCCTTTTACCCTAAAACTGAAAACTGACCCTGAACCCTAAAAATGCTCCTTTACCCAAAATGTATCAATATTATTTAATTACCAATTAATTATTAATTAACAATAACAATAAAGTAAATATATTAGCACATTAGCTGTAATTATTTTAATAATTAATATTATTTTTTCCCAATTAATTACTTAAAAATAACACAAAATTATAAAAATAAAAAATTTACTCTAATTAATGTAATTAACTAATTACAATTAATTAATTACCAATTAATTACTAATACAAAATATGTTCAAAATTATATTAATTAATTAACCAATTAATATTAATTAATTATCAATTATTTATTAATTAAAAATATTAACAAACATATATTAATTAATTAATTATTATTAAATTACTTCCCACCCTATTCCCCTATAAACCCACAACCCGCTACAGAATTACATTACGCAATTATTATAAAAACAAAATTCATTTAATAAAATATTTTATAACATTAAGACACACTTTTCACACATATTATTACATAAAAATACACTATAAAATATTATATATTATTAAAAATTCGATATTTTTGCTATCTATATTTTATACAGTCGATATTACTTCACTTACCTGAAAAACTATATTTTTGTAGTCGATATTATGTCCAGTCGATATTTTGTCCAGTCTATATTTAAAACTCGATATTATGTCCAGTCGATATTTTGGAGTCGATATTTTGTCTGTACACCTTATATATACACATATATATATATATATATATATATCCCAAAGAAGTTCGTTGGCGCTAAGCTGGTCTGGCCCCTTGCAGCGGCGGGCTCGGACGGGATCGCCAATCCCACAATATCCCAACTTAACGTCCCAGGTTGAAAAGCACGATGTCCGAGCCACAGATGTATGCAAAAAATGGATTTTAATCACATCCCACTCGACGCGTTTCGGGAAAGCCTTCCCTTTGTCACGAGTAAATTGGTCAGTTACATCCATACTTTTAAAGAAACATCACATGACTTAATTGCATGATAAACATAGCCAACAGACTACCAACACGTCATATGTCTGGAGCTATGCATTGCGCCTTCAATTCCATTATTAGGCTAAAGAATGCTGAAAACATGTAAACACAAATAAATGCTTGAATCTCTTGTAATAATCCAATATCTGTGAGCGGATGATAAACATAATATATGTCTCACACAAATTACACCTTGTTGTGCTTGTGTCCTGCGTTACGCTCCTCTAAGATGCCACATTTGACATTTGAAAATTGTATCTTAGCGCTGCTTAGTTTAAATAAAATCATACTTAAACATACGGCATTAATAAGAAATTCATTCATGAACAAAATAAACAAATGAATGAAAGTTAACTGGCAGCCTAGCAGCCTCGAACCCGTGGTCAGGCAAACGTTCCTGTTTACCGTGCGAGCGTGCAATTGACTGAGCTACCGTGGCTCTCAGCTCTCTGTCCAAAACCAATGGATACAGTAAAATTAGTGCTCCCACACTAGGTTGCCAGTGTTGAAAGCTTTCACAGTTTGTATGCGAGATTTCGCCCAAGTGGGCATAACAGTTATGTCATCCTTAAATCAAAGTCATACTTGGATCTTGACTCTTTCGTGAGATTCATCATTCAAAGTGATATACCAGTTCGTTTGAAGCATACTAGCACACATACTTGGGACCGGCGCCTTCTCATACTCTCCCACATTGTTTGGTACCTGTGACAAAAAAATAATAAAACAATGTTATCTTAATTTCAGAACCATGTCACATCTTTCATACTTCCACATTAAAAGTTCCAAGGAAATAAGAGCAGTTTGACAGAATATTGGACATATATACTCATCCTAGGTGCACACCTAAGCCTTCATCGCAGTTATGCCCTTGCGGTTGCAATAGTTGGTATTTAATTATGAACCTCGACTCAAGACGTCTAAGTTCTTGCAGTCGATTCCCGCCTCTCTCTCTTATTGGCACTTGGTCAAGGGCCACATAGGAGAGAAGGCTGTTGTTACTGTTATGGTGGGACGTGAAATGCCTCGCCATGGGGTACTGTTTGTCCTGATTTTTGATGGCTCTAAGGTGTTGCAAGATTCTTTCTTTGACTGGTTTAATCGTGCTGCCCACGTAGTACTTGTTGCACGGGCATTTAAGTGCGTACACTACGTGATCTGTATGACAGTTCAAATGTTTGTTGATTTTGAACGGCTCACACATTTCAGACAACTTCACTTCTTTGGTGTTACGGCTGAATTTGCAAGCCTTGCACTTCCCACATACATAGAATCCTACAACTGGGTTCGATCTCTTTTTAGCCATAATGAGTGTTTGACATACTTTGTCTCCGAGGCATGTTGGTTTCCTGTACGTTATTTGGGGATGGTCTCTAATGCTACAAGAGATATCCTTGTCAGTTTTGAGGGTGCCCCAAAATTTATTGAGTGCCCCTCTTACTTTTTGGGTTTGGGAGTGATAATCGGTAATGAATCTCACTCCGTCCTTCTCTTCATTGCTATTGGTTCCAGAGGATTTGGTGTTCTCACTCTCTTGCACCTTCACTATTGCTTCCTTAATGCATTTTTTGCTGTACCCTCTTGACTTGAATCTGGTACACATTATGTCTCTTTCAATCTCATAATCTGATTGCCTGGTACAATTTCTCTTGGCTCTCAAGAGTTCGCCAAAAGGTATTGAATTGACCAGATTACGGGGATGGCAGCTCTGTGCATGTAGCAGACTGTTGCCTGCAGTCTCCTTCCTGTACAGAGTTGTTGTGAGTTTATTGTCATCAATGTTGACCCTTAGGTCCAGAAAGTCAACAGTACTTTCACTAATGTGGCTAGTGAAAGTTAGATTCAGTTCGTTAACATTCAAGGTTGCCACAAATTCTTCTGCCTGCTCCTTGGTACCATCCCAGATAACAAAAATGTCATCTATGTACCGGAGCCAAGTGCGCACTCCGGTACCAAATTAATTCAGTTTGCTCACAATGAGTTCCTCCCACCATCCCAGATAGATCCCAGCAAAACTAGGGGCAAAACAAGTGCCCATAGATGTGCCAAGCAATTGGTGGTAGATGGTACCATTAAATAAAAAATAGTTCTGGGTAAGGCATATGTGGATCATATCTAAGATCATCTCGGTGTGGAACAGGTAGGATAAGGACCTTGCGTTCAGAAAGTGTCTGCACGCCTTGATTCCTAAATCATGGGGAATGTTCGTGTATAAACTATTCACGTCTAATGTCATAAGTAAACAGCTTGGGGCTACTTCAACATCAGATATTTTCTTTAAGAAGTCACCTGAGTCTTTTAAATAGGAAGGTAGCGCTTGGACTATTGGTTGCAGAAAATAATCCACGTATCTTGAAGTGTTTTCAAGATTGCTCCCCCTTGAGGACACAATAGGCCTACCTGGGGGGTTGGTGGGGTTTTTGTGAAGTTTGGGGAGTAAATACAGAGCTGGAATTTTAGGGAATTTGCAGTTAAGAAAATTGAACTCCTCCTTCTCTATCAGTCCCTGATTGCGCCATTCACCCAGTTTCTCAAGGTATGCTTGGTTTTTACTTTCATACACTTTCTTACTACTAATCTCATATTTAGTGGGGTCACACAATTGTTTCATACCTTCTTGAATGTACATTTCTCTAGACATAATAACAATATTCCCCCCTTTGTCAGATTTCTTAATGACAATGTTGTGATCACTACTCAAACTCTCAATGGCTAGTCTGTGATTCATATTAAGATTACTTCTCCCTCGCATGTTATTACAAGCAAGTTTTTTAAATTCCATAATGACACCCTTCTCAAAGACATCAATGGCTTCATTATTGATCATAGGTAGAAAAATGGATTTGGGTTTGAATCCACTTTTACTACTGAGGTCTAGCCTCACATTCTCATTAATCAAATTAAGAGTTGGGTTGTCAATTGTGTTAGGGTTTCCTGCAAGATCATGCAGGACTTGAATCATTTCTGCATCCCCAATTAGTGCTGCACTAGGAGTCTCAGAGATAGTTCCTGGTTCACTGTTCAATCTTGTAGCGAACCATTTCCTCAATCTGAGTTTCCTGGTGAATTGAAATAGGTCAATGCGGCTCTGTGTGTAATTAAAGTTAGAGGTGGGGCAAAATGTTAAACCAAGGGACAGTACCTCTATTTCTGCACTGGTCAGGCTTCTGTGGGAGAGGTTGATAACTGTCTTTGTGTCCTTCATTTGGATTTCTTTTGGCCCCTTGTTCTGCTTCCCACTGGGCTGGATATGTTGTCCTCTGTTAGATTCAATCTTTTTCTGCCTCTGCCTCCTCTTCCTCGTCCTCTTGTTACGGCGGTTGATGCTTTGTTCTGGGACGCCTGTCTGCCTTTGGCCACGAGCGAGTATTCTGTTAAAATTTTGTCTTTTGGGCTGAGGAATCCAGGCCCCATTTCATTCGGTTGTGCAGCGTTGTCATCATTTTCTTCATTCTGCTCTCCTTCATTGGCCTCAGGCCTTGTGACTGCGCCCATTGCTCCCGCTGCCATCACAGCCTTCACTGTGTCAGCTCTTAGGTGATCATATTTCTTAGAGAAAGTCAGGACTTGGCCTTTCTCATAATCCATCCGGTCTCTAAAAAACTTCCTTTGTTTTTTCTCTTTTATCTCTTTTTCAAGGGTTTCAAGTTTCTTTTCAAGTTTGCTCATTTCTGTGTCATATTCATCTTTGGTACACAGTTTGGTTAGCTCATCAGTGATCTTTTGGATTTCCAATGCACATTTCTCACAGTCCTTGTTTGCATATTTCACCAGTAGTTTCAACATAATGGTGGAGCACTCGTGGCTATTTGTAGCCCATTCATCCACCAATTCAGGATCTGGGTCATTGAAGGTCGGTGTTGTATAGATTCTTAATCCCCTCGGGATTCTGCCGACCTCCACGTATTTGGCAAGTGTGGTGGCCTCCCACCATTTATTTTGTTCTTGCTTTAGGAGTTTAAACAGCTTAGCCCAGAGATCTTGTTTGCTACTGTTCTGTGTACCATTTCCCCTGCTTGGCGGTGTGCTGGCATTATTTTCTCCTGGTATTGTGTCAAACATCTGTTTGGCTGCCTCGTTTCTCCTGGAAAGCCTGGATGTTGCCATGATGTTATTAGTATCGGTTTTCTAATCGCGCAAAATATTTGTTAAATGCGCTCCAAATATTTGCACAGTCTGCGCGTGTGTTAAGATCCTACACCGCTGTCAGACTCCCGCTTGCCTTTCCCCGTATGTAGATTGCCCTTTGCACCGCCTCGTGTTGATGTAGGCGCTAGACGCGGCTTGGGTAGATTAAAGCGTGCCTTCACTCTGCACTTACCCGAAAGCTCACGCGTCGCGTTGTTGAAAACACGGTCGGGCTTCGTGATCAAACCCGTCACGGCCATCCCCGTAATCTGGTCAATTCAATACCTTTTGGCGAACTCTTGAGAGCCAAGAGAAATTGTACCAGGCAATCAGATTATGAGATTGAAAGAGACATAATGTGTACCAGATTCAAGTCAAGAGGGTACAGCAAAAAATGCATTAAGGAAGCAATAGTGAAGGTGCAAGAGAGTGAGAACACCAAATCCTCTGGAACCAATAGCAATGAAGAGAAGGACGGAGTGAGATTCATTACCGATTATCACTCCCAAACCCAAAAAGTAAGAGGGGCACTCAATAAATTTTGGGGCACCCTCAAAACTGACAAGGATATCTCTTGTAGCATTAGAGACCATCCCCAAATAACGTACAGGAAACCAACATGCCTCGGAGACAAAGTATGTCAAACACTCATTATGGCTAAAAAGAGATCGAACCCAGTTGTAGGATTCTATGTATGTGGGAAGTGCAAGGCTTGCAAATTCAGCCGTAACACCAAAGAAGTGAAGTTGTCTGAAATGTGTGAGCCGTTCAAAATCAACAAACATTTGAACTGTCATACAGATCACGTAGTGTACGCACTTAAATGCCCGTGCAACAAGTACTACGTGGGCAGCACGATTAAACCAGTCAAAGAAAGAATCTTGCAACACCTTAGAGCCATCAAAAATCAGGACAAACAGTACCCCATGGCGAGGCATTTCACGTCCCACCATAACAGTAACAACAGCCTTCTCTCCTATGTGGCCCTTGACCAAGTGCCAATAAGAGAGAGAGGCGGGAATCGACTGCAAGAACTTAGACGTCTTGAGTCGAGGTTCATAATTAAATACCAACTATTGCAACCGCAAGGGCATAACTGCGATGAAGGCTTAGGTGTGCACCTAGGATGAGTATATATGTCCAATATTCTGTCAAACTGCTCTTATTTCCTTGGAACTTTTAATGTGGAAGTATGAAAGATGTGACATGGTTCTGAAATTAAGATAACATTGTTTTATTATTTTTTTGTCACAGGTACCAAACAATGTGGGAGAGTATGAGAAGGCGCCGGTCCCAAGTATGTGTGCTAGTATGCTTCAAACGAACTGGTATATCACTTTGAATGATGAATCTCACGAAAGAGTCAAGATCCAAGTATGACTTTGATTTAAGGATGACATAACTGTTATGCCCACTTGGGCGAAATCTCGCATACAAACTGTGAAAGCTTTCAACACTGGCAACCTAGTGTGGGAGCACTAATTTTACTGTATCCATTGGTTTTGGACAGAGAGCTGAGAGCCACGGTAGCTCAGTCAATTGCACGCTCGCACGGTAAACAGGAACGTTTGCCTGACCACGGGTTCGAGGCTGCTAGGCTGCCAGTTAACTTTCATTCATTTGTTTATTTTGTTCATGAATGAATTTCTTATTAATGCCGTATGTTTAAGTATGATTTTATTTAAACTAAGCAGCGCTAAGATACAATTTTCAAATGTCAAATGTGGCATCTTAGAGGAGCGTAACGCAGGACACAAGCACAACAAGGTGTAATTTGTGTGAGACATATATTATGTTTATCATCCGCTCACAGATATTGGATTATTACAAGAGATTCAAGCATTTATTTGTGTTTACATGTTTTCAGCATTCTTTAGCCTAATAATGGAATTGAAGGCGCAATGCATAGCTCCAGACATATGACGTGTTGGTAGTCTGTTGGCTATGTTTATCATGCAATTAAGTCATGTGATGTTTCTTTAAAAGTATGGATGTAACTGACCAATTTACTCGTGACAAAGGGAAGGCTTTCCCGAAACGCGTCGAGTGGGATGTGATTAAAATCCATTTTTTGCATACATCTGTGGCTCGGACATCGTGCTTTTCAACCTGGGACGTTAAGTTGGGATATATATATATATATATATATATATATATATATATATTTCGAGCAATTTCAAAAAG
Source organism: Lissotriton vulgaris (assembly GCF_964263255.1). Classification (NCBI taxonomy): domain Eukaryota; kingdom Metazoa; phylum Chordata; class Amphibia; order Caudata; family Salamandridae; genus Lissotriton; species Lissotriton vulgaris. Next base: position 71,122,966 of record NC_141688.1, on the reverse strand, counting down.
ACACCGCACTCTTCTCTGTTCTTGATCACGGTAGTCTACCGTGATCAAGAACAGTCTTTTGTTCGAAACGCGTAGGTGAGGAAGTTTTTCTTAAGATGGATTAAAGAAGCTTGAAAACATCCGAGAAGAGTGCGGTGTCTTTTTGAAATTGCTCGAAATTACTAACGAGTCTTGTCCTTGACTCGTCACCTGCACCAGCTGACCAGCCGCTCCTCCTCCAGAAAGGGACATTTGCTTTAAAAAAAAAAAATATATATATATATATATATATATATATATATATATATATATATATATATGAAATACAAGCCTCCCCTCGGATTTCACAGCGTTTCAGGCAGCAGCGCATGCCGGCAAACGAGGGAGACGGACCACAGGAATCAGCAAAGATGGTTTATTGTTGCAACCACACAGAGAACAGCTAACTCGCCCTTGTTCACACTGCAACAATATATATATATATACACATATGTTATTTACTTCTTTTTTGAACTTGTGATAATGATAAGCGGGTCCGATGACTATGCCTATTGGATACTCCCTGGACTATACTGGGCCATCCCTCGGGACATCGAAAGAGTCCATCTGGTCGTACAGATCAAGTGGGAGTGAAACCTAACCTCTTTCTCTGAGGGATAGTAGCATGTCAGTCTGGAAATATACCCCTACAGGCTGAAGCTATCGTGAGAATTTGTCAAAAGAGCCTGCACCATTCTAGATTGTTGAGTAGGGGTATGAACAGACGGTCTGTCTACAATGGTTAAAAGGCGAATGAGGACAAAACATTTTTTTTTTTAAAAAGAACATTATAGCCTAAAGCACTTATGGTATGGTGGATATCCATCAAGTTTTCACGGAGTATCCTGCCCACCAAACTTCAAACAGGGCCCAGTATTATTGGCTTAAATTACTCTATACGGTTAATACATTTTGATTTATTATAATTTACAAGCACTATGACTCGTGCAAAGCACAGTTGGGAAGGTTTTATTTGAAAACATAATTTTCATATATTCACAATAATGAAACATCGCAACAACTTGGTTAAAAATATTCGTCTTTTAGTTAATTTTATATTCATTCAGAGGAGTGGAATTACATTGTTGATTTCTTTCACAAACCCTAGTGCCCAATGTCCAATTTGAAGCTACAGAAACTTAGCAGTACTCATTAAATTACTATTTATCTTCTGTTCTTGCAGTGGTAGTTAGTGAACTCTAAAATGGTGGGGAGAGTACTTGTACGAAATTGTAGTGAGGAAGCACAGCAGGGGAGTCCGAGAAAATAAGGGATTAAATAGAGCATTTTAAAGCACAATTCTCGCATGAACTTGCAAAAAAAGTGAGAGCCTCTGAAAGGGCATCATTAAATACCCAAGTCCGTGCATGGCCAATGAACTCAAATGCTTCCCATGAGTGGAGCATTAAAATGACCTTTAGTGTGTCAGAACCAGCATTTTGTCATGGGTGCTTCCCAAAGCCCTGGGTGGCCAAACTTGCATTATCCCACTACCAGGATTTTGCCATTACTGCTTTCCATATACCATAGGTGACTGTTATGCAAAAATTACCTCTGGTATGTCAGGAAGACAATGATTTGGTCATGAATCGACTTCTACCCTATGCCGTGGTTGTTCTCCGTTATGCCACAAATCGGCCACTGTGTGCCAACACCAGCATTTTGTCATGGGTGTCCGATTATGGCAAGCATTACCTATAGCATGACTGTGCCAGTATTTTGTCACTGGTACCAGTTTAGTTAAGAAATGCATCCAGTATGCAAACTTCGGCATTTTTTCAAAGGTGTCCTATAACGCAAGAATTAACTTTATTATCCCAGGACTAAGGGCATACTCAAAAGTACATCATCACATTCTAATGCGTGCTTACTTATACTCACTCACACCCATTCTCATTCATTCATACTTACTCAGAATGATTCATTCTCATTCACTTGTATTCATTCATTCTCACTCATCCCATTGCACTTACTTGCACTCTCACACACTCATTTTCACTCACTCACTCTCACTCTTACTTTGACCTACTCATACTTTCTCACTCACTTACATGCACTCACTCTTACTATCACTCACTCTAACTCATTGTCATTCATTAATTTGCTTTCACTGACATTCAGATTTATTTTAACTGATTCATGCTTTCTCACTCACTCATATTCACCTGATTGCACTCATTTTTACTCTTTCACACTCAATCACTCTAACTTACATTTTCATACTTTGCCATTCACTCGCACTCACATGCACTCACTCCTATTCTCACTCATACAGTTTCTCTTGCTATCGCTCATGTCTGATTCACTTATCCTCCCACATTCATATGTACTCACTCTCCCTCACTCATGCTTTCTCACTCACACTCATTTACTCTCAATTACTCTCACTCATTCTCACATATTTTTACTCACTCTGACTCATACATTATTTTTCAGTTATACTCACTCACTGTTTTTCACTCTCACTCTTTCTCAGTCACACTTCCTCACAGTCTCAAACATACCTTCACACCCATCCGTATTCATTCTCACTTAGTTACTCACCCTCACTCACTCGTAGTCACTCTTTCTCTCGCTGGCTTATTCCTACCCATGCTGACTGACTCATACTCACTTAATGACACTCAGCACTCAAATGTACAGACACATTCTTACACAGACACACCCACTCTCTCACATACAAGCACACCCTCAGCCACATTCACACATCCCACATTATTTTGAAGCATTTTATTTTACTTACCTCAGTAGTCAACAATAGTCATGTTCAGTTCCTGGTGCTCCTTTTGTTGTATACTATTAGTAAATAACAGGCTGTTGCATAATACAAAATGGGTAGAAAACAAGCACACCCCTATTATTATATGCTGAAGAGTTTTTCCTTTTTCTATGAACACTCCATTTTCCCCACCCATTAAAGGGAGCTTGATTTCTCTGATTTAATCAGTTTATTCCTGTATACCCTATTTGGTCATGGAAGTGAATAGCTCTACTCTTCTGCAACAAAATGAGGAGGAGGAGGTACAAGGTTTTATTAATGAAAATGTTAGTTACTTTATACAGTCTTCTGTGGAACAGGCTGTTGCAGACTCTACAGACATGCCCAGGCGGGAATAAGAGTGCTTTATAGATGTTCAAGGACAAAGAGATTTAACCAGTGGATCTGTAACAACAACAGTGATAAGCAAATTACTGGCGTAAAAAAGAAAAAGGTTTGTGACATCCCAAAAAGGATATAGAGGAGCAAATATGAACAAAAAAACTAATATTGATGTTGAGAACAGTCATAGGTCATAGTCATGGTCATAGGATCAAGTGCGAAACACATTGTAGCAGCGCCACTCAGGGCGAGGCACTCCGTACAGGTGGAACGAAACCCGGTACATTCAAATCAGAGGGTATTTAACAGTAGTGCTTTCACGCCTTTTTTGAAAGCCGCCGTTGAGGGATTCAGTCTGATTTCTAGAGGCAAGGAGTTCCAGATTCTCGGGGTAATACCCAAGTACGGTCAATTAGAGATTTTCTTTCTTTGAAATTTTTGAGGTTTTAGCAACAGGGTGCTGGAACTCCTCGCAGATCTGCTACCACAAGAGAGTTCCAGTTTTTAAGCTAGGTACAAAGGGGTGTTATGGTGAAGGGCTCTATGTGCCATGCAAGCAATTTTAAGATGAATTTTAGCCTCAAAAGGCAGCTAGTTTAGGGATTTCAGGTCTGGCTAGATGTGGTTATTTCTTCTGGATCCCGTAATAAGCCTTGCAGCCAAATTCAGGGATGCCCTGAGAGGTGCCAACTTGTAGCTGGGTAGTCCACAGAGTGTTGCGCTACCATACTCCAACCTGGAAATTACTAGCGCTTGAACAGGATACTTATGTGGAAGTTAGCTCCTTTTGTGGCTGAGTTGATGTGCTCCTGCAAACTCAAGGTCTTATCAAGTATTATTCCAAGAGACCTTGCGGAGTGAATGCCGGTCGAGTACAGTTGAGAGCTGTTTTCATGTAGTCTAGTATCAGAAAAAGGGTAAACCCAATGGAGTCACTGGGACCTGGGTATTTAGCGTTAAGAAGAAGGGGTCCCAGTAGGAAGGACGTATGAATAGAGAAAATTTAAACAAAGTAAATCGAAATAAGTGCATCTATAATGTTTTATTCACATTATAGGGAAAAGTATTCAAAACCAAATGTACAATACACAGTTGTATCGGTGCCCCTGGGGGTAAGGGGGATGTGCAGTCGTGAGGGTAGTGTGGGGGGGATAGTGACAATAAAAACAAGTATTATTCAGACATTATCATGAGTTCAATGTCGAATGGACAGCATAGAGATATTGAATCAACATAAAAGTTCAAAGTACACATGCCCCAAAGTCCATACTGTACAAAATTTGGGGTAGGAGGAGGCTGTGTTTGAGGTGAGAAAGTCGACGTTTCGACCCAAGGAAGGCAGGAATCAGTAAAATCCTTGCAGGTGGGTCTTCATCAGGACGGGAAGAGGGTAGTGGGGCAGGCAACCTGCTTTTATCAGTGTTGGTGGGTTATATTAATTTGTTGAGGTCGATATAAGCATTCAATCTTGAAAAGTAAAGTACATATCCCACATGGGTAATGAGAAACGATCCGGGTGCTGGGCAGGGGGGAACCACTCCAAGTATCGATTTCCTTGAAATCAATCTCGTGTGCCCGTTGCAGGAAAGGATTAGTCAGTACACATGCCCCAAAGTCCATCCGTAACCGGTCTGTGGCGATTTTGTCGAAGCGCAGCGTCTCTCTCGGCTGTCTCGAGACAGCCGAGAGAGACGCTGCACTTCGACAAAATCGCCACAGACCGGTTACGGATTCTGACTAATCCTTTCCTGCAACGGGGACACGAGATTGATTTCAAGGAAATCGATACTTGGAGTGGTTCCCCCCTGCCCAGCACCCGGATCGTTTCTCATTACCCATGTGGGATATGTACTTTACTTTTCAAGATTGAATGCTTATATCGACCTCAACAAATTAATACAACCCACCAACACTGATAAAATCAGGTTGCCTGCCCCACTACCCTCTTCCCGTCCTGATGAAGACCCACCTGCAAGGATTTTACTGATTCCTGCCTTCCTTGGGTCGAAACGTCGACTTTCTCACCTCAAACACAGCCTCCTCCTACCCCAAATTTTGTACAGTATGGACTTTGGGGCATGTATACTTTGAACTTTTATGTTGATTCAATATCTCTATGCTGTCCATTCGACATTGAACTCATGATAATGTCTGAATAATACTTGTTTTTATTGTCACTACCCCCCCCACACTACCCTCACGACTGCACATCCCCCTTACCCCCAGGGGCACCGATACAACTGTGTATTGTACATTTGGTTTTGAATACTTTTCGCTATAATGTGAATAAAACATTATAGATGCACTTATTTCGATTTAGTTTTCATGTAGTCAACAATGACTTGAGCCTGTTTAGGTGTCACAATAAGGGGGGATTTCGTTTTAAAGGAGTATAGCTTGAGATGTTGGGAGGTTAGGGTGTGTTGTGTTTTGAGTAGGGTTGAGTTGTTTAAAGCACCAGTGTTGTGTCTGGGTCTTCCGAGCAGGTTCGGGGGAATGGCTTGAATGTGTTACTGGGATCTGACTTGTCCATGAGAGAGATATTATAAGAACACAGTAGATAGTTGATATCCTTCACAGTGAAGGAATTCTTGGATCTAGAGGATGTGGAAGGAGTGTTCAGTTAGGGCATGGTTCTCCAGCTGGGGGATGCATAGGTCGGAGATAACCCCTTGACTGAAGGGGGAGTTGACAGCTTAGTCTAGAAGATAGTATCTGGTGTAATATTATGTCTGTACTTCATTGACAACCTGTGAGTCCATCTGTGGTTATCCAGTTGAGTTGTTGAAGATACTGGGAGATATTATCTAGGGTGGATTAAGGTAAAGGGTGGTGATGAGACTCCAAGGAGTTTGCCAGTGCTCCAGTAGGTGGTGACGTAGTTCTGATGGAGGAGAGCAGGTATTTCTGGACAGAGAGTTCCCGATAGGGGTAGGTAGAGAAAGAAAGATTACTCAGATTGCTAGGAGGTAAGGGAGAGCTCATGAACTGGTCTATAAACTCTGGGGTCAAAAGGGTGTTGGTGTTGTTAGTGATTGGGGAATCAGACTTCAGGGAAGACTCCTCCATAGCCAAGGGACGTGAAGTGGGACATTAGTATCAGGTAAGCGGAGCAAACGCAGGGTAAGTGTAAGTATGGTGTAGCTGAGAAGGAACCATTGCTATATATGTCTGCATTCAGGGTGTCACCACTCACTGAGTGACTCCAATCCCATCAGCAAAGAAGGAGAGATGGGAAAAAGTGAGCATCTCACCATGGAGGATTTAGGGGGGAGCGGGGAAGAGTGTCTGGAGGGATGGGCTACAAGACGGGATCGTTTGGTGGACCAGTGGTGAGGATGAGGTGCTAAGCCCATTCTTCGAAGTGTCAGGATCCTGATTAGTAATGGAGTAACTGATATAGTGGAATAGTTCCTCAAAAGCCCCCAGATGGTGGTCACTAGAGCTTGTACGAGGATTATCCCAATTGTTATAAATGGTGATTGTAGCATCAGCGTGGAAAGTGGATGAAGGGGCTACCAACCACCTAGTTTCATGGGCACATTTTTTTGGGAGGAAGTGATCAGGCATAGTGAACTAAGAGCATTCCTTTATTTAGCTCTTCTTTTTGAGTAGAAGATGAGATCACAGATTGTAGATCTTTTATTTGAGGGGAAGTTAGGGGCCGGAATAAGGGTTTCTTGGCAAGATTTAAGAACTATGTGTTTGAGGTGTTTCGATGAATTTTGAAGATAGGTTAGATGGGTATTTAATATTAAATGCATTCTGGTGCAATGGCTCCAGCTTGAATTCACGTAATCCTTGTGTGTTAGGATCCATGATTTTGCATGACAATGGACCTGAGTTAGAGTCATGTTAGTCCTGAGTTAGAGTTGTGTCCAAAACTATTTTGGCTCATTCTGTGGCGTTAAGCAGAAAGTGCAAAACAATGGGTTATCCACTACCAACTTCTAAAACACCCACAAAAAAATTATTATTGTTCTGGTGGACAGTGAGGTCCCCTCATGATCGTCAGAGGACACAGTTCCTCCCAGGCCTCCTACCATGGAGGAGAGTAATAATAGTAATCTTAATACTAAGATTTTTTTTTACTGCTTCCAAATGTAAAGATAAAACCAAATATGTCAAGTTCGTATTGACTCCTATTTCTATTTCCCACATTTCTAATATGGACGACAACATGGGTGAGATGGATTCTGACAATAACAAGGATTATATTCTGGATGCTGAGTCCCTCCCTGGTCCTCCTCCTAAAAAAAAGACTTTCATCTACCTCTCATTTCCTTTTGCTGTGGTAATAATTTTGGACACTGGTGATTCACCAATGTTCGACCCAAGTTTAATTTATAACCCCAACTCCACAGAACAGTTCCTGGCGGATCATGTGAGCAAATACATTGTTTCTCGGCTCCACTTACCTTTGAATCAGAAACAAGAGCCAAGCTCAAGTTGGAGTGCCCTAGACCTTCTCAACCTTCCAACATTTCCCTTACTAATGCCATTGATCTGTCTATGCTCACGCTTTTCTCCACGTTTGGCAAAGACCCTTGCAAGAGTGTGGACAAAGTTTGGTCCACCATTCAAGACAAGTTACTAGACATGGTGAATCCTCTAGTTCTAATCCTCAATGTGGCACAGTCGGCCAGGTTGGATAATTCTCTTATCGATCCCAAAGTTCTCTCTCTTTGGGTTAAAAGAACCTTTTGTTTGCTGGATAACTCCAACTTAGCCATAACGCATGAAAGCAGAAAAGGATTATTGCTGACACTGAATCCAAAACTTGTTAATCTAGCATCCATGGACCCAGGAATCAAAGCAGAAGGCCTTTTATTTGGAGATTCTTTCATTATTGGACTTAGGAAATGTGTACATATGTTTGCATCCCTTGACAAACCCTAGCAGTCTCTCAAGAAGGTTTTCTATCAACGTATTTTTGCCAGGGCAGGCAGAGGCAGAAGCCACTTTACCGGCCGGATGTACCAACATCAAGTATTCAGAGGCTTCTACAATGTCACCTTTCAGGAGTACAAGCCACTATTCTACCCACAAATGGGCCAAGGCTTCTGTGGCCAAGACCATAAATGCTCCAGGTACAACTCACAAAAACTAAGTCTCTCTACTGGCCTTCTTTGTTTATTTCTTTCAAAATGGAAGTCCATAACTTCGGATCCTTGGGTTCTAAACACAGTGACAGGTTCACAATAGAAGTCTACTTGAATTCAAACAGTGTTTCCTCCTCCTTTGACATTTTCCACAGAAATGTCCAACCTTATTTCTCATGCAATAGAATCTCTTCTTCTCAACTGGGGAATTTAGGTCACTTCTCCTGACCTAGTTACATTATTTTATGATCAAAAGAAAAACAAAAAAATTAGACCAGTGATCAATCTCAAACAATTCAATTCAAAGATGGAAACCATTGTCCAACTTAGGGATTCTTCACCACAGTCCGGCTGGATGGGCCGGCTGGACCTTCAGGATACTTATCTTTCTGCACCCATTCTCCCATATATCAGGAAATTTCTTCAATTTCAATGGCAGGGACAAACCTATAATTTTTTCTCTCTCCCTTCGGTCTCTTTTCAGCCCTGTGGTGTTTTACCAAACTGATGAAGCTGGTTGTAGCATTCCTCAGGGCTCAAGGCTGCAGATTGATGATACAGCTAGACGACATTCTCCCAATGGGTCAATGCATAAATTCCCTGCAATCAGAGATTTAAATTAGGTGTTCCCTTCTTTCAGATGTAGGTTTCCTCATCAACACAAAAACATCCATGCTTATTCCATCAAAATAAATAGAAATTTTGGGTTTTCGAATAAATTGGTCTTTTGCCACTTTTCATCTTCCTTCTGCTACAATAAAGACCATCAAATCAGAAATAATTCAAACTCTTCTCAAATATGCCATCTCTCTCAGAACTCTGGCAAGTATTGTGGGACTTCTTTCATCTTCCCTTCAAGCCATCTTTCCAGGCCCTCTACATTATCGGACCCATCAAAGATTAAAGATTCGGCACTTACACAGAGGCCTAGTGTATTCAGACTCTGTAAACTTAGATATGGAATCCCAGCTATAACTTCGATGGTGGTTGCTTGCAGGCTTATTTGCAATCAAATGCTTTGCAAAAACAGGATTTGGTGTTCCATCATTCTTTGCATGGACAACATATCTGTAGTCAGGTATATCAATCCTTTGGATGGCAAGAAATCCAAACCTTTGGCTGAAGTAGAAGAACGTTTCTGGGAGCTCTGTTTCCAAACAAAATTTCTGTATGCACAGAATGCTTACCAGGAGAACAAATTCATTGACAGACTGGCATTTGTGTTACCTGTGAGACTCAAGCAATTTGAAACTTCATACCTCAGTGTCCAAGTCTTTACTTCGTAAATGGGGTCAATCCACATCAACCTTTTCGCATCCAGACTTAACCACCAGCTCCCTCTATTCTTCAGTTGCTGCCCAAATCCCTTAGCATTGGCCTCAGATGCTGTTTTACAGGACTGGTCCCATGTGATGACCCACGCCTTTCCTCCTTTCATAATGATAAACAGAGTAATCCTTGTTCTAGTGGCCCCCTTTTGGCAGTCTCAAATTTGGCTCCCTTCTCTCCTGGAACTGACCATAGACTTTCCCGTTCTTCTCCTATCCTTTCCCAACCTCCTCCTCAAACCTTCAGACAATCTGCACAATCAGCCGCCACATACACAAAGTGGAGTGGTGGGGGGAGATGCATGGGACTGAGCATGGAACGGATTGTGGAGGGGGATAATAAGAATAAACACATAAAAAAAGATAAACTTACCTGCTGCCAGCAGCATTCTACTTCGCGCCTTGATGCTGGGACTTCCTTGTCCGGGCAGACACTGCACACTCGTCACAGACTCCTGTCCAATCCCCATGCTGAAGAGCAGCACAGGGATTGTCCTGAGCAAGCTAGAAAGATGCCCTGCTGCTGGCTCTGAGCCAGTGGGGCGACGCTACTACACCATTGCAGAGCAGCCACCCCTGCTGGCTCTTGAAAATTCCCTTTTACTGTCAGCATGGAAAATAGCCGGTTGTCTGAATTCACACCTTTCATTTCGCCAGAGGCTTCAGAATACATTGACAAATCATGGGTTCCAGGAACCACCAAACCATATAGATCTGCCTGATCTTAATGGCAAGCTGGTGTATGGGAAAATATGTCCATCCCCTTTCACCAGATATAGTATATATTGTACATTTTCTCGCAGCTGGGGCCAGCAATGGTAAAACTTACTCTACCATAAATCTTTACAGATCTGCAATTTCTATCAACCATCCTTACATCAATGGGAAGCCAGTAGGAGAACATTTGCTTGTTGGTCGCCTTTTAAATGGAGTAAACGTTTGTAATCCTCCTACTCCAAAATACAGTACATTATAGGATGTGAATGTTGTTTTCAATTAATTTCTGTCTTGGCTGGATAATTGTACTCTGACTCTCAAAATGTTATCAGCCAAACTTACGATGTTATTGTGCCTTATTTCCATTAAATGATTGTCAGATGTTAGAGTGTTGGACATCACCTCTCGACAATTTAATCCTACAGGTGTTTTTTTTATGATCAGTTAACATACAAATAATAACTTACCTTCTCTATTTTATCCATATTTTCCGGATCATCCCAAACTCTGTCTTGAACAATGTTTGAAAGTATATGAACATCACACAGTTGATCTCAGAACCTCCTCCAACTCTCAACTTCTCATATCCTTCAGAAAACCTCAGAAACCTGTTTCCTCCCCTACGCTTGCTTGCTGAGTTAAGTGGGTTATGTCACTTGGGGGTATTGATACTTACTCTTTTGTGCCCACTCATTCAGAGGAGCCATGGCTTCTGGAGCATTTTGGACTGTCTCCCTTTTGGAGACTATTCTGAGATCAGCTGATTGGTCTAATGATTCTGCTTTCTGCACTTTCTATTGCAAATCAGTTCATACTGCATCTTCTATAGTGATTAATATGGTTTTATGAAGCATAATTGGAGCCTCCAGCCTTTCCATAAGATGTAGATTTTCCTAGTGAATTAGGAAGGTAAGCCTTAATTTTAATAAAGACATGGATGCCCGTATTATTCCACCACAACATGTTCTTAACTTGTTTTCTATTTCGCACCCTAACAGCAACTCCAACTAACCCACCTTCTTCTACCTAAGGAGCCGTCAGCTCTCCAGGTATCCACAAAGTGTTCTTCTTCTTCAACTCAAGTCACTTCTGGACCTTTTGCATTATTCATCTTCTTTTCTCCTTTAGGGACTTTTTTGTACCTTTGCCCCTATGTGTTCGCTTTTATGCTAGCCTTTTCTATTGTGTTTTCGATTTTACCTTTGTTTAATATATATCTTTGACCTCTCGAACAAGAAAAGAGGACTGTTGGTGATCATGTTAGGTATTATACGTGGAACTGTCATACTATTGGTTACTGTATATGCTAAATGTTTTCTTCCCATTGGCTATCTACTGCTTAGCTTCATGAGATTTGTACTTTGTTCTTTATCTTGACTGTTGCTATTGAATTAAAGTGAGATTAGAAAAGCATAATACTCGCCTTCGTGTCTTTAATAAAATTAAGACTTTCCTTCATAATTTACTAGGAAAATCTACATTGTATTACCTACATGTTCCTTTGTGAACTTGATACTTCAAGGGTAGTATGGCTGGGAAGTTAGTTAGTGTTAAATGAGGATGTATACACAGTGATCATACAAGATCCCATGTCTCGGCAGTCTACAGTCTAGTCTTAAAAAGTGTCTTCGTTTATCAGAGAGAAATTCATAACCGTTAAAAAGATGATACATGCAAAGAAAACACTAGCATAGCACCTTCAGGAGCTGAGCCATGACCTCGATCATTTTTATAGCAGTTACGGACTTATTGTGAGTATCCTATGGAATTTAGATATCTCTTGTTACCACGTATATTAGAATTATAATTTGTGGTGAAATGTGCATCCCCTGATACATTTTGGCAAGTTTAACCTGCTGAAATGTATCTGGAAAATATACAATTAAAACACCAGAACATGTAGAATGCCTAAGCACCAAAATCTGCAGGTTATGTCTCATTTTGCAGGCGAAACTTAAAATAAGCGATAGGTACCATGCATGATAAAATCCGAGTAATTTCTTGAGGTATTTTGTCATTTGTGATAATTGCTGCACTGGACACTGTGGTACTTGTAATGACGCTCATAAACACAAATAAGCTATAATATTGAAACTCTGGGTTATACGGCCAATTTTATCCCATTACTTGGGACATTGAAGGCTTTGGCAGCCATTGGAAGGGTGGGGGCAATGGAATATGGGGGTTAAACCTCAGTCTCTCATTGAGTGAAAACCCAGTCAGTAAAAGGCTTCTACAAAAAATCCATGCCTACCTGTCTAAACTTTTATCTAGCACCTTCTCCTCGCAAGTAAACTACTGCAAATCCTCTGAGGAGTCAGCGTGTTCTATGGAATCCCAGACTCAGGATTCAATGGTGTGCGTGGAGACATGTGGTCAAGAGTCATTTTAAGGATTTTGGGCAAGACATATTTTGGGGGCCCCTGTACATATCAACTTTGAATACCATAACCCATTTCCTGATAATTTTAATCTGCATGAAACGAGCGAACACTAAATTATATGTTAAACTTTAAAAGATCACACACAAAAAAAGTTGAATTCCCCTTGCCAAAACCCCAAAAAACCTTAAAATGACGCAAAGTAGAAAGACAGACTCAGTCGTAGTGGTAGGCAAAGATGATGAGCTGCTTAGACTGAGAGATAGAATAGATGGAGATCAAATGGAGAAAATGTCACTTTCCCAGAGGACCCCATGGAAGTTGTGGACCCTGGGCAATTCCGCACTTTGCCCATGCCTTCAAACATCCCTGCCTGTCTATCTGACTGAAATTAATGCATACTTCAACGAACCCAGTGTCACGCCTCCTTTTCATTGGTGCCTCCTTTTCAAGGACCTTTTTGTGGTATTCTGTGATATTTTGCTGCTTTACAGCAGATGTTGAAAACGAGCACCCAATCATTCTCCTGGGATTCCCCTGCAACCCTTCACCTTCTGTTATAGGGTGTGGTCCTTTGGTTCCATTGTTGGCCAAGGTCGGCTAGACCAGGCTTCTTTAAGGAGTTGCTCGTGAGCTACTGGTAGCTCTCCAACTACCTGGAAGAGGCTCTCCTGAGCAGCAAAATAAATTTGAAACTTTTGCTTGCTTGAATTGATATATGTATGCTAAAATACAAATACCTATATATGAGACAGAAATGTGTGTATTTCTTTAGAACTCATAAACTGATGCTTGGATGAAAATGGTTGAATTTCTAAAATATATTTAAAGTTGATGATTGAGTGATAAATCATGTAGCAAGGGAGAGACGTATTACTAATGTTACCTTGGTGCCAGGGGCACGGCCCCTATGGCTGTCGATGAAGCCTTTCTTATATTTCTGCTGGCAACCCTAACTGATGCACCAAGGTGACCACTGATCTTGCATGGAGTAGCCACTGATGTAATTTGTCTGATGTGCTCTCTATTACAACACCAATAATATTAGTAGCTCGGGTGAATTACATTAAACATAGATATCTCTTGTTACAGGAAAGACTGGAGACTTGTAGCTTCTGAAATCTCCTGAGACAGCTCTCAGAGTCTAACATCCAGACTGGTGTTAGACAGCTGGGCAATTGTCTCGTCTCATCTGGGCCAGGATAGCTCCGCCTCTGTCAGGATAGCTCCGCATCTGTCAGGGCAGCCCAGCGCTTCATGCTTGAGGAAGAGGAAGCCGCACTGGGCTGGTCCTCTGGTCCTTGAGAAGAACAGGCCTAGAGTCCTATTTCTGCAGCATCCTCTTCTCTCAGCTCTACTATGAGGAGGGAGAAGAGGGCTTTAGATGAATTTGCAGTCTCATCCAGCCTGGGTACCAGAGCACGCTGCCTTGCTCCCTGTCTCTCTTGCTCCTGAGACATCCCAAGCTGCTGCTCTTCCCTGCAGCCCCCGTGGCGGCCCTGCCTGCCTCCCTCCATTAGTGTTAATTAGCGCACGCAGTCCCATCGTCTCGAATCTATCACATTGGAAACGTTCTGGAAAAACAATGAGAACTAAATGGAAAACCCATGGCTATTAATAAACATGTACTTATAGTTAATTAGCATTATTTATAGGGAGGAGGTGAGGGAAAACAACAGCTTGACAGGGTAATTGCGGTTTATAGGAGCCGGCACAGGTTCTCCTTTGTTTAAATGTGGTCGGATGTTTATTAGTGTTGCATCTATTCAGCGCTCTACAAATGTTTGCTGATATACGCAGATTCATTAATTCGCTATTTGCATATTGGAATCGGTAACGATTCTTTAGGAACGCAAGAAATGCTCTGTGGCAAGATTGTCATATCCACGCCGCCTGTGCAGTGCAGGTCTCGAGGGCGGGAGGGACAGGCAGGTGGAAGGGGAGGGGTGGGGGAGGAAGGGGGTGAGAGGTGAATTACAGGGTGCGCAGATTGCATAACTATAGGAGGCTGCATGCACCTTCTATAAAAAAACAGACAGCAAACAACATAACAGGTGTATTTGTAAAGCGCACGATTACCCGTGGGTGTCTTGGCGCGGAATAACGAATGCTTATTGTTACCCAACGGTACTCATTTTATCGACCTCAGATGGATGAAAGGCTGAGTGGACCCGCCGGGATTTGAACCTGTGACCATGAGGTCAAACACATGCCCCTGTAATGGACGCATTAGTCCGCTGAGCCACCAGACCCGGCTTTTAAGAGACAGGGATAAAGTTTGCCATGAACTTGTGGTCAGGAATAGATCTAGAGCGAGTTTGGGGGCGAGGATCCCAAATGATCGGGCTTCTTAGAGTATGTGAGGCGTCATCAAGTCAGAGCCCCATTGTGATAGAAGGCCTCTGGCACTAGCCATCACACATCAAAGCAGGCTTCTCCAAAGTCGGTCCTAGAAGGTCGGATCCATGCCATATTTTTAGCATATCCCCATTTGGAGAAATGTAGTCATCGTAAAAATCTGGCATGGATCCTTCCCTCCAGGACCGACTTTGGAGAAGCCTGCCTTAAAGTGAATCTGATTCTGGCCCGGGAGACAATGCAGGGTGCTGTAAGTGGAAGAAATATGGTTGACACCCCCAGGCCATCCTGACTGCCACGTTTTGAATGCCTTTCAACATGTTGGGCTAAGAAGCCAGAAAGGCTAAGGTGTAACTTATTACAGTTTTTTAACAAAAGAGGACAAAGTTCCTATGCCAGGGTGCAAAAAGTCACCCATGCATCGTGGTGCAAAAAGTCACCCATACTTTAAGAAGATAGAAGAAAAAGAAAAAGTGATTCCTAGGAATAGAAGACCCAAAACTGTGAGAGGGAAAGACACTTTGTTTCCTGTGTTGCCCTCACACACCCCGAAGAGTGTCATGCTTCTTCATCGGGAATTTTCTCCTCGTGGGGCCGGTGCTGCTAGAAATTATTGACCCAAGAGGCCTATTCTGCCTAGGTGTCAATTGTCACGGTCAACATGTTTCGCGCTTCCGTTGCCAATAAGTCGTTAGCGCTTCGTCAGGACCATCAAGTAAAAATAAAGTGCACGTGAAATAGTGAGTGTAAATATGACCCTCTTATCTCAATCAGGGAGGAGTAGAAACCTGTATACCCTTATAATGGTCGCAGCTACTGGGTGGAAGCCACTCCTGAATGATACCTAGGAAATTGAAAATAAAAGAAAGACAAAGTAATAGGTCAGCATCAGTACCAACTTGATGCCGCAGCATGTACCACTTCTGTGTGTACATCAATTACACATAAACAATTGAGTAGATAGGCACACAAGACAGGTCAATCGTAACTAGGCAGAAAAAGGGGGGGCCCTACCCTACATAGCGTGTAGCGAGGAGAGGAGGGATTACGTGGGCCTCAATCTAGTTCGGGACGCATTATGTGCCCCATAAAACAAAACATCCTGCCATAGTTTATTTACTTAGAACAAGCGTCCAAACTGTAGAATTACCAGTACTCAAAGAACATGCTCACCAAGCACTGCGTGTAGTGAGCCTACGTGGTCAGAATAATGGACGCCCGCGAGTAGCCGGGCTGTGGAAACAATAAGCACATAAACAGGAGCATAGAGGCACATTAGCCAATCGTCAAAAGTGCTGGGCCGAGTGCTCACAGTGCCAGACATTGCAGGGGAGTAGTGTACCCGAGTAATGCTCATGCGCAATTTACTTCGGCGCTCACACATGCGCATTCAGTTGCTTATCTCTAGGACTACCCGGAAAAGGATACTGCCTAACACCTGACCCGGTCTGTTTATTTAAACCGGCGGTTTTGCAGATGCTGATTTTCTTTCGCCAGGTTGTAAGGAGGCAGCCCCCGCACTCATTTGTAAGTACACCATAGATGCAATGTACTATACTAATATTAGGAGCACAACACTGGACCTTAATAAGCTCCTTGGTCCCCCCTCTCTCCTCTTGATAAATAAATGTAACTTATTACAGTCACTGAGGAGAGAAAATGTCAGGGTTCCCACCTCGTGTTCATGTTTATCCGAGGGAAAACATGGGAGGGTTTCAGGCCTTGTGGGACCAGCGTGCCAGGTCTCCTTGGATGAGTCTAATTTCATTTCGTCCTTTTTCATGTTGAACAGTGTGCATGTGCACCGATCATGGCCCACGGGTCTCACAATGTTTGGTCCAACTAGAAGGTGGGCAGATGTAGTTGACCATAATGTGGTAATCTTTACGAGCACATGTAGATGGTCAAAAGGATGTTGCAGGGACATCCTACCTTGTAGTGAAAGGCTGCTCCCTACCTTAGAGAATCCCTATTCTCGTTCCAAAGTGAGGCACCGGCAGCTCCTGCAGAGACTGAAACAGTACAACAGGACACTGTCCTTGGAGGTCCACAGAAGGTCACCTTCAGTATCTCTCCTCTTACGAGCGTGGCAGGTATGCATGTATAGGGTATTTCTATGGTGCAAACCTAGTCAAAAAGAAGCAGAGTGCTGTACATGGTCTAAGACCATGGATCGTATACTTAACTGAAAAAAATGCACGTCTACATCCACCACATACATCGTACAGCTGATAGCCAGGTTCTCTGGCACCTCTGCTCAGCCAGAATGAGTATCAGCTACATTGCATCAGTGTACATATACATTGGCGTGCTATGGATTGCAGAAGACATTCCAGTGGCTGCCTGTAAACAATGGACACAAGGGGCAACATTACCGTGCCTTGGGTGCCTCCCCACTATAGGTTACAGTCTTGAGAAAGCCCAATGCAAACTGTTCCTTCAGGCAGCAAAACACATTTTACTAAAGTTTTTACCACCATTATAGAATATATCTAAAAACCAACAAGGCTGATGTTTTCACTACGAGAAGACTATAGCGTGAACACCAATAAGAAGAACTCTATGGGCACAGCAACGAGACGTGTCTAGGAATAGTTTTCTAAACACCCCAAAAGTATTCTACGAATTTGTGTTATAAATGAAGCATACAAATGAATACATAGCAATTTCATTAAATGAAAATACAGTCTAAAGCTATATTCCCCAGTTTAACAGACTTGTTTTCACTTTATCCATTTACTGATAAGTTAGGTTTGACCAGGTCTAACCAACCCACACATGTATTTAGCTCCAAACAGAACTTTATAAAGTAATGAACTTGGTTGGTTTGGATCAAGTTATTTACCAGGTCCTAATTTACAGGAACTATGAGTCCCATTAACTCACTTTGAAGATTAACACTTTTTTGTCCTTATCCCTGGGTTTGAATGCAAGATTTGTCTTCTAATTGTCCACATTCTACTGCATAAACCCAAAAGAATTTTGGTTATTGGTTGAGGGGGTACAAGCCCTACTTAGGCAAAAACCACAATTCTTGTCAAGATGAACCATAAAAGTCACTAAATTAACATGTGTCTAACC
Organism: Lissotriton vulgaris; assembly: GCF_964263255.1. Taxonomy (NCBI): domain Eukaryota; kingdom Metazoa; phylum Chordata; class Amphibia; order Caudata; family Salamandridae; genus Lissotriton; species Lissotriton vulgaris. The sequence continues at coordinate 71,104,881 of NC_141688.1, read as the reverse complement.
CTCTGGTAGCTTGGCACAAGCAGTAAATGTTGGTAGCAATGGGTAAAGTATTTATGCAGCACACAAAAAGTAATGGAGTGAAAAAAGACAACACAAGAAAACAATCCCAAACATATTTAGAAAAAAATAGAGTCTGTTTTAATAAATAAAATGATACCAGAACGACAAAAATCCAATCAGTCGAACTCAAGATATTACATTTTAAAGTTTTATTGAAAATAGCACCAAAAAGCAGAAAGCTTCACTTGGTGTTATGTGGTTGCGCTAGACCGGGAGAAAGTCACAATTTCAGGCCGACCATGATGTAGTGCTGGTCGGATACAGGGACCAGGTTATTCCTGCTAAAGAGTTACCTACACAAGTCCAGCGCTAAGACTCTGTCCGCATTGGAAGAGGCGATGCAGAAGAGTGTTTCAGCACAAAGAGCAGGTTGAGCATGGCTGACAGTTGTTGCTGTAGTGCGAAGACCTAGTCATTGTTGGAGCTTTGTGTTGGCGGTCATCGTGGGCTATTGTTGCTGTAGGATGAATTGTAGACCTTGCATCATCAGTCGTCACAAATGGTCTCTGCCGGGGCGAAGAGCAGGTCTCACTGGAGCTTCATGTTGAGGATCATCGCAGGCGACAGAGTTTTGGAATGAAAAAGCCTTGAGGAACCCAAACTTTAGGATTTTCACATTTTCTTTAGGAGAAGCTCTCACTAGTGCCTGCAGAGCGTCAAGGACCTATATGGACAGCTCTTGGGGATCAAGACTCACTCCAGCAGAGGTTACCAGCATGGCTCAAGCAAGTTCAGTTGCAGCAGGTCAGATCAACAGTTCTAGGAAGGCCTCTGGAACCTTGTTGTGCCTCTGAGGCTCACACAGGAGGTCAGCCAAGTGAAACTTGGAGCCACTTTGGGTAGCATGGGACCAAGGTAAGCTGGTCCAAATGTACTTCTTCAGAAAGCAAGGCAGTCCTTCTGGCAGCAGGGCAGTCCTTTCTCTGAATCTTCCATAGGTCCGGGAGTGTTCTGATGAGTGGTTCGGAAGGTCCTTTTTAGGTCGAGCCTTTAGCAACAGCGCGCATGCGCTGCTCGCTTTGGAGGCATGCAGTATTCAGCATGGAGTGGAAGCTCAGTGGAAGCTCCGCCCACTCTCCTTCCACTCTCTGCCCATCTTTTTCATTGATTTAGTTCCTAAATGCTGCCGTCGATTGGTCTTAGGCTTGTTAGTCCCTCCTTATGACGACCATGTTGTCATTTGTATCCTTCCATGGCTACTGGCCCCTTTACTTCCAGTGTTGGACAGTATGTTTTATTTAGATTGTGAGCACTATTTTCTTCCTGTGAGTCCCCTCAGCCCCCCTCCCAAGTCTGTGCCTTCTCGCCCCCATCACCCCACCCTGCACTCTCATTGTTCGTGATTTCTCGCCCGCCCGCACTCCCATTTGCAATGCAATAGGTCTCACGTAAATACAAGTCCTACTGCATTGCAAATGCTTAGTTTTTCTATTAATTCGCTGCAAAAGCCTCGAATCTCACTTGTATTTACTGTCTACTCTAAAGTGTATGGGCAGGGGTCAAACAAGGACTGTTTCCGATTGGAGTGCGAAAAGTACAATGGCACCCAGCCCCACCCAGCCAGGTACGGGTTAAGAGCCGGGCGGGCAGGGGGTGCAGTGTACCCCAATACGCTTCCTCACCCAGGCAGCTGTGGGGTCAGAGCTCAGCTGTCGCCCAGCCCAGCGGTGCTCTGACTCACTGCGTGCTTGGGGTGGGGCTGCCTGCTTTGTGCTGTTGTCGGGCCGCCTTAATTTGGGTCCCGGGACAGACTCGTGAAGTGTCCGTGCTGAGCTCCCTGCTTCCTGCTCCCGTTGCATCCCAGCCCATCGTCTGCCTGCCCGTCCGGTATGACCATGTGCTGCAAGTACGCCTCTCCATGGAGAACGTGCTTCACCAACACCAACGTGTGCGACTCTATCATGGAGTATTATAAGAGCAGGCACTGGGGCCTGCCAGTAGGGGCATGTAGACACCGTCTTAAGGGTGAAGGAAAGTCTAACACACAGCCCGCAAACATTTGTTCCTCATAAGTTTATTCTAGACTGGCAGGAACTCGAACGCACGAGCCCTGCAGTTTTGTTGTTCAGCTGTTGTGCAGTGTCAAGGCATATTCCACATTATTTGAAGACACCGGTATTGTACAGAAATTACATTGAAAACAAGGTTTTGAAAAAACTTGAAAAAAGTGCAAAACACGCTCGATAAGTATTTGCGGTTAAAAACATAACCAGCTCGGTAGAGTTTCTCGGAGTTCAGGGAGATTTGAACTTATTTGCAGTGAGTTCTGCCACTCTATGTGAATGAGATGGGTCTTAAGTGGGAAGCACGAGTGGAGTTATTTATTTTAGTTTTTTGCAAGTTTAATATTGTGTGAGGGAGATTGTAGTGGTCTCATTTGGGTTGAATGCATTATGTTAGAATGTAAGAGGTTGTAAAATGAACACAACGCCATTTGCAGCGTTCTGCAGAGTATGCTACTTGAGGTTGCAGTGAAGATGCATCCCCAAGCGAGGAGCTCCCTTACCTGATCCTCCTCACTTAATGCCTCAGGATCCAGTTGACCCCAAAGGACAAGTAATATCTACTCATTGCCCATTACACAAGCTTTCTTCAGCAATGCAAATGGATATCCTGTTGCAACCAGTGCAGGTGGAATTCACAGAAACTAATGTCCCCCTTACAGAATCTGAACTGCTTGAACAGTACGTACTATATCTGGTATTTAGGCCAGTTTCTTGTAATATTATCAGTTTTAGTTAAACCTGGTGAATTAGGAAGAGATTTGTGAATTCATGCACCATAATATGTAGGGTGACAGGACAGAGGAGTTTAGAGTATTGACAGTATATTGTCATGCAATGTTTGTTAAAAAACATAGGCTTGCATATAAGGAGGAAAGTGTGAGTCGTTTAAAGGAGATACATCTAAACCAATAGTCTTGCATTTTGAATAAGATTAAATAAGATTGAGAGTAGGCCGTGCACAAGTAAATAGATAAAGGGAGAGGAGTTATGGAAATAAGTCAAAGGTAATTTCTAATTTCATTCAAGGATTTAGGGCTATTTTGTTTAAGGAGGTTTGCCAATATTATGTGCAGTGTTAGGCATGTAAGTCAATCAATCAATCAATCTTAACATTTGTAAAGGGCACTACTCACCCGTGAGGGTCTCAAGGCGCAGGGGTGGGGAATGCTGCTACCACTCGAAAAGCCAGGTCTTGAGAAGTTTTCTGAAGGTCAGCAGGTCTTGGGTCTGCCGTAGGTGGATGCGGAGGGTGTTCCAGGTCTTGGCGGCAAGGTGGAAGAACGAACTGCCACCGGAGGTCGCTCTTCGGAAGCAGGGGACTGTGGCGAGGGTAAGGTCAGCGGAGCAAAGCTGGCGGGTGGGGGTGTAGAAGCTGAGTCGTCTGTTGAGGTACGTTGGTCCGGTGTTGTGGAGTGCCTTTTGTGCGTGGGTGAGGAGCTTGAAGGTTATCCTCTTGTTGACCGGGAGCCAGTGCAGGTCTCTCAGGTGGGGTGTGATGTGGCTGCAGCAAGGGATGTCGAGGATCAGGCGTGCAGAGGCATTCTGGATGCGTATGAGCCGGCTCAGGAGTTTGGCCGAGGCTCCTGCGCAGAGGGCGTTTCCGTAGTCCAACCTGCTGCGGACGAGGGCCTGAGTGACCGTGCTTCTAGTTGTAGTGGGGATCCACTTGTAGATCCTGCAGAGCATGTGGAGGGTGTTGAAGCAGGAGGAAGAGACGGCGTTGACCTGTTTAGTCATGGAGAGGGTGTAGTCGAGGATGACCCCTAGGTTGCGTGCGTGGTCGGTGGGTTTCGGAGCGGTTCCCAGTGCTGTCGGCCACCAGGAGTCGGCCCAGGCCGAAGGGGTGGATCCGAGGATGAGGACCTCCATCTTGTCCAAGTTCAGCTTCAGTCGGCTGTTCCTCATCCATTCAGTGACGGCCTTCATTCCTTCATGAAGGTTGGTTTTGGCGGTGTGGAGGTCCTTGGTGAAGGAGAGGATCAGCTGGGTGTCATTGCCGTAGGAGATGATGTTGAGGTCGTGCTGACGGGCGACGTGGGCGAGCGGTGCCATGTGAGAAAAATAATGAATGGAAAGGACTTCATGTAGAGGTCACTAACCTTATGGGGAGTGCTAAAGTGCTTGCCTGCACAGGTATCCCAATACACCTAGTAGAGTGTGTGATTCAAAGAGAGTTGTCTACGATTTAGATCCTATGTGGCGAGTGTTTCCATGTTTGTGTGTGATGTCCAAGGTATGATTATAGTATACTTTATGTTAACAGTCCACTATACTATTTCCTGCACAAGGTCGTCCAGTCTAACATTTTACTGTCCCGAGTAGCCATAGGTGGAAGGGAGAGATTCTGCCCAGATGTACTATATTGCAATGTGCCTAGTATGTTTGTGATTGTAAAATATTAAAAAGTGATATCATAGTATGTCGTTAGTCAGGACCTGCAGTGGTGGACTACGTCGGAGCCCTTTGGTGGCCAGCATTGTGTAACATATCTCTTCAGTCATGCTATAGTCATCATTTTGGCATACTTTATCAGGCAGCACTTGTCACTGTACTTTTTCTCTCGGCGCTCTAGGACTGCCACTTATCACTTTAGCACTCGCACTATATAAATAAACTGCATTCTAGAATAGCAGCCACCTCTTATCTATCATTATTTTCTGTATGCCAATTGGGAAGTCTGCCCGGCCTAGTATATGTAGTAGACCTTTGTACTGACTACCATTCTTATGTGATTCTTAGCGTTTATCCATTTGTATCCATTTGTATCTCTTCCTTGAGTGACTTTACAACTTATACATTTGCAATTTTTCTATTTGTATCTCTTCCTTGTGTGACTTTACAACTTGTACTTTAGCCATTTCTTTTGCCTGTTTGTATCTTTCTATGTAACTCATGTAATCCTAAATCCTTATGTATTGCAACTGGTTCTTTTGTAAAGCGCTCTGACACCTTCGGGTAATGTTCGAGCTATAGAAAATCGAATTAAATAAAAATAAAAATAAATAAATAAAATTTCCATTCTGAAATTTTCGAACTTATCCATACAATTCGTTTTGTTACTTATCTGAGAGTTTTATGGCGTGCTTGATCTAGTGGTCTGTCAGTTGATCTAGTGTTCAGGAAGGTTCAAGGGTCGGAGTATGATCATGAGGCAGAAACTTTTCTAATATTATTCACTCACGACCCAGGTAAGAGCTGTCAGGTTTCCTTTGTGTATGAGCAGGAAATCCATGTTTTTCCGTGTATTTTGGGATATGTAGTGCTGATTTTATAATGGAATAAAGAAAAGTATGAGTTTGAGAATGAATGCAAAGAAAAAAACCTGGAGTTGCATTCCAAGCTACGCATGAACTAGAGAAACTTGAGAACTGCGTCCTTTGCAGCGTAGAGGTCATTCCCACTGAAGCTTTTGAGAACAGAACCCAGGACCTAGAACTAGATCTTTGCATCCACAGATGCTTTCAATGTTAGGTTGATGATGTATTTGTTTAGGTTCCAGCACATTCTGGCAGCCAGGTTTCGCAATCTTTAAAATGATTCTATCGATAAGTTTCTTTTGGAAGTCCTGAGTAGACAACAGGGCAGTAGTCAAGACATCTCATGGCCTGTTCACTTGAGCTCTACATGATGGCCTGTCCGGAGCAGAGGAAGAATTTTGCAAACACATTACATTTGCATATTCATAGCGTAGCAAGGATGCAAAGGGCCCTGGTGCAAGCAAGGAAAATGACCTCTTTGGGTGTTGTTGGGGTAATAAAATACACAAGTTATTAGGGTTCAGTTGGTCTTTCAAGGTTCCAGGTCCCGGCGCCATTACCCCTGCTGCACTAATTGTAGCTGTGCCCTTGTGCATATTAAGTTAAGGTAAAACTGAAACTACTAGCCCGAAAATCAAGGTCATGTTGGCTAAAACATTAGGGAAGACTGAAACAGGTTTTACAACATGACATGCGGAGCCTTGGGCCGCAATCACAGCGGAAGGAGAGTGCTAGTTGACACTTCTAATCCCTAATAAAAACAGAGCTTTGGATTATACCATTTACAGCTGAAAGGCAATATTTCTCTCCATATGTTTCCATACCTGGCATATCACTCAGTTGCTTACTTTCCCTCCATGTTAAAGAACAGTAGATATTTCAGCACCCAGGCTAATGTGCTGCATAGCTAAATACATATAGGGTCCCAAAGGCGAGACCGATTGCATTGCAAATGCTTGTTTATACCTGGTGCCAGACTTTGTATGTGGGAATTCCCTGATCAAACCACCCATAACTAGGGGCATTTTCAGAATTGTAACTTAAAATCTGACTTCATCAGCAAAAACAATTTTGAACTCCAATTTATTTTAGTGTAAACAATCTGAAGTTAGCACTCATTCAAAGGTAACCCTTTGTTATTCAATAGCTGAGATAGGCCTTAACACTGTGAAAACCAACTTTAGGCGTTTTTCGCTTCTAGGCCATGTAAAAATTAAGTACGCGTGTCTTATTTCTAAAATACAATGTACACTGCCCTCACAGCCTTATTTAGGGGTGATTTATGAATCTTAAATGAAAAGTTTAAGCCTGGCAAAAGGTTTATTTTGTGAGGTCTTGTTATATCTGGGGGTCTCTAGTTGGCAATGGTATTCACCTTTGTCAAATAGGGATCCTTACTTCTAAGTCAGGATAAGGGGATTACACGCCTTAATAACCCTTGCTCACCCCCTTGGTAGCTTTGCTCGAGTAGACAGGCTTATCTCAGAGTCAGTGTGTTAAGCATTTGTGAATATACACAGTAATACACTACAGATGGACACAACATAGGTTTTATAAAAATAAGTATTCTTTATATAGACTTAGCACAAGACCACAAATGACAAAAATCCACAATACTACACTTAAGATTGCTTTAAAGATGATCAAAGTTACTTAGTTCAAGTTGATGATAAATGCGACAAAGTTCTCAACAAAGTTTCTGGATGCGTAACACAAAGTGAATAAAAGGCTCACAAAAGTGGAGATGCGTCGGTTCCGTGATTCGGGGGAAATGATGCGTCGTGCCTCAATGCTGCGCTGAGTAGGGGATTCGGCGTGATCCTTACCAGTGCGGAGATGATGCGTAGATTCTCGGCCTGCAGACCCGTTGCAAATGCAAATGTCTGTAGATAGAATTCCCACCAAGGAAATTCAAAGTGGGAGTTGGAGATGAAGTCTTTTGTCCCTTAGACTTCTGCAGGAGGCAAGCCCTTGGAGAATATTCTGTAGATGATGAAAGCCCTTAAAAAGTTCCTTCTCCTTTCCTTGGCAATGAAGCAACCACTGCAGCCCAACCCAGCAAACAGCACACTGGCAGAGGGGCAGTAAAACTCTTGCAGCTTCTTTGGTTCTTCTCCTTGGCAAAAGGTTTCTTGTTCCAGAAGTGATCACATTTTTTGGGATAAGGGTCCCAATATTAATACCCCAAATCCTTTGTTCTCTGAAGGCAGAGAGGCACCTGCCTAGTCCAAACCAGTTCCTGAGCACTTTGTTTACATGACTCTCGTCTTCATTTCACTGTGCAGGACAGAGACATCAGTTGCTCCACAGGAGGTGGAGCCAGCATAGCACAGGGGAGGGAAGGTACAGCTCTGGAGCATTTTGTTGACAAGATTCCTTCTCTCCTTTCACCGTGCAGGGCAGAGACATCAGACAAGCCACAGGAGGTGGAGCCAGCATTGTAGATGAAAGGCCCAGCCCTATTCAGGTCCCAGGTGCAACTCCTCCCTCCCATCTAGATGCAGATCTCTCTATTCACCACTGGACTGTCCCAGCCTGTCTCCTAGAATCCCCCAGCCCTGTCACTCACAAACCCAGACAAGGAATACACAACCTAGCAGAGGCAGGCCTGGACAGTTAGGCAAGAAAATACCTACTTTTTAAAAGTGGTATTTTCAAACACAGAATGTTAAAAACAACTTTACTAAATTATGTATTTTATCATTCTGAGTTCAGGCATACTAAATTCAAATTTCTACCATGTTCCCTCAGTCAGTTAGGATTGTAAGAATATAATAATCTAACTGCCCATTCTAGCCCATGGAGAACAGGTAGCCTTGCAATAGTGAAAAACGAAAATAGCTGCTGTAATTCACTATTAGGACATGCTACATACACCAGAGCATGTCCTACCTTATACTTACAATGCACCCTGCCCTTGGGCCTACCATAGGGGTGTCTAACATGAAGCAAAGGGAAGGTTTAGGGACTGGCAAGTGGGTGCACTTGCCAAGTCGACATGGCAGTACTAGACTGCACACAGGCCTTGCAATGGCAGGCCTGAGACACACTGTACAAGCTGCTTCTGTGTGTGGCACAACCAGTGCTGCAAGCCCTCCAGCAGCATTCGATTTACATGGGCACACATGGTGCACTGTACTAGGGGCTGACAGGTAAATCAAATAACCCAAACATGGAATCACCAATTAGTACATCAATTTAACATAGAGAGCACTTGCGCTGTGGCACTGAATAGCAGTGGCGCAGTGCCCAAAGCATATAACCAGCAAAAACATATCAAACCAGAGGAGGCAATCCGTCAAAAATGGAAGGGAGACTCATGCCAATGATGCCAGGTCTAACAGGTCTGATTTGCAGTTTAAATTTGCCCAGACAGGCTACAATGGCACTGTGTTACTTTAGGGGTTGGCTCATTAAACACTGCTGCCATTTGGTAGCATTTAATGTATAGGTCCTGGGGACAGGTAATGCAATTTACTACGGACTTACAAGTAAGTCAAATGTGCCAAGTAGGTGTAGTCCAATTTTACCATGTTTGAAGGAGAGAGAACAAGCAATTGAGAAATGGTTAGTTGGGTCAAAGGGCTCAGAATCCTTATGCCGACAAAAACGATTTCAGCAAAAATCAAGTGTTGAAGGTAAAATGTTTGGGGTAATACCACGCCAAGGATGTCAGGTCTAACAAACCCCAATCTACTGTGCCTTCATATAAACATCATTGCTTGACTCTACTAAAGACACACTAATCCTACACTAACCTACTAAACAGTTCTGCCCCTCCAGGGGACATAGAATCACCAGCTCTTTCTGTAACTTGAATGTTAGTGAAAGCACACACAGCATTTATAGACAGACTCCACTAGAAAGCAATGCAGTCAGTAACCTGAGTAAAACATATACTCAGTCTAAAGCAAACATAAGGCACACCAGGCTGCAGTCCAAATCCAGTTCTGTCAAGCAGTTCCCAAATACACAATTATTGACTGTACGTCTTACAGAAGCGACATATTTGCTGAGAATCACCCGATTTGCTCAATCAACACAACCAGCAAGTACCTCACTTAACACTCACACTTGTCTCAATGACTGAGGGACTCAAATAAATAAGGAGCAGAGCCTTAATATGGGTCAGGCACTGAAGGTCAGTCCCTGTGCAGAGGTTATCCTAATGGGAGCAATGCCCCTGGGGTCCTAGGGCCCCGTGGGGCCATCACCATCTCCAGCACTGTCTGCGGCAACGTGAGAAGATTCGCCTGCGTGAGTGATACTGACGAGCGCCAGGGAGCAAGGTCACCCTGTGTCAGCCATATTTATTCTGTGAATGGCTCCCACAGGAAAATATTTAAAAAATAAAGCGTTCTAAATTACCCACATTGCTTCTCGCCCGGTCTCTTTGTAGCTTTTAGTGACATTTTCTCGCCTGAATAGTTTTAAAGGCCGTTATAATCTCTTGTGCTAGCCACACATTTCATCATCTTTCAGCAGAGGGAAAAGCTGTGCAGAGATGCACACAGCAAGGCCGCACTCCCTCTCCTGCTCTCACAGTTTCATTCACTAAAGCTTTACTGGCATGGCTTGCGGGTTTACATGATTTAGCTAATGCTTTGTGGATTTGATGATGTGGTATTCGTTTTACATTGGGATTTTTGAGTTTCTGATGCTGTCACACGCTGACAAGTACCTAGTTGCTTTTTCAAACCTCTAGGATTTCTCCCAGCACAATCCAGAACGTGTGCTTATTTCAAGCCATCGTCTATGTTACATTTGCCTGTAGTATGGGCAGCTTGTTGCTTTAATTTTGAGGCAGTGCATATTGGGGTGTATCGTCCTCTACAAAAGCTCTGATTTTCAGGTCTCTGCATCTTTCAAACTACGGACTGTGGCATTGGCCCCTTTACTTAGTCATCCGTTGCATGTGTTTGTGGGTTTTCATTGTGAATGGGTATCATGTTCAGGTCTGGTTCCTATTTAGCATCATGTAGCGTATTTTGCTTTGTGTCGGTTTATGTTTTTCTAAATGGGATGCATAATTGAGCTTTTTTGTTCGGATATTAAATTACACGAATTCCTGGATTTCTGTTCTTTTTAATGTAGTGTGTCTCCGTTTCTGACTTTTTACAACTCTCCTGCTGAGTGTACACTTATTGTTTTATTTGCTGAAGTTTGTAGGGCTGGTAATTGGAGAGATGTGGTGTTGCTTTTAATGAACAGTATCAAGAATGCTGTTGTCTGTTTTCCATGTCAATAGTAATATATTTTGACCTCCTTCTGTTCATTGGCGTGTTGGGGGAATTCCTGACAAACATCAGTATTTGTTTCTAAAACAGATGCACACCTACTGCTGAGCTAGTTTTACTCTAAGTCATTTTGATTGTTGACTTGACCTCAGATTTCGCAATTTTACAGGTGAATTGGTTCTACAAATCCATCGAATCATCACAGGCAAATTACCCATGAGCCTGGCGAAAGTTTAAGCATTGCATCTTAGAATTCATGGCACTGAGAGGTCTCGCAGCTTAAATGAAATTTCTAGACACACTCAATGGCATTCCTAACTAGCTGCATTTAATTGTGTGTTCTGTGTGCTTCATCGCAAATAGTCAATGGTTATTTTTTTACTATGTTTTTGAGACGATCATTGCATGAGTTGCTTCTGATTGCCTGCCTGTGCATGATATTTCGTGTCTCATTAGCATGCTCAAAACCTACCTGCTCCTTTGAACAAAGTAGCTCAGCAGGCCAGGGCTTCACCTTTGAATGACGTCTCAGTGGCCAGTAGCATAGAGAGCGGTGGAAGATGTCTCTAGTGGTTTCCAAAGGAGTTGATTTAAGATTTGTGAATAGCCTGGCACATGAGCAGAACTTCAAAGAGATATAGATGGACTTTGAACAGTAGAAAAATGAGTCCTGACAATTTGAAAAGTTTAGATCTGTCTACTCATTCTCCCATTCTGTATGTATTGAATAGAATCTTCAGTATGGACCAACAGGGAAGCAGGCTCACCTCAACTGCCGCTCTCTGATCAAGAATAAACATTCCACATCCACAATGCCTACATTCTGCATTCTAGATATGCAAGAAGTTCCCAACACATCTTCCCCTACACATCAAATACAAAACACACATAAAAACATAAGAACTCAAAAGTGGAACAGCAGGAAACAAAATACAGAATGACATGTACCTCTCAACACCAAAAAGTATAAATGGTTTGACATCACAAGACTAATCAGGAAAAACAAACCCAACAGAAATGTGACTACATCATTAATTCAAAACATAATCCTGAAACTTGGAAGGAGGAGGAAAATTCCTACCAGACCTTCTGAGAACAACACCAGGGTTAACAACACACTTTTGCCCCACAACCTCTGGATTGTTTTTGCACAACAGATAACTTTCTTTTGTTCCAACACTTTATGTCCTCAAATATTACTGAATACTTGCTACCACGAACCACTCTTTCGGTGATGAGAAGCGAGATGTCCTCTTTGCACCTCTAAATGGAACTTTTACACTGACGCAATCTCCTTACCCCACATCCAGAGATTTGGACACAGAGGTGGTATACCTGCTCTGAGCTTCCACACGCCTCTCCTTCACCCCACGCAATTTCTGTTGCAACACCATTTTCTTTTCTAATCACAACCTATTCAACAGTGATCGTGGCAATCTCCCTTTGAGTAATACAAAAGGAGAAACCTTGGTTTCTGCATTGGGTGAAGTGCGAAGAACCCAAATCAAATTCCTCATCATTTGCAACAGATAATTCTATGTTCTCCTTTATAATCCTTTTGCACTTCTCAACCAAACGGTTGCTCTTTGGTTGATATAACGAGGTAGCAATATTTTTGACACTGAAACTAAGTAGAAAAGCCTCAAATTCATGGGATACAAATTGCAGCCCATTGTCCATGACAATTTCTTCTGGAACCCCTTCACCAAAGAACAGCTTTCTCAGCACTCCCTCCACTACTGTGGAAGTGATACTATTGACATAGGCTAAATCCAACCACCTAGTGTGATAAGCAATAATCACTCTGCCATATTTCATATGACCATGGCCTACACCCCCGGTCCTTAGCCAGTTTTGACCTTGCAACATCTGGAACTGGAACAGCCACATTCGGACTGGGAACTGTGACGTGCGTCTTATCACTAGCAAAACATGCCTTGTACTCTTTCACATATTGTTCCACTTGCCTGTCTACACCCGTCCACTAAAATAATTCTCTCACCCTTCTTTTAATCGCTCTCATACCAATACGGCCTTCATGAGCAAGTTCCAGTACATTACTTCTCAGGGTACAAGGATCCACTAATAAATTATCTTTTCTCAATAAACCTCTGACCACAGATAATTTTGATTCAATTTCTATGAAAGCATCCAAAAGATCATCATGTAGTTTTCCTTTGGGCCAGCCCTTGCAAGTCCATTCAATGACCTTATTTAGAGTGCAGTCACTCTCATAGGCTTCAATCCAGTCGGATTCAGAAATAGCCCTCTGCGATATATTCGACATCTAACTAATCACCACATCATCCTCCTCTGAGGTGGTGTGATCCTCCTCTCCACTAATCACAGGATGCCTCGACAAACAGTCAGCCATTATGTTGCAAATACCAGGAATGCACTCCATTTTGTAACAGTACTCCTGCATTCTGTACTGCCACTTGGCAATTCTGGGAGTTGCCCTGCCAGCATCTTTTGTATGAAGCCTCTGCACCCTTGAGACTGCGACTGGCAAAAGCAACCACTTCTTCTATCTTATTTCTCCTTTGAAGAAAAACGGCTCGCAAACCATATTGACTTTCATCCATGATAATTATACTCGGATCTTTGTTGTCAAAAGGTTTTAGAGGAATGGAGTTTGCAATCTCTATCTTCACATCATTGAACTTTTTTTCACATGAATCCTGCCATACATATTTCTAATTTTTCATTAACAAACTGTGCATGGGATGAGTTCTTTGTGCACACCTAGGGATAAACCTGGAATAATATTCCATCAACCCCATAAATGATCTGAGTTGATCTTTTCCTTTAGGCACAGGGGCCTCAATAATAGATTTGACTACGTTTTCTTTGAGTTCAACACCCACTGCAGATAACTTATGCCCCAAATAAGTAACTTTGTACATGCCAAATTTGCACACATCCACTCTAAGTGTGACACCTTTCTGTTCTAAAACATTCAAAACGTGAGCAAGGCATCTGTCATGATTACTTTTGGAATCAACAAACACTAGTACATCATCTTGAAAACATAGAATCCCCTTTACATCTTTAAACAACACCTCCATTGGTCGTTGGAACACTGGAGACGTAGAAGCAAGTCTGAAAAGCAACCTCTTAAAGCTAAAATCCCCTTCATGTGTGAAAATGAAGTCAAATGACAAGAATCCTCATGCAAAACAATATGATGGTAAGTAGAAGTCATGTCTAGTGCAGAAAACCAACAAGCACCCTTAATTAGAGACAACATTACTGTTATGTTCGGTAATGGATGCCGATCCACTCATATGTTGGCATTTAAGTCCCTGAGGTCGGCACACATTCTCAAACTGCCATTAGGCTTCCTCGCCAGAACTACAGGTGACAACCATTCCAAACTTTCTATTGATTCTTTGCTATGATATCTTGACTTTGTAACTTGTCCAGTTCCTTCCGTAGCTCAGCTCTGATAGCAAGTGGTAATTTCCGTACCTTATGTACAACTGGTTGATCTCCAGATTTGAGCTGAATACGTTGTTTTAACCCTTCTAACCTCCTAAGTGTTTCAAAACAATCCTTGGGAAATCTGGACACCAATTCAGACTCTTGTAATTCATTCACACACAACAATTATTTCTTGAGCAGTACCTGCTCAGTACTATTGGGATCCAAAATGATACCCACATTAAGCGTGGGTGCAAAATCTGTTACGTTTGTGGAATTTAGGGATTTTTGGCAAATTCGCGGTCCGCAAATCGAGCGAATTTACCCAAAAAACCGCAAATTTGCAAGCCAGCAAATTGTTCTGCTTGGTAGCGCTTGAAAAATACAATATCGCCCATGTGGCGTTGACTTACCGTGGTTCTGTGTTCGCCGAGTTGGTTTTCTCCCGGTTTGCATGTGCTGCGCCATTTTGGATCTTGCTGCGTGATCGCGTGAGTTTTTCGACCGCGATTACGTCATCGCGGCCCGCCATCGTGCACAGCGAGAGTTTGACAACACGAGTCTGTCATAAGGGCCCGCAATCACGCATCGCCGTAGAGGCGGCGCACAGTTGACTTACGGGCGGGAGATTTGAACAGCCCACATTCCCGAATTGCAAAAATTGCAATTCTGCATAAGAAATCCACCGTAGGCAGCATAAACCTTCTGAAAATCATGATTTTGATCAGAATTACTCCTCAGATTGACATTTGGCTGCACTTTTTTGTGCAAGGAGTCCATTTTTTGGGGGGGGAGGAAGGAAGTGCCCCAGAGTCTCCAACTTCCTGTTCCTGTCCAGCAGGCTCCTCCGAGTGCTTTGTCCATGTCCTGGTCACTTTTGATTTGGATCTGGAGCTGGAAGGATTACTTTTTGTGGCTGCTGCTGGATATTTGTATTTGAGGACTTTTTGGACTTTGGAGTTTAGATCACTTTTGGATTTGAGATTTTACAAGTAAGTTCGTGTTGTTTGTTTGGGGCATTGTAGTTGCTGCAACTACAATTTTAAAACTTTTTCACAACTTAAAAAAAAATATATTGTGGGTAGCCACAGTATCCAGTAGGCCCAGGGTTGGTCATGGGTGCATGATACAACTGTTTCTGTGAGTTTTTTTGAACTTATATCTCATTTATGTCATGGAATTTTAGCTCACTGTTATACGTGGATTTTTTTATTTATTTCGGGGTGCCTGCAAAGCCTCACTAGCCAGTAGGCACAGGGGTAGTGAATGGTGCATGAACCAAGTCTTTCTGTGGGGTGTCTTGAATTTAAACATCATTGATGGCATGGATGGCATTGGATTGTGGTGATTTTTGTGTGTTTTTCGACTTTGTGGGGTGTTGTTGGGGCCTGGCCATGTGGTTGGGGGCCATTTTGAGGCCTGGTCCTGGCAGGGCCTGGCCATGTGGCTGGGCAACAAGGGGCCATTTTGAAGCCAGGCAGTGTGCTCTGAGCCATAGGCCTGCACCCAGCCTGCCCTGCTTTCACCCAATATGCCCAGGGGTAGTGAGTGGTGCATGGTCCAATGCTTTGTGTGGGGCCTCTTGAATTTAAATATCATTGAGGGCCTGGATGGCATTGGATTGCGTTGATTTTTGTGTGTTTTTTGACTTTTTGGGGTGTTGTTGGGGCCTGGCCATGTGGGTGGGGGCCATTTTGAGGCCTAGTCCAGGCAGGGCCTGGCCATGTGGCTGGGGGACAAGGGGCCATTTTGAAGCCAGGCAGTGTGCTCAGGCCTGCACCCAGTTTGCCTTGATTTCATCCAATATGCCCAGGGGTACTCAGTGGTGCATGGACCAAGTCTTTCTGTGGGGTGTCTTGAATTTAAACATCATTGAGGGCATGGATGGCATTGGATTGTGATGATTTTTGTGTGCTTTTTGACTTTTTGGGTTGTTGTTGGGGCCTGGCCATGTGGGTGGGGGCCATGTTGAGGCCTGGTCCAGGCAGGGCCTGGCCATGTGGCGGCGGGACAAGGGGCCATTTTAAAGCCAGGCAGTGTGCTCTGAGCCTGCTTTCACCCATTATGCCCTGGGGTAGTGAGTGGTACATGAACCAACGCTTTGTGTGGGGCCTCTTGAATTTAAGCATCATTGAGGGCAAGGATGGCATTGGATTGTGGTGATTTTTGTGTGCTTTTCACTTTTTGGGGTGTTGTTGGGGCCTGGCCATGTGGTTGGGGGCCATTTTGAGGCCTGGTCCAGGCAGGGCCTGGACATGTGGTTGGGGGACAAGGGGCCATTTTGAAGCCAGTCAGTGTGCTCTGAGCCATAGGCCTGCACCCAGCCTGCCCTGCTTTCACCCATTATGCCCAGGGGTAGTGAGTGGTGCATGGACCAATGCTTTGTGTGGGGCCTCTTGTATTTAAACATCATTGAGGGCATGGATGGCATTGGATTGTGTTGATGTTTGTGTGTTTTTCGACTTTTTGGGGTGTTGTTGGGGCCTGCTCATGTGGGTGGGGCCATTTTAAGGTTTGGTCCAGGCAGGTCCTGGCCATGTGGCTGGGGGACAAGGGGCCATTTTAAAGCCAGGCAGTGTGCTTTGAGCCATAGGCCTGCACCTACCCTGCCCTGCTTTCACCCATTATGCCCAGGGGTAGTGAGTGGTGCATGGACCAAGGCTTTGTGTGGGGCCTCTTGAATTTAAGCATCATTGAGGGCATGGATGGCATTGGATTGTGGTGATTTATGTGTGCTTTTCGTCTTTTTGGGTTGTTGTTGGGGCCTGGCCATGTGGGTGGGGGCCATGTTGAGGCCTGGTCCAGGCAGGGCCTGGCCATGTAGCTGGGGGACAAGGGGCCATTTTAAAGCCAGGCAGTGTGCTCTGAACCATAGGCCTGCACCCAGCCTGCCCTGCTTTCACCCATTATGCCCTGGGGTAATGAGTGGTACATGAACCAAGGCTTTGTGTGGGGCCTCTTGAATTTAAGCATCATTGAGGGCAAGGATGGCATTGGATTGTGGTGATTTTTGTGTGCTTTTCGACTTTTTGGGGTGTTGTTGGGGCCTGGCGATGTGGGTGGGGGCCATTTTGAGGCCTGGTCCAGGCAGGGCCTAGTCATGTGGCTGGGGCACAAGAGCCATTTTGAAGCCAGGCAGTGTGCTCTGAGCCATAGGCCTGCACCCAGCCTGCCCTGCTTTCACCCATTATGTCCAGGGGTAGTGAGTGGTGCATGGACCAAGGCTTTGTGTGGGGCCTCTTGAATTTAAGCATCATTGAGGGCATGGATGGCATTGGATTGTGGTGATTTATGTGTGCTTTTCGTCTTTTTGGGTTGTTGTTGGGGCCTGGCCATGTGGGTGGGGGCCATGTTGAGGCCTGGTCCAGGCAGGTCCTGGCCGTGTGGCTGGGGGACAAGGGGCCATTTTGAAGCCAGTCAGTGTGCTCTGAGCCATAGGCCTGCACCCAGCCTGCCCTGCTTTCACCCATTATGCCCAGGGGTAGTGAGTGGTGCATGGACCAATGCTTTGTGTGGGGCCTCTTGTATTTAAACATCATTGAGGGCATGGATGGCATTGGATTGTGTTGATGTTTGTGTGTTTTTCGACTTTTTGGGGTGTTGTTGGGGCCTGCTCAAGTGGGTGGGGCCATTTTAAGGTTTGGTCCAGGCAGGTCCTGGCCATGTGGCTGGGGGACAAGGGGCCATTTTAAAGCCAGGCAGTGTGCTTTGAGCCATAGGCCTGCACCTAGCCTGCCCTGCTTTCACCCATTATGCCCAGGGGTAGTGAGTGGTGCATGTACCAAGGCTTTGTGTGGGGCCTCTTGAATTTAAGCATCATTGAGGGCATGGATGGCATTGGATTGTGGTGATTTATGTGTGCTTTTCATCTTTTTGGGTTGTTGTTGGGGCCTGGCCATGTGGGTGGGGGCCATGTTGAGGCCTGGTCCAGGCAGGGCCTGGCCATGTGGCTGGGGGACAAGGGGCCATTTTAAAGCCAGGCAGTGTGCTCTGAGCCATAGGCCTGCACCCAGCCTGCCCTGGTTTCACCCATTATGACCTGGGGTAATGAGTGGTACATGAACCAAGGCTTTGTGTGGGGCCTCTTGAATTTAAGCATAATTGAGGGCAAGGATGGCATTGGATTGTGGTGATGTTTGTGTGCTTTTCGACTTTTTGGGGTGTTGTTGGGGCCTGGCCATGTGGGTGGGGGCCATTTTGAGGCCTGGTCCAGGCAGGGCCTAGCCATGTGGCTGCGGGACAAGGAGCCATTTTGAAGCCAGGCAGTGTGCTCTGAGCCAAAGGCCTGCACCCAGCTTGCCCTGCTTTCACCCATTATGCCCAGGGTTAGTGAGTGGTGCATGGACCAATGTTTTGCGTGGGGCCTCTTGAATTTAAACATCATTGAGGGCATGGATGGCATTGGATTGTGGAGATTTTTGTGTGCTTTTCGACTTTTTGGGGTGTTGTTGGGGCCTGGCCATGTGGGTGGGGGCCATTCTGAGGCCTGGTCCAGGCATGGCCTGACCATGTGGCTGGGGGACAAGGGACCATTTTGAAGCCAGGCAGTGTGCTCTGAGCCATAGGCCTGGACCCAGCCTGCCCTGCTTTCACCCATTATGCCCTGGGGTAGTGAGTGGTGCATGGACCAAGGCTTTGTGTGGGGCTTCCTGAATTTAAACATCATTGAGGGCATGGATGGCATTGGATTGTGTTGATTTTTGTGCGTTTTTCGATTTTCTGGGGTGTTGTTGGGCCTGGCCATGTAGGGCCTGGCCATGTGGCAGGGGGACAAGGGGCCCTTTTGAAGCCAGGCAGTGTGCTCTGAGCCATAGGCCTGCACCCAGCCTGCCCTGCTTTTACCCATTATGCCTTGGGGTAGTGAGTTGTGCATGGACCAATGCTTTGTGTGGGGCCTCTTGAATTTAAACATCATTGAGGGCATGGATGGCATTGGATTGTGTTGATTTTTGTGTGTTTTTCGACTTTTTGGGGTGTTTAACTGATGTTCCTCTGGCTTCCTTTGCTTTTAGGTGCACAAGAGAACCACCAGTGCCAGGAAGAAGTCCTGCAGCAGTGAGTGCAGCACAACGTCACGTGTGGACACAGACAACTCTGCAACTCGTGCAACTGCGGCCTGCTGTTCTGACATCTGAAGAAGATGGGCCCAAAGAAAGGTGGCCGTAGCTCCTCTACAAAGAAAGTTGCCACTGCCAGTAATAAGGAGCAGAAGAAGCAAGTGATGCCACTTACCAAGGAGACTTGTGTGCCCACAGACACTTTATTGGGGCAGCGGGGTCCTCCGGGGACCAAGCTGGGAGCAGCACCACCGCTTCATTGGGCTCAGAGCCACCACACCAAGTTAGGTTTAAGTCCATGAGTGCTGCAGAGGCAGCCACTTTTGTTGTTCAATCACCATCGACCAGTGATGTTGGCTCATCGAAAGAAAGTAGCACCCAATCAACGCAAGGTATAACTCAGCTGACGAGCGTTCAACAACGACCGCCGTAACTACAACCACAGGTGCAACTACTACAAGCGCAAGTACATGCGCATGGAGAGGCGCAAGGAGAGGTGCAAGTACATGCGCAAGGAGAATGCGCAATTACATGCGCAAGGAGAGGCGCAATGAGTGGCGCAACTAGAGGCGCAATGAGTGGCGCAACTAGAGGAGCATGGAGCAGCACAACTACCCACAATGCTCTTTCCTCCAGAAGTAGGGGCACATCAGGAAATCGAGATTCAAGCGGAGGTATCATCCGAGGAAGCCACTCCTCCTGAGGATTATCCATTGTCTTCCAGATCCCCAGCAAGAAAAAGGTCAAGGAGGTCCACTACAAGTTCTTCTTCAAGCCCCCTTCCTTCTGATGACCTTGATCTTGATTGGAACCCAGCAATGCAGTCTGAGAGGGAGGCACGCCATGAGCCGACAAAGGTAGCTAAGCCTAAAAGGAAGGTACCCGTAAGGCTTTCACTTATGGCTGATGATGACAATGAGCAAGAAGTGGTGTATGCTGATGATGAGCAGTCTGACCACGACCCAGTCATCACAGACGTCACCCCAGCCCCAGCGGGCATGCAGCAGACAGACATTTTTACCCTATCCCGAATTGCTGCTGAGCGGGATGTGGGCGGCGTGGCACTGGTACCATCACCAACGCATTTAACTACTACACCAACACCATCTACAGCTTCCATATTTTCTCTTCAGAAGGGCCGGCAGGGACCTCCATCCAGCACGACCTCCATTACCTCAAGTAGTGGTGTTGTAAGTGCACAACAGAGTCGAATTCAGCCACGCCCATTCATCTGGCATTCAAACTGAAAGTAGCACCTCCACCATCCGCAGACATATCCAGTACCCAGTTTGGGACTTCTTTAGTGTTAGCCAAAAGGTGGAAAACATGGTCGTTTGTTCGATTTGTAGAACTGTAGTTAGTCGGGGTAAGCTTGGTACCAACTATGGTAACGGAGACCAGAGAGGTCATCTCCAAAAACACCACACTCTCATTAGGGAGGCGCACCTAAGGAAGATCCAGGGAGCCAAAAGTACAACAAATCCAAATGCATCCATTTATATTGCATCTGATGATGACGAGGGGCTGATCATGCAGGGGGGAAGTGAAGAAGCGACAGACATTTTTTCTGGTACACCCAGTACCCCTGGCAGCAGCACTGCAGTGGTAGCACCCACACCCTCTACCCCTGAAACATGTATGAGGCACACTAAGAGTCTGGGAGAGACACCAATGTGAAAAAGTACATCAGTGAGCCTAACTGGTTTGAAGAAGTCTGCATCATTATAATCACGTAAAACGGTCCAGACCACCATTAGCAGAATGTTTTGGTAGGATGCGCCATTTGAACACAACCACCCAACCGTACGTCTGCATAACGCAAAGCTGGCTAAAATGCTAGCGCTGGACCTTCTCCCTTTTTCTTTCAATGGAAGGGGTGGGTTTTCTAGAATTTGTGGAAACAGTCTGCCCTAAATGGAAGGTTACTAGCCGGTCCTATTTTGCCAGGGTTGCTGTTCCAGCACTACATAAAGATGTGCTGGAGGTGATTGGCGCAGCTATTCAGAAGAGTGCTGTTCACACTATTCACCTGACAACTGACATGTGGACCAGTTGCCAAGCCCTTGATTACATGTGCATCACTGCACACTGGGTCTCTTTTGCAGGGGTTAAAGACAAGTTAAAAGTAGGTGTTGACACGAACAGTTTTTCAAGCTACTCGGAAACATGCAACAATAGCCATGTTTGCCATGGAGAAAACTCATACTGCACCTAATCCTTTGGAGGAGTTTGATAGGAATGTCAATGATTGGCTGCCTCTAAGAAATCGCATAATTGGTTATGTTTCCACGGATAATGGCAGTAATATATCTAAGGCAATGCAAGATGGTAACTACTTCAGAGTGCTGTGTTTGGCGCACAGTATTAACATCGTGGTGCAAGATTTCTTTAAAAAAGAAAACACAGTCAGCAAATTACTGACCACCTGCCGAAGAATCTGCACACATTTCAGCCATTCTTTTAAGGCCCGGAAGCAGCTGAGGAGCATTCAACATGAACGTAGACTGCCAGTCAAAGGACTCATCCAGGAGGTGGCAACACGTTGGAACTCAACCTTTTACATGCTTGAGCGTCTGTCCGAGCAGTGGGGGGTAATAAATGACTATGTATATAAACTGGGTTCTACTATGAAAGACATGAGGCTAGAGTTGGAGGAATGGAAAATAGTTGCAAGCCTGACAGACATGCTTCATCCTTTTGAGGTCTTCACACATGAAGTCAGCGGGGAGGACCATTGTTGCGCATGCTAGAGCACCAACTGAAGGCGGTATCTTCAACGTTCCGAGATGATGCTGAAAAGCAAGACGCATATCAGTTGGCGGAGAGGTTATTAAGCCGCCTAGTTGCCAATTAAAGGCTTCAAAACATACATACATAACAACATTACATTTGTGCCACTATTTTGGATCCATGGTACAAAAAGGAAGTGGCCAGCAAAGCATTCATTCCTTTTGATGAAGCAGATGTTTCAAAGTACAAACATTGGCTAGCTGTGTCAGCCATTCAGTTAGAAAAAGAGCACCAGAATATTGAAGGAGCCGGCAGAAGTACAACTGAATCAGCAGACCATCCGGTGTCAAGTTCCACTTCTGAATCTGTGGCCGATGGGAGTTACTTTCCCTCACAGCCGTTAACGACACCAGCAACCGTATCATCATCCTCACCTGCTCCAGGCCCAGCCATAATATTGTCAGAAGCGGATTGGCTAACTCATCAATGGTTTGCTCGTTCCAGTGATGCCAAGGCCACAGATGGTATGCAAAGTGTAGCAACCCTGGAGAACCTTCAGTCGAGGGTGCAGGCCTATCTGGATGACCCAACAGAGGGCTTTGTTACTCCGAATCCATTTGTGTATTGCTATCGGAAAAGGCCTCATTGGCGACTGATCACCAACCTGGCTATAAATTATTTGTCTTGCCCACTCGCAAGTGTGTCTTCTGAACGTGTTTTCAGTGCTGCTGGTGCCATTGTAACTTCAAAAAGGACCCGCCTCTCACCCAAATAGGGGAGAGGTTAACACTGTTCAAGATGAACCAGGACTTCATACCACCAGATTCCAAAATACGTGAATGCACGCAGGTAGAAGAGGACAACGACTTAGGTGACAGAAGTTCTTCTCTGTTAGCTGACCTACTCCTGTTTCAATTCATAGAGTTTGAGGACGAGCTCTCCCTTCCTTGACACCGAGGCCTGAAAATTACTTCCTTTTTTTTTGTCCTTATTCAATTTTATTCTTGTGTGTTTTTTTTGTTTTGCAACTTTTACCACAACAAAACTCTAATCACATAATCACAACAAGTCCATCAGCAGCACGGTCTTCATCTTCTTTCCTTATTGATTTGAAGGTACCGCAGTGTGCATTCCTGAGGGTCACAAGTTCACAACTCAATCATGCTCCTCTATCCTCCTCTTCCAGAGACTCCCCCTATCCATTTCCCTCAAGGCAGATGGCTGGATTACGCAGAATAAAGAAACTTTGTCTTCGTACTCGTGTCCCCTCAGGTGGGACTGGAATTACTGACTACATGCTTGCTGATTGCTGACAGGTACTTCTGAAATTGATTGACAGGAGAGGCTGCCCTGTGGTCCCGCACTTTCAGAAGAAGATGCGGACAAAAAGTGGAACAGGTAATGAATAATGAGAAGAAGATGGCATGCAGCGGACATCAATGGCTGTCTGGCTCTGATGAAAGCAATTGCTGTATGTTTATTGTGCATGAAATGAATCATATGTCTTCTGTTATTATTTAATCTTTTACACACTAAATGTAACTCATGTCTACTCTGCTTTTTTTACCTTGTTTAATTCAAATTGTACTTCAACTGCAGGGGCCACTGCGTTGCATTTTCCAATATGCAAAATGTCCTTGGACTTACTGTTTGCCAATATACCATGATGATTGATTAAATATTATATATTTTTTCTTTACAGTCACTCACTGGGATGGATGGATCATCAGCGTCAGTTTAGGGAAGAACTATGGCCAATTCGTGAGTGTCAAACAGGTAAACCAGTCTACAACAACTACTACAGCAGAACTACATGTCTTTCTAGTCATGGTATGGAGTGGTCGAGGCAGTGTAGTGCTGTTATGCCAGGCAGATTACAGAGTACAGCAGTTCATGTAAAATTGGGGCTATGTGTCTTGCTGCATACAAGTAGATATACTTTGTCTGTCTGTGTCAAAGAGCCTAGGTGTGCTACATCAGGTTGCTTCACTCAGTGGTGCCTGCCTTGACCGTCTTCATGGCCCTGCCACAAGCATGAACCAATAATCTGTTACGCTCAAGAGTTTGCGAATTTTCAGCAATTTTGCGAGATTCTCAGATTGTGAATTTGCCGCCAAAAAACAGAATATTTCACGAGCGTAACAGATTTTTGTTTTTGGCCCATGCTTGCGGCAGGGCCATGCAGACGGTCAAGGCAGGCACCACTGAGTGAAGCAACCTGTTGTAGCATACCTAGGCTCTTTGACACAGACAGAGAAAGCATATCTAGAGTTTAGGGTTCAGTGCGGTTTACTAGGGTTCTTGAGTTTAATCAATAATTTGGTAGGTTTCCCAGAGTCTAGGGCTTAGGGCCCAATGCAGGCTCGTTCATAATGATGTTGGCAAGGTTTTAGGGAGGGTTTGGCGTTTTTTCAGAATTGGCCGAATTGTGGCCTTTTTGGTGTTTTGCGGGCGCGTGTGTTTCGGTGAACTAGTCGTCACCTTACAGTGAATCAATTTTGTTCTGCCTCACTGAGATTCTTGGGAATCTCTGGAACAAGTGTCCTGGTAACTTTCAAGAGGATCGAAGTAGTGGAAGTGCTGAAAACAGCACTTTTTTGTCAAGGCGCGATTTGCGATTTCCTGTTTTGGGGACAGCAGTATTGCATGTTTTTGGGTGGCTGCTTGGGGGGGGTTCTAGATGTTTGGGGGTGGGTTAAGGGGCCAGTGAGTATTGCTGGGAAGGTCTTCTTTCGATTGCAAGTGGTTTGAAGAAAATCGATGGTGAAAAAGGGGGGTTTGGGCCTAGTTGCAGCAGCGCTTTGGCACAATTTAAACTGAGGCCTAGCAGTATTGCATGTTTTTGGGGGGCTGTTTGGGGGTGTTCTCCATTTCTGGGCGTGGGTAGAGGGATCTGGGGGCACTGCTGGGAAGGTCTAATTTTGACTGCAAGTGGTTTGAAGAAAATCCATGGTGTAAAAGGGGGGATAGGGCCTAGCTGCAGAGCGCGTTTGGAGAAATTTTCAGGTAGGCCTCTGTAAATTTTCTAAGTGTGGGATTTTCCATTTTTGATTTTGGCTTGTTTGGGGGTGTTCTACTTTTTTGGGGGTGGGTTGAGGGGTCTAGGGGCACTGCTGGGAAGGTCTAACATTGGATGCATGTGGTTTGGAGAAAATCCAAGGTGAAAAAGTTTTCTTTTTTAGCTCACTTGCGTGTTTTTGGGGGGCTGTTTGGGGGGGTTCTAGATTTTTGGGGGTGGGGTGGGGGGTCTGGGAGCACTGCTGGGAAGGTCTAATTTGGATTGCAAGTGGTTTGGAGAAAATCCATGGTGAAAAAGTTTTTCTTTTTATCTCACTTGTGTGTTTTTGGGGGGCTATTTGGGGGTTTCTAGGTTTTAGGGAGTAGGTTGGGGGTCTGGGAGCACTGCTGGGAAGGTTTAATTTTGATTGCAAGTAGTTTGAAGAAAATTGATGGTGGAAAAGGGCGTTAGGGCCTAGCTGCAGAGCGCGTTTGGAGCGATTTTCAGGTAGGCCTCTGTAGATTTTCTAAGTGTGGCATTTTCCATTTTTGCTTTTGGCCTGTTTGAGGTTGTTCTACTTTTTTGGGGGTGGGTTGGGGGGTCTGAGGGCACTTCTGGGAAGGTCTAATACTGGTGGCAAGTGGTTTGGAGAAAATCCATGGTGAAAAGGTTTTTCTTTTTTAGCTCACTTGCGTGATTTTAGGGGCTGTTTGGGGGGGTTCTAGGTTTTTGGGGGTGGGTAGGGGGGTTCTGGGAGAACTGCTGGGAAGGTCTAATTTTGATTGCAAGTGGAATGAAGAAAATACATGGTGGAAAAGGGGGGTTGGGCCTAGTTGCAGAGCGCGTTTGACACAATTTAAAGGTTGGCCTCGCTGAGGATAGCACTCCTGCGTGCTTTTAGGGGGCTGTTTGGGGGTGTTCTCCATTAGTGGGGGTGGGTTAAGGGGTCTGGGAGCACTGCTGGGAAGGTCTAATTTTGATTGCAAGTGGTTTGAAGAAAATCCATGGTGGAAAAGGGGCGTTAGGGCCTAGCTGCAGAGCGCGTTTGTAGCAATTTTCAGGTAGGCCTCTGTAGATTTTCAAAGTGTGGCATTTTCCATTTTTGCTTGTGGCCTGTTTGGGGGTGTTCTACTTTTTTGGGGGTGGGTTGAGGGGTCTGGGGGCACTGCTGGGAAGGTCTAATACTGGATGCAAGTGGTTTGGAGAAAATCCATGGTGAAAATGTTTTTCTTTTTAGCTCACTTGCGTGTTTTTGGAGGGCTGTTTGGGGGGGGTTCTAGGTTTTTGGGGGTGGGTTGGGTGGTCTGGGAGCACTGCTGGGAAGCTTTAATTTTGATTGCAAGTGGTTTGAAGAAAATCCATGGTGGAAAAGGGGGGTTAGGGCCTATCTGCAGAGCGCGTTTGGAACTATTTTCAGGTAGGCCTCTGTAGATTTTCGAAGTGTGGCATTTTCCATTTTTGCTTGTGGCCTGTTTGGGGGTGTTCTACTTTTTTGGGCATGGGTTGAGGGGTCTGG
Organism: Lissotriton vulgaris; assembly: GCF_964263255.1. Classification (NCBI taxonomy): domain Eukaryota; kingdom Metazoa; phylum Chordata; class Amphibia; order Caudata; family Salamandridae; genus Lissotriton; species Lissotriton vulgaris. The sequence continues at coordinate 71,078,597 of NC_141688.1, read as the reverse complement.
GGGCACTGTTGGAAAGGTCTAATATTGGATGCAAGTGGTTTGGAGAAAATCCATGGTGAAATGTTTTTCTTTTTAACTCACTTGCGTTTTTTGGGGGGCTGTTTGGAGGGGTTCTAGGTTTTTGGGGGTGGATTGGGGGGTCTGGGAGCACTGCAGGGAAGGTCTAATTTTGATTGCAAGTGGTTTGAAGAAAATCCATGGTGGAAAAGGGGGGTTTGGGCCTAGTTGCAGAACGCGTTTGGCACAATTTAAAGGTAGGCCTCGCTGAGGATAGCACTCCTGCGTGTTTTTGGGGGGCTGTTTGGGGGTGTTCTCCATTTCTGGGGGTGGGTTGAGGGGTCTGGGAGCACTGCTGGGAAGGTCTAATTTTAATTGCAAGTGGTTTGAAGGAAATCCATGGTGGAAAAGGGGGGTTAGGGCCTAGCTGCAGAGCGCGTTTGTAGCAATTTTCAGGTAGGCCTCTAGATTTTCGAAGTATGGCATTTTCCATTTTTGTTTGTGGCCTGTGTGGGGGTGTTCTACTTTTTTGGGGGTGGGTTGAGGGGTCTGGGGGCACTGCTGGGAAGGTCTAATATTGGATGCAAGTGGTTTGGAGAAAATCCATGGTGAAAAAGTTTATCTTTTTAGCTCACTTGCGTGTTTTGGGGGGCTGTTTGGGGGGGATCTAGGTTTTGGGGGTAGGTTGGGGGGTCTGGGAGCACTGTTGGGAAGGTTTAATTTTGATTGCAAGTAGTTTGAAGAAAATCCATGGTGGAAAAGGGGGATTAGGGCCTAGCTGCAGAGCGCGTTTGGTGCGATTTTCAGGTAGGCCTCTGTAGATTTTCGATGGTTTGGAGAAAATCCATGGTGAAAAGGTTTTTCTTTTTTAGCTCACTTGCGTGTTTTTGGGGGCTGTTTGGGGGGGTTCTAGGTTTTTGGGGGTGGGTTGGGGGGTCTGGGAGCACAGCTGGGAAGGTCTAATTTTGATTGCAAGTGGTTTGAAGAAAATCCATGGTGGAAAAGGGGGATTTGGGCCTAGTTGCAGAGCGCGTTTGGCACAATTTAAAGGTAGGCCTCGCTGAGGATAGCACTCTTGCCTGTTTTTGGGGGGCTGTTTGGGGGTGTTCCCCATTTGTGGAGGTCGGTTAAGGGGTCTGGGAGCACTGCTGGGAAGGTCTAATTTTGATTGTAAGTGGTTTGAAGAAAATCCATGGTGGAAAAGGGGGGTTAGGGCCTAGCTGCAGAGCGCGTTTGTAGCAATTTTCAGGTAGGCCTCTGTAGATTTTCGACGTATGGCATTTTCCATTTTTGTTTGTGGCCGGTTTGGGGGTGTTCTACTTTTTTGGGGGTGGGTTGAGGGGCCTGGGGGCACTGCTAGGAAGGTCTAATTTTGATTGCAAGTGGTTTGGAGAAAAGCCATGGTGGAAAAGGGGTGTTTTTGGTTTGGGCCTAGTTTCAGAGTGCATTTTGGCACGGTTTACCTCATCCTTGAAAAGGAGACTCAGGGTACGCACTTTCAAAATGATGCTTGTATGTAATACTGTCACATCTGAAACTGAAAGTGTTATTTTTGCACTACACAGGGTACCTTATCAGTTTTTTTCTCCGTGGTGTTTTAATATCACTTCCTGTTTTTCCATCAATATTTACCGGCCGGCTGTTACCCAGTGCCATGGAACAAACGATTAACTCCGGCTTACCATTACCGATCCGCAATTCTGCATCAGGCAGGCAGTGGACAGTGTGTCTGGTCACCAAGATTGATCTACGGAGCGTCAGATGAAATGGAGGAGTTCCGCAAATAAGAGGAATGGCTGGATGCATGCAACTTCACAAACTCAACAGGACAACTACAACATACAGTTACAGTATCCTTTTCACTTCTCCTTTAAATGTTATTCTTGTGAACTTGAACTTCTACGAGTGTGACAAGTGTGCGTTTGTTTGCTCTCCGCTTCAATTTCAACCCTCCAGCTATTTCATAAGTTTCTTTGCTATTTTTAAAACTAATTTAATGTACTAATACGTGTTTATTATCTTTGAGGGCGGAGAGGCGAGTGAAATTGCGTAATTTACTGCAGCCCTGTACTGTCAAATTGATTCTTCATAGTTACTACTAGTAAGTTGTAGTTAGTACTACTTTTCAGTAAACCTAACCATCCATTTAGCAAACAACTTCATGCATGCAGTAGTGCACTTCCTTTATGTCCCTTAAAAGATTTATGGATATCTTCAAATCCAAAGATTTTTTTTCTTCATTTATTGTTTGTCCATGCTGTGTTTTATTTTCCTCTCTCCACAAAACTTTCCCAAAAACTCCCATTACCATCCAATTGTCAAACCCTAACCCTCTTTCCCCGGGCTGTGTGGTTTTTTGATTGAGGTGTGACTAAATGACAACAATGAATTCCACATACTTGCTGGGGAGGATAAGGTCAAAGCAACAGAAAAATCATTCGAATCAGAATTTCATGTGCGCCATCGTGGATTGATCATCAACAACATCCTCCTCCTACACGTGACAAATCGAATGCTTAATGCTTACGTCGCTGTGCCCTTTGCCTTTATACTATTTCTTATAGTAGCCATACTTCACGCAACTAGTACTTATATTTTTTAATACTTTAGCACTGCTTAGGCTACAATTTATGGCACTGTTCTCTACCGTACTATCTATCGTACTGTTTCTAATGCTACGCTCAGGCCACTCAATGTTTCATTTGCTTTTTTTCATATGCTGCTACTGCCAGTGTGTACCACTACTACTACCAGCACACCGATGATATTTCATCCGTCCAGGATTCAAGTCAACACCCAACATTAATGGACATTTGCCATGCAGCCAGCCCTGTGCCTAGCCCTATTCTCAAACACGAATCACAGGTAAGGTAAGCATTTTGGGGAGGTAGAATAATGGTATGGACTAGGACTCGGAGGAGAGGAGAGACTGACAGTAGTACTAGTAAAGTACTACTATGGCAATTGAATTCACTAACTATTAGTGGCACTTTTGTACATTTTTGGACGTTTAGATAATTCATGCTGGTAAGTTTGAAGAAACATAACGTACAGTAACCCCCGCCCACCACCACAAAAAATAATATGAACGTGTGTACTACATTTAAGTATGTAAAATAAAAGAATATATTTACCCTAACAAAAATAAACTAACCCAACTCACCCCCCTCCATAGCCCCAAACAAGGTCCAAATGTCCTTTCCCTTTCCCCAACACCCAATTCCCACCCCCCAACAGTCTTTAAAAAAGGGGGAATGGACAGTCACTTCCTCCGGCAGTTTCCTGTAGACAGGTGGTCCCGCAGCTCTTTGCGGAGGTCCCGCAGCTCTTTGCGGAGGTCCCACATCTGGCGTTGTTGTTTCTCAGCCAAGCACTCCAGGAAGTCCACTCTTTTTCTGAGGCGGCGCACACGTGTCATTCCGGCTCAGGGGGGGGCATCAGTTGTTTTTGATGCTGTGCGGCGGCGGCGGGAGGCTGTCGGGCCACGGCGCCCTTTAGCTGGAGGCTGCTGGCTGGTGGACCCAGGGGCACTGGAGGAGGATGCAGTAGTTGCTGCCTCCTCATCCTGCTCCCGAGCCCACAGCCGCCAATATTCAGCGCAAATGGCCTCCAGCTTACGGGCCCTGGCCCAGACTGCCATCTCCATCTGGGTGAGCTTTTGTTGCGGAGCATCTATATGAAGAAAGAAAGAAAAATACTGTAGCCAATAGTCTTTAACATTAACTCAAAATAATTAATCAGAAAGTTGTCTCACAGTCAGTAACACTAGCAACTTGCAAGCACAGTATAACAGTTTGGCATGTATCTTTCCGGCACCTCTGTAGGGTTGTGACATTAGTGGGAGTTTCAGGAATTCTACTAGCAGCACTATGGACTCACTACTACATAGTCAGAGAGTTAAAGACTACACCAGTCTTCTTTTTTCTCTTGTTTTGCAAAACAAATTACTTGTACGTGAACTTGTGGTAGCCTAGCCGGCAGCATAATGCCAGCTCACTCAGCATGCACCCAAGAAAAACAGACACAAGCCATGATGATGCAGACTCGCATTACTTTAAGCAGTACATGCAGGTGGTGATAGGGAAGCTCTTACTTTTCTATAAGGGTGGCACTGGCTATACTCAGTTACATCAAGGGCTACTGCTCAATGTAATTTATATTTCGCACTGCCCACCACCCCGGGCCTTGACTACTACAACAGGAAAATGAAGATTATTTATTTCTGATCCTATATCCTGCCGATCACATGATCTTTGCTTATATGATGATGGCTTTAGGTGCTTTGTTTTGATAGATTGAGTGAACAACAGCGATAGTCCACCCATGACACAGCTGAAAGGAAAATTATTAACATAGGGAGTGAGTGTGGTACCCATAATTGCCGGAGGAAGGGACTTTACTTGACGTAATATCAACTATACAATACATTGACAATATATGCTGTGCTTACAAAGTAAACTACTGTACTATTAGTCAAGGAAATATTTCCGAACAATCACAACTTCTAGTATTTGGATTTCCTCAGCTTTGCTACTCTAGCACGAACATGCTGTTCAAAGTAACACACTTCATCCACTGAGCGTCTGCTCTACTACATACACCTCAGCTATCTATAAGGAAGAAGAAGATACCATCCAAGCTCCCAAAGTAAACGTCTATCATTCTTCTTAATGTCTCAACTGTACCAAGTTTACTTTTTCTCAACAACCAACTAACACCCTTTTCATTTTATTTGTAAACCACTGTCTTGAATTGCATTTGAGTTTGACCCAAATGATATATTGCAATGCACACCACACCTGCATTTTCTCTGATTCACCCACACAGGCAGTCATCTTTTCTTTCTCCTCCAACCATCCTTGCTTCAAGCAGCCATGCATGTGATTCCTTCCTATCAGCCACCTCTGCCTGCATTCAAAAACACGTATCGTTCTTTACAGTTATAAATGTTACGACTCGCTCGTCCTTCCTTTCGCCCTTCTTTCTCTTTTCGTTGTTCACATCCCTCAAGTTCATCTGATATGACTTGGCTTCACAATAAAAGTTTCCCAGCCGAGTTAAAGTCATAGAGGGGGCCATTGCTTTTCCGAGAACTACCGCCGCTAATGCTATAGCTAAGTCAAGGTTGACTGTCTTCTCCGTGATTGGCAAAAATGTAGTTCTAAATTAGTAACTGTTCTTAACAGTGCAGTGTACTTGTACTGGTGTACTGTCTACTGTACAGTACATCATACACTCCTTTGCGAGCCTACTCAAAAATGTCAATAAGTAAGGAGTATAATAACTTACCATTGTCCGCCGCCGCTGAGTCTTCCCCCCCAACTCCTCCTGGTGGCACTTGTTGTGGCGCCGCCGCATCACCTGGAGTGGACCCCTCCGCACTGCTGGCCCCGGCACTGGTGTTAGGTGCCGCATCCGATGTTGTGATGTCTAGAAAAAACATGTCATATTTTCAGATGCAATACACCACCCCCTATGTCGTCTCGTAATGAAAGAAAATGTTAATACATAACCAATTTTTAATTATTGGGAATGAAAAAAAGTGACAGTTTTGGGGAGGGTGATAACCTTTTATATGGTTAGCCATTAAATGCTACACTTTTTGGCACAACTGATGAATGCTTGCTTTTTAACGTGCACCATTTTTATAATAACAGACAGAAGATTCCATTGCCCTTCTGCCAACAGGACAATTCACCACCTACTCCTCATCACTAGCAGTACTTTAAGTACTTTAAAGAAGGTGGGGACTCCCGCACAGTTATTCTAATAAATTGATGTGTTAAGTTATATTGATTCAAGGGAATGTTGTTTAAACTTTAACGTCATCTATCTCATCACCAGTGCTCGCTTGCAATACTGCGCTATTAAAAATGAAGAAATAGTTTTTTTTATTTCTTATTTGAAAATAAAACTTTAAAACTAACAAACACTGTGTGGTTTTTGTTCATGCGTGAGTGAGCGGAAGGGTTTGAACTTTGAACTACTGCACTGTGCAGGCATGTTTTCGTGACTCTGATAGGTCGGGACTCGGCGGTAGTCTTCTTCTGTTCTTCTGGGTCGTAACGTAATCATTGGTCAGACACACTAGATAGTAGGTCAGGGGATTGGGGGTAACTTCTGTTCGGACTGAGGTATGTGGAAAGTCGAACTGCCCCTATCATCAAAAATGTCCTGCAGAATAGTCCCTGAAACACTAGAGGTATGGTATGTGCTCCTATCAAATCAAAAAAGCCAACTACTAGCTTATTCTTGTTGGACACATTGACATTTTGTTGTTGGAAATTGTCAAAGCACTTACATGAAGAAGACTGGAATAGACAGCAAGGGCAACCCAGAGGACTGCACTCAGTGCCTGGATCATAGTTTGGTTTAACACCGTTTGCCGACTGGGCAAGCTTAGCTACCTTCACAGACCGACTAGTAAATAATAGTAGTAGCATAGAGAATGCAGGATAAGAATGTAGAATCAGTCTACAAGAAGATCAAAGACTATTTTGTCAAAAATAGAATTAGGAAACAATTTTGAATGAATAGGTCCTGTAAAGGTTTGGGAAGTATAATTATTAATATTAACAACAGAACAACTTACTGGGGCCAGCAGAAGAGCCTGCAGAGGACCGTTCCTGCCCACCTTGTTGCGCCAGAGTTTCAGTCTTCTTGCCCCTGGGAGGTGCTGATGATCATGAAATAAACACAAACATTAATGATTGTTTTTTTGAAATATTTGATTTCTTTGACCACAATCCAAAATTTTCATGGGGAAACAAATTACCAACAATTGCACTAGATGTATTGATTGACCTATCTGATCTGGTCAACTAGGATAGATAGTACAGTATTGCTGGCTTCGCAGACCGTCTACTTGGAAAGTTATGTAAATCACTATTGAATTGAATTGATCAAATGTCCCTGTGACGATTGTTCTCCTCAGTCTACACTACATGTAATTTTATTCTGTACTTTTTATGACATTCCTCGCAAACGTTGGTTGGTCCCTTTGCTTAGATTATTAGGACTGAGAAGATGCAGACCTGCCCTTCTGGCATTACAATGCTTAGACTCCCCTTTTGTTGCAAAAACAGTCGCCTATTATTTAAAAGCCTGTATGAAAATCCGCACCCAACTTGCGGCCTCTGCACAGTAAATATGTATCTTTATACTGTTGTCATTTTGGGTGTCAACGTAAAGCCGACTCATTTTATGCTCAAACCGATGTTTTATTGTACATAACAGCCAAATTCTAAACAAAAACAAAATGTTGTAAATAATTATATATGTACTTTTATGATCTATATATGTACTTTTATGATTGTAAATTCAATCGAATAAAGTTACTTTTGAAGGTTTGAATGTAAATCACTAACTAAACCAACAACAAAAAGGTTCTACTACGACTGCCAGCACTCAACAGCACGCGACGTGACAGACACAGTCCGTCATCATGATTGCAGACCACTAAAAAATGTCCTACTACTAAATAACAAGTCATAATATACTCAACCTATCAATCCACCACTATCTCTTCTTACTGGCAGCAGGAGTACAAAGGAAGGACTAGACTTGAGTTTCTAGTCTCTCTAGCAATACGCAGTTCTGCTCTCAAATAAGCACAAAGTTGCAAACAAGTAAGCATAGTAACAACGCCACTGAGCAGGCAAGCACCTGCAATCACAGAAGCTATTTAAACGTTAATTTACCTGCAATGTAATTGAATCGGCAGAATTCTTGCTCTTCGGGAAAAACATATATTAGCAATATAACACAGAGCAGAAGAAAACAAAGTAGTTATTAAATAGCTACTCACCAAGTCCAGGGATCTCCACACCTAGCAGGTGTAGCAAGTCCTGCTCGCGGTCAAGAAGGTCCGACCACTGGTGCGTCGCTTGATGGTAGGTGCGCCGGACCCTCGACTCCTTCCGCATGGCCCGGCACACCTTAGCCCACAGCTGGCGATGCTCCCGGAGGCCATACCCTGACGCGAGCCTGCCCCCTGCTGCCGTGGTCTTGGGGAGGTGGTGCTGCACATAAAAGATCAGTGCAGCCACCTCCACCGGGCTGAAAATCTCCCTGGCCGTCACATCCTCCCCTCTTAAGTGCCCGCAAGGGAGCCGGCTACGGGGTGCAGGACCCTTCCCCTTCAGATCTTTGCCGGCTCCCTTTGCCATGGTCCTGGACAGTAAAGTAAAATTAAAAAAAGGAAAGAATAGGGAAAAAGTAAAGAAAAGAAAAACGAGTTAAAAAAATAGTTTTAAAGTAACCAAAAGTAGAAAAAAAACACAAAATATAGATGTAGAAAAAGAGATGGATAGAAAATGAGTAAAAAAGATTTTAAAAAACTTCAAACAAAGAAAGGATGGCAAAGATTCAAGCTGGATACGAAAAGCATGCCCAGGACCCTAGAAATGAATGAAAAACAAGAAGGACGCGACCATTGAGGACTGCGTGGGTAAGTTTGCACGATATTTCCCCTGCGAACACGCAAAAACAGACGCTAACACGTAATTGAGACCCCCACGTTTGCAGATGCAAAAAAAAGCCTCAAATTCGCACGAATTTACGGATTTCGCGGAACGCGAATTCACGCATTTCGCCCATACTTAACCCACATATCGTTGTTCTAACCACCCCAACAATACCATAGCAACATATATGCCAGCAGATGTATTATTACCTTTGAAAGAAATAATGGCCCTAAATTCACCGACTAATTCAATAGGTTTCCCACCATACGCTAAAGTTTTAATGGAGGACTTTCCCAATTCAACCCAATTAAAAAACGTTCCAGTCATAAATACTTAACAACGTGAATGGAGAACCCGAATCTGCCATCATGGTAAGTTCAATATTGTTGACCATAATGTGACAATAGGGCCTTTTAATGGGATTGCTATCCACTTGCATAATTTCACTTTTGTTCTGTGGCTCAATGGGAACTATATCCACACAAAATATTTCACTTTCATCAGTGTTCTTCTTCTTGTTTGCATACATTACCTACAAGCTTAGGTGTGGATGCTTTAGGTTTCATTTTGTATCTGAACACAAAATGTCCTTTTTTAGAACATACTTTGTCACATGTAGGGCACAACATTGAATTCTCTAAATGATTTGCATTACCACACATGTAGCATAATATTAGTTTGGTTTTCTTTCTTTTCTCTTTCTTTTTGTCACAAACAGAAACAACACAATCCATATTTTTTGATGAGTCTCCCCAAGTGACATTTCTGACATGAAAGAGGCAGAGCTCTCAATACCTGTTACTAACTCTCCACCCTTATGTAAAGTGAGATTAGGTGTAGTTAGTAAGGTAGTTTGAATTTTGTTGTTGTTGGTGTATTCAACAATTTGGTCTCTGATCAACTCTTCTTCAAACTCCTTGCACTCGCAAATGGATGCCTACATCCTTAAAGCTCGGACATAAGTCTCAATTGGCTCTCCTTGCAATTGATGATGTTTACGAAATGTATGCCTTTCTAGCTCTAAATTTTTTTGTGGTTTGAATATCATATCTACCATCCTCATGGCAGACATATAATCATTAACTACATCACCTTCCCCCAAATTGACTGTTGTCAAAAATGTTTTAAGCTCTTTCTACCTTCTGACCCTAAACAATGGTGCAATAAAGCATATTTCTTTTTCTAAGTAAAATCTTCACCATCAATAGCAGCCATATATACTGCGAAATTTTATTTCCACAATCCTCTTTCAACAAAGGCATTGTTCGTACTAGGAGAAAATGAGGGTGGAGATACTATGCTTTGATACATGGCAGAGAAAAAAAAATAAGGAAGAGAAAAAGCAAGCAAAATCAGTTAATACATATTAATGTGCTATTCAGTTTAACAGTAGTACCAAGTACTTAAGCCTGCTAGCCTGAACATTTATAATAACAGTTTTATGTAACAAGTGAAAACCAATATATTTATGCAAGAGAAGGTTTGCCTCTCACCACCGTTTTGCAGTAATTATGACAGGCTTAATAAGGTGTGCCTGTCACCGCTTGTTCATTATTAGAAGAAGAAACTGGTCCGAGCATCACCGTTTCTTCAAAACCAGAAGAATGACGTTGTCGCACATATGGCCTGGTACTCCCCAAGTCCCCTTTTTTACCTTCGGTTCTCACAGCCAGCCTTTGCTCGGATGGGTTCTCCCTCCCTCCCTCAAGGCAAGTATTGAGACCACACCAATTTTTGGATAAGGGGCTGTAACCCCCAGCCGTATTTATTTATTGCAAAATTAAAAAACATTATTTATTAACATTACGTACAATTACGCAGAAAGGCGAGATACATTGTTAGAACGATGATGTCACATGGCTAACCTCAACTCTAATACACACAACACTCTTACTGTCAATCTTAACAATGCATACATACACTTTCTGCGTGTCCCCTCTAGAGCCTACGGCAAGGTTAATGACTGGCAGCCTCCTGATCCCAGCAAACTACGAGAAATTACCCCACCGGAGTCAGCTTGTGCAGGGGGTACAGCTTATCTGACGGATACTTTCCTCCGGGACGCCCTGTGCCTTAAACTCCATAATGGGGGCTGCAGAAATTCTGCATACTTGCACCCTGATGCGGGGGTGGCCACAGGCCCACTGGGAAGAATGACTTCCCGACCCCCGCACCCTGACAGCTTACCTACCGGCTGTCACTGCCCCTGGAGTTACATGTTTCTGACGGCTAAGGACCGAAGACTATGCTTACCAATCATGACCTTACCGCCTGACCCGAGACACACAACTAAATACGACATTATTACCTGAAATCAAATAACATGTACTGACATTTATTCAACATTACACATTTCAATTAGATAACTCTTTATTAACCAATCCTGTACTTGACAAGCTTACAAATATTGACACTTTTATTATAAATTCACCAAAACATCACATTTAGATTAACTATCTCCTGAGATACCTGCAATAAAGTAAAAGAACAAAGCAAACATATAAAATTTACATTTCTTCTATCTCCTGAGATAACTGCAATAACATTTAAAAGAGCATAACAAATACATTACTGACGGACATCATTAACATGCACTCACTCATCAAGCTCACATTAATGCTATCTCCTGAGATACCTGTAATGAAAAAACTTTTTAGAGAAACATCAAAATACATTCCTGACCAACACATTTAAATTGCCTGCCTTAGGGGATGGTGGGTGGGGAAAAGAAATTACGGGCCGCTGGTGGCCCGGGTGCTGTGCCTGTTGGGAACTTCAGAACAAGAGACTGTTCTGCTCCCCACACCCCCTTTTAAAAGGGGGGGCATGGGCCAGTCTAAACTGGTCACACCCCGCTGCTGTGTGTCCGTGTGAACTGGAAGCACTAAAGTTCCTCCGGTTCCCGCCCCGCAATAACCCGCCTACTAACCGCTTATGGGGGAGGTGGGAGTGCTCCCACCTCCTCTTTTCCCAAGAGACAGGCTTGACTGCCATAAGGGCGGCGTGCGCTTTTCTAGCGCTCGGCCTTGTCCAGGTTGCTGGGCAACGAAGAGAGTCTTGAAAGACCCAGAAGAAATGACGGCCCAGCAATGAGACAGAGTCTCTCCAACGCTGTAGTGAGAAGTGATGTAGCTGGCACAGCAGGGCTGGTTGCGTAGAAACGATCAAACGGTCCATGAGACCCTCACCTCCCATTTATGTTCACAGGAACACAAATGGGAACACCAGAAAATGGCACAAAGAAAGCATCTGTGAGATCTGTGGAAACCGATCAACTGCAGCAACAAGGATATCTTGCAGAGTGGAAGGAAACCAGAATTCAGCCCCAGCAACAACAAAGTGACGAAGATGCAGGAAAACATGGAAGGCACAAAAAAGGCCAGCGTGAGATTCTGTCGGTCCGCTTGTCGCCAATATAAAGATGCAGAGTCAGGAGAGTGTTTCTCCAAATCTGTATTTATCGAAGAGTATCTTCAGTATGGACCGTCAGGGAAGCAGGCTCACATCAACTGCCGCTCCTTGATCAACAATAGACATTCCACACCCACAATGCCTACATTCTACATTCTAGATATGCAAGAAGATCCCAACAGGGAGCAAACTGAAGTAGCGGGTGGAGCGGTTGCAGAAGTAAGGGTGGAGAAACTGTGTGGCCACCCACTGAATAAAAACCTCTGTTCATTCTAAATTATGATCAGACAACTGATCACCTGTTTTTTCTCAGAGACTAAAAAGGCAGAAGGAAGAATTCTTAAAGTAGAATAGACCACTTATCAGTTGGAACTGGGTAACACTGGTCTTTGGGGCGATTATTCATTGAAACATAGAAATGAGTGATGCAGCCAACTACCACTCAATGTGAGCTGGTACCATGAAAAATAATTCATTAATGAGAGACTCATAGACTCAGGATGTCAGTGCCAAGAACTCAACTTGCACCTGCAAGGGTGGTTTGAAAACTGAACTTGCGCTTGGAAAATTGGATCTCTACTTACTTACTGGTTGTGGTTGAGAAAGAGGGACCAAACACTTTGCCTAATTTGGAGATGCAAGACAGGTACACCCTAAAAGAAGTCTTTAAAGGTTGGAAGTTATGACCTGTGCCTGCCTGCACACTAGGACTAAACGTGCAACAAAAAAGATTCAATACTGTTTCGATACTGTTATAAGTAGCCTTTATCGATCTTACATGAGCCCCAACATAGACGGCATGTGTTTGTGCTGTAAAGAACATAAATTGGGTTCCTGAAAAACAACTAATAAGCAAACATTCATTATTTTAAAACATTAGCAGCCTACTCTCTACAATCAACTCCATCTGCTGCCTCCTATTTAGATTGGAAACACTCAACAACTACGCAGGCTGGAAACAAAGCATATGGCCACTTGAATGTAAGAAATCCCAGTGGTACTGTTTAAGTTTTCTTGTTGTCAAGAGACATAATGGATTCCTTAATTGCCTTATTTACATAGTATGTTTTTTTTAAAATATTTGCTCTTGTCTAGTACTACCCTTTGATCCACTTCTGTTTTAACACATTGCTGATGTGTTTTTCCTCTGGCTGTTCTGGGGTAAAGGTTATTACAGAAGCTACACAGGGGTCATCTTACACTTCTACATAAAAACATACAACTGTCCTATCTTTTTATGTGTGGAGTCTCCGCCACGAGTGCGTAGACTCTGCAATCATAAACATGCTACCCGTAAAACACCTTTGTGAATAGGTAAAAAACGTAAACCTCCGCAAAGGTGAAAGTTTACCTTTGTGAATCTGCCCCATGGTGTATTTTATGAATGGCTAGCTGCATCTTGCCTGGGCTGCTCGAAGATGGCGGGGCCTACCGACCCCATTCAATTGACTCAATCTAGCAGGTCAGTTATGTGCCACTGGTGGTGTGTGGAGCATTTAGATCTATTGTGTGGCTCTACACCTTGTAGCCCAAACATGTCAAGCTCATACATAATATGACTTCGATTACACTTAGTCACTTATCCCCATGACTCACGAATAGATCACTAGGGCGAGCTGCAAGTCCACCCAGCTTCTATCAGCCTTTAGAGTATTACCTCCCTGTTAGGTTTCTCATTCATTCTGAGTCCAGGCTTCTATTTTAAGTTGGGTTTAGCTGACTGAAAAGAGGTGACCTTCTGCTCAGGTACTCTCTCCGTGGCTGGAATTGCTCAGTACTTACCAGTGTCTTTCGGTGGTTATTCATTGAGTACTAGTTTTTGAGTGTACATGGATGGGAGAGAGGTCTCTGAGAGGTCTACGCCCACCTCCTGCCTCTGCAAGGAAACTGGAGATTTGGGTAAGCAATACTGCTAAAAGTTAAAGGAGAGTCTTTTTTAAAAAAAAGATGTATTCTGATGCTAGATTCTCCTATTGCGTATTAGTCATATTGTTTTACCAAATGTAGTAACTACTTGTGTCAAGGCTTCTAGGTGATTTATAATGTTGTTACATTTCTAAACATAAATGATAGCTTTGCAGATTAGTATTCTAGGAAATCTGGCAGCTCTTCCTCATTTTGAAGAATACAATTATAAGGAACCCAGCCTAACTACCCCAGGCTAATGAACTCCTTCTGGATGAATCTCCATAAAAAGGATCACACCTTTGCTCTATAATTTAGATTACATTCATCCTGAGGCTTAAGCATCCATAGAACGAATTCTCGTATCTGACCTCTGATAGAACCACAATAAAACACAAACACAATTGCATATGTTAAATGAGTGAGCGAGAGAGAAATTTATAAAGCGCAAACTCCCACCCAAGAGTGTCTTGGTGCTAAAGAATTAAAAGAATACCAATAGAAAGAAGAAAACATGCTGCCATGAAACACAGCTGTCATATGCTTGCAATAAGGAAACTAAACATAGAGGTAGGTGTGTTAGACATGTCACCCTTAGGGTGGTCCTCTTCCCACTTTTTTGCCTTCCTCCTCTATATTTGCTGATCTCGTTTTTGCTGGCCTTAGGAATCTGGCACTTTACCCCTGCTCAGCAGAGCAAAGTGTGAGTTCTCACTCCTTAAAACATAGTAATAGCAGCTTATCTCTGATTGGCATATTTAATGTACTTTTAAGTCCCTAATAAAGTGGCACTATATGTGCCCAGGGCCTGTAAATTGAATGCTACTACTGGCCTGCAATACTGACTGAGCCACCTAGTTAACTAGCCCTTTAAATATCTCAGGATTTCCATTGCAGCCTGTGTGTGCAGTTCTTAACTGCCATGTCAACCTGTCAAAATAATCCTTCTGCCAGGCCCAAGCCTGCCCTTTTCATATACATAAGTCTCCTCCAGAATAGACCCTGGATAGCCCACATGGCAGGGTGCAGTTTATTTAAACAGTAGGACATGTACTTTTAAGTTTTACTTATCTTGGTAGTGAAAAACTGTCACATTTTTTTTTCTACTGCTAGGCCTACCTCTCCCATAGGCCAGCATTGCAGTTAACTTATTACATTTTATAAGTGCAATTTCCAAATGGGAGCACATGACCGGATCATGTTTGATGTCTCTGTAATTGGAATTTAAAATCCAAAATTATAATTTTGAAAAGGCCACTTTGGCATTTTCCTGCTTTACCCATTTAGTGTAAGTAGCCTGTAGCTCGGTAACATGACAGGGTGTAACTGACAGTTGAGCTTTGTATTCCTCCTACACAGCTACACACAAAAGGTAGCAAAGGTGTTCCTGGATGGGCCATCTATGGCAAGATGAGAGGGAGGAGTTGAGCACAGCCAATCTAACACTTCAATAGGCTGTCTGCATACCTCATGTATTTAGTCTGGAGCCAGGACATGGAAGAAAGGATACCTGGGGACTTCAAAGGGACTTCGGACTACGAATTGCAATTCTGTCATCAATGGGATCTTCGATGACACAACAGGATCTCAGATCCAATGCATCTATTTGGCTGCGTGAGGCATTTTCACAGCAGATTTTCGCAACGCTTTGCAAACCAGAATTAAAGATACTTTGTTCAGCGAGCCAAACTGGGCCCAAGTAGCTAGCCTGCATTCCATTCTGGTCGTCCTGACCTTGTGACTTTGTCCCAGTCCGGCGCAAGCAGATATCCATGGTTGGCACTTTAAACCTTTTGGTGCTAATTTTACTAAAATCTTCAAAATTGATTTGCCTTGTTTTTGTCTTGTTTTATTTTTAAAGTACTCTATTTGTCTAACTCTGTTGTGGGCTTGTGGAAAAAGATAGGGCCGATGTTGTTCAAAAACCTTTTTCAGAGTTGCCCGGCGCTAACCGCCTCTAATACAACTCGAGTTATCAAACAAAGAGGCAGGCGCTGGAGACTGGAAGGCAGGAAACAGAAGTTTATTCCGACGGAGCAGAACACGTCAACTCAGACAACAGGGTATCTTCTCGAGGTGCTCTCACCGCATCTCTGAGGCCTGGCCTCTTATACACAGGTTTATGATCTTTATTACAGTTTATTACATGTGGCACATTCTTGCAAATACTTTGAAGTACGGAAGGACATCCTCGGAATCCCCGCTTCAAGCCCGTTCCCACACACATTTACAGTTGAAGTCCCCACCCCGGTGATGATTGTCATGCAGCTGGGCATTCAGCCGATTCCCGGAATGCATGTGGTTGATCGGATCTCATGGGGTGGGGGCTTTGATCAGTTGTGGAAACTTTGATGGGGGAGCTTCCTACTGTATGGGGGCCAGGTGGTGGCCTGGGAACGAGCAGGGCAATCGGGCACAGAGGAAAGGGGGGTTCCATCAAAGGACACGGGATCATGAAAGGAAATGGAGGGAGGTGTTGAGCTGGGAACAGGATGGGGTTCCGAGGCAGGGTTGCGCTGAAGAGGGGTTTATGGCCCAAGCATGTGAGAGCGGGGGCTGTCAGCACGTGGGGGGATGCCTGCGAGGTCAGGAGAGAGAGAGAGAGACGCGCTGGCTATCGGCGGTGGGCAGAGAGGCCATGGCATTCAAAATGGCTGCCGCTTACACGCACGAATGGGCCTAAAAAGGGACAAGATGGCGCTGATAATGTTGACGCTGAAAACTAGATTTTAACAGGCTTCTTTCATGGTCTGTTTTCAGTGTGTTACTGTTTGAAGTGCTTCACGAATATTTTACACATTGCCTCTGAGTTAAGTTTAACTGCTCTGTGCCTAGCTACTCAAATGTTGAGCAGAGGTTAATTTAGGGATTGCTTGTGACTTCACCCTTTGAAGAATTGTGGTTGCAGCTTGAAAAGGGTTTCAACCCCCTCAACCAGTAACCCGATTTCTTACAGGTTGTCTTGTTTCAGCTCGTCAAAAATATCATGGCACAACTTCAACATGCAGCCATGTTTAGAATCACCATATTGCCTGTTTTGGGATGATAAATCAATGATTTACTATGGAAAAAGCCATTTCATCATGGTTACCTAGTTTACAGGAAGTGGCCACACCAGTTGCAGTGCAGTACAGATGACATGAGCACCAAGCAAGTACCTTGCTAGCACTGCCTGGGAAGCAGTGCTATTTTGTTAAAACAAAATCACATAAAAGGATGAGCAGCAAATAAATGATAAAGGGACTATAAAAAATCAAACATACATCTGAAGGACTGGCCAACCAGCCATGACACTGAAGTTCACTCTTTTTCAGGTGGATATGTGCATGTGACGGTGTACACCTGTTACAACGCAACTTTTACAACTACCTACTATTACAACGCAACTTTTACAACGCATACCATTACAACGCATTGCGCTGGGGGGCGCTCTAGGATAGGGAATAAGTATAATTTACTATCCAACACCTTCCCTAGTGTCCACGGGGACTGGAGTTAGAATAGTAAATTATACTTACCACTATCCAGCACCTCAAAGCGCTATGCGTTGTAATGGTATGCGTTGTAATGGTCGCGTTGTAATAGTAGGTAGTTGTAATGGTATGCGTTGTAACATGGTACATCCGCATGTGACCAGAAAATGCAGTCGCTCATATGGCAAGAGTTTTAATGACTGTTGTGGACTGAACCATTATCCCAAGCAGTACACTGCCATTCATAGTTGTTTGTTTGCCCCGCTGCCTGCGCACTTCCTGCTGTTTCTCCTACCCACTTCCTGCTGGCCCCGACCACTGCCCCCAGCAGCCCTCCACCTCCCAGGACCCACTTAATGGAGGTCTCAGTGCAATCCCATTTGGCAGGTCCTTGTTTCTGCTACCCCTTGCTGCCTCTGATTGTCTTGACTCTCTTTGTTTCCTGGTGACCATCTTCTACCCCTATGATTTGTCACAGGGGGTAACCAATACCAAACATCTTCACAACAACAGTAATCTGTCAGATTTTATGTAACAAAATACCTGACTGAAGGCTTCGTGAGGCCACTGTTGAAAGGCCATCTTGCCCACAGGATAGAATGGGAAGGCTGTGTAATATGTTTTACAACCTATCTTCCCAAAGGCTTAAGATGGGGACGTGAAATTTAGTGTGCCTGAATTCACCTTGTAATAACACAGCTTTTTATGAAGGTGGTTTTTGCATTGTGTGTTTGGAAGCCTAGAAGTGGCTGGGTGTTTGTGCTCTGACATTTCTGTGTGTCTCTGCCTGGTTGTGGATTGTTTGTCTGGATTTGAAAATGATTCACGTCTGGATGCACTCCGAGTAGAAGTGCACAAGTTAAAGTGGCTAATCTCCATCACTATGTGCTAGTCTCATTTGAACCTGCACACCTCAAAATCACAAACGCTGGCAGTTACTAGGGTTGGAAAGCAGTGCCAGTCTCAGGTATCCATGTATACTATTGGCACTCAAACACTCAAAAGGTGATGGAAAAAAGGCTTGCATCTTGTTTAACAACTAGCAATTGATAGGGTGGCAGTCTGAACCATGGTTTTTTGCCAATTGTACCACACTAGATAGGACAACTGATTTAGGCTTTGGCAGATGGAGTAAAGGCACAGAGAATGGTAAAGAAGGTTGCGTTTACCACCCTGTCTTTATTCCACTGGCTAAATGTGGAGATATCTGCTGGTCCCATGGAACATCTCTGTACATTGGCAGGTTCCTGTCAATGTAGGAAAAGTATAATGGACTGCTTCATCAAACATGACAACTGGTCGTCAAACTTTTCTAAAGTGTTTTATTGTTTCAAAAACCCTTGTCTCCCATGATATGTGGGTCATTTTTTTGTTTTTTACTAACCCTCACCGCCGGTGGTGACAGAGTAAAAAAAGCCATCCGACCTTTCCCTTTACATAAGACAGCCCCTGCAGGTAAGGGCAGTGGGGCCGGGTGAGGGGGGGGGGCGGGGATTGCAACAAACGACGATGAAGAAAATGTATTTATTTATTTTATTTTCTCTCGTGGTTGTCTGTCCAATTCCTCCACCACCTCTCTTACCTGCACAGGCCACACCTGCCGACGGGATCTACTCCATTGGCCCATTCAGGGGCGTAACACAGGCCCCCGCAGGCCCCGCAGTGCGGGGGGGGCCTCTCCGCTCCTGGGGGCCCTCTCGGGGGCCCCCTCACTCTCACAGGGAGGGACACGGCTGCAGCACTACCTCACAGTCTTAATCTTCGTTAACTGCCCACACGGACTTAGAGGCCTCCCCAAGTCCCCCTAAATTGATCGGTGCGGGCACGCCACGGTGAAGGCCTCTAAGCCTCGCCCTCTGTTCATTAATAATTATGGTGCTGTGCGCACACCCTTGCCGGCCTGAGCCTCTTAATAAATTATTTAAATAGTTAGTGCGCGGCGCGCAGTATGCCCGGGCCGGCTCTTCCTGATTAAATGGTGCGTGGGAGTGGCGTGCACAGTGCGGTGGTCCTCAGGGTGGGGGCGGGGCTGGTGACTAATGCCTGCCACAGTCATGCGCAGTGTAATGAAAAGTGCGCGTTACTTGTACTGGCCCTGATTCCTGACAAGGGTGCGGCCGCCGCCCCAGACTACCTCCGTGCCGGGATAATTATACTAATAAGAGAGAGTATAGCTAGCCCCTGCTTGGTGGCTAGCCTCCTCGTCCTGTCGTCACCTCCGAAGCTGCCTGCAGGTGAGTGAGCAAGATGACGTCCGAGGCACTGAGGAAGGGCAGGCCAGGATGAGTAGTGGCCCGAAACGAGCCCAAGTCGTCAAATGCAGTGATCCGAGGTCTCTTGTTCGGTTCCCAGTAAGGCAAACTCTGCCTTCTATCTTTCAAAGGTCAGCTAATTAAGTACTGCAAACAATAGCTATAAATGATGCAGAGCCTTAGTGAAGCTGGGCCTATGGTTCTTTATTAATCATTGCTTACTGATGAAATCTGTACTTGTTTGCCCTTTCGTGACCTCTAAAATGGCAACGTCACCAGCATTCAGACAATAAGCCCTGTTGTAGCTCCGGTTTCCCATGGAATATTAGCCTTGTGTATAAACTCCAGCATGGCTTTGCACCAGCAGTTTGCGGCAGGTTGCTGGAGTGTGTGGCTGTGTGTGTTTCCACGGACTCAGCAGCTCTGATGTCCCACCAGCAGCTGCAGGTGCAGACCCACCGTCCCCGGGACAGGCCCTCTTTCCTCCATCGCTCAGCAGGCTTTGATCTCCTGCTCAGCAGCTTCCACGAGCGAACGATTTCCCTCCATGTCACGGCCCTGAAAGTAAGCCCTTTAAAGCATCGCTCCCAGGGCGCTCCGTGCGCCAGGAAGCCTGCCAGGAGGCGCTTCTGCGAAAGTTATCACGGCTCGGCGGGCTCTGTACTCAGGGCCGGGCCTCCATGGTCACAGCTGCAAAACCGTCTTAATCTTCACAGAAAGCCTGATAGCGTGGGACCTGTTCGGAGGTCAATGCTGTGCTCTTCATAGGAGGCTTTCAAAATGGAACTGCTCGGGTGGATTTGACAAACATGGTAATAAAAATACTAGCAGCAGGCGTTATTTACAACACTTAAACATGACAGAAGCGCTATTTTTAATTAATGTTGTTGGTGACAATACCTTTTCCCACAACAAGTTATGAACTTTCCTTATCTAATTGTCGACACTCTCCATCTTTGTACCTCTTTTGGCCTCTGCTGAATGGTATTAAAGCTGCAACGTGCTTGAATTGGCGTGGTGACAAACGATAGGAAGCGTACATGTCGCCTCACCTGCTCCCGGCGCCTCGCCCACCTGGAGGGCTGTTTGAGGAGTAAATACGGCGAGCCACTGCCCACTGCACTGCCCTGGGCTTGATGGTGACGCTCACCATCCCAAGGTCGGACTCAGAGTGGAGTCTCAGAGAGGTGGGTGGTAGGCACTCATGAAATCCTGGTATGGGGCCCTGCCACTCCACTGCTGATTTCTTCTGTTCGTTATACTTTTTGCAGCGCTTCCCGCCTTAAGATATGGCCGAGATACCCGCCACCCCCTCTCAACACAATCCCCAAGAATTGGGAAACCGGAAACAGTTCTTGAACTTTTGGAAGGCGGGAAGGGAGTCACCCTTCCCGGCCGTATTTATTAAAAATATGAAACAAAAGAAAACATTAAAATAACAGTTTCATATAATGTACAATTTCATTTCCACATTACGATGTTTGGCTAACCTTAACAGATCTCTAATACAAAGGTTCTCCTAGCCGAACTAACATCCTACAAAACATTTGACTTGAAATTGTACATCCTAACGTTAAGGGCCAACGGCAAGGTCGTAACCGGTGTCAGATCCCTAAACCAGAAATACCCCCCTCACTTGTGAGAGGAGCGACCGCACAGAGGCGTACCTCAAGTGCATCTACCAATTTCCCTTTGTACTTGACGGGGGCCCCAATAAACTCGACGCCATTTAACGGTCGTTCGAGGACTCGTGTGAGGTGTCTAAAAAGGTAGCGTAAACCCCCTCCCGCACCCCACACAACTTACCCATCTGCCGTCGCAGATGACCTGGCCCCGGGAAATTCCCCAGGAGGGGCCGTAGCCCCTCCTATCCAGGAAGGGGCCTTGACCACCTTTCCTTTCCTTCCGGCGGCCTCTCCTTAGACAGGACCGCCTCCCCGTTGAGGGGCCAATTGGCCACCTCCCCCGCGCGCTCCCATCCGTAATGGGTGACGCCCCCTCATAGGGATCTTCGAATTACTGCTCACCGATCATGACCTTACCGCCCGACCAAAATAAATATGACAATTCTACCTAAGTTACTAAGATTTACAAAGCAAAACATCATCTATTATCAAGCGTAAATACTGATCAATCCTTGTTCAAAATTACTTTATTTGCAAAACATACTGAAAATAACCAATCTTTATTGCATCTTTAAGAAATTTCACGACAATCATCACAACCTGTAAAAAAAAAAAAACCAGAGAAAACAAAAAAGATACGATATCAACTGTATTCACAACGAATCGCTGTCCTCAGGGGCTGGTGGGTGGGTCAAAATTGCTCTTCGTTCCGTCTTGAGCTCACGTGCAGCGGGGAGGTGCAGCTTCAGAGCACAGGAACAAGAGGATGCTTTCTTGGCTTCCGCTCCTTTTATCCGTCTTCAGGGTGGGCGTGAACCCGCCCCCGCCTGCCTCCGAGGGCGTGGCCGGCCGCGTCGGTGTCTAGGCCAGCCCACTCTAGGGCGGAAAAAAGGCGCGCCCCGGCTACGCCGCTTCGGGCATACCAGCCGAGACTCGCCTTCCGCCTGAGGTTCCGTGACAATTGTAAGTGGTGCATTCGATTCGTACGAATATGGTCGAGTCTGGTATCTAAGAACCGCAAATGACGAGTCTAGTAAGTGTGCGCAGTTTCGCTGTGCTAACTTAAACCGTTCGTTTGTTATGTGGGTTTTTCATCTGTACCCACGGGTTCCATCTTAGATACGGCATCCATTTTGTCTCTTGCCCTCAAGTAGCCAGCGAACGGACGCTGTCCGCTTCGCGACCCTGGGACTCCCAAGATATTTGCGGAAGACACATGTCCTTTGTAAGTGTCTTTATGACGAGGGGGGATGTTACTGTAAGGCAGATGCCGCCGCTCAAGGCTCATTTTGTTGCACGGACTTATTGTCTCAGCCGTGCATCTCATTAGGCTCGTCCCTTTGATGCCCGTATCTCGTGTTTCCCGATACCTCCCCTTTTACACCCTTTCCGATCTCCCCACTGTCTCCGTCTTCCTCTGTACCTGTCTTTGTTCCTATTTCGATCTGTTTTATTACCGATTGGAATGCACTAATGTTGGGAAGATGGGTTTTTACAGTTGGGAACCGCCAAATGTTTCCGCACTTATGATCCAGACCTTGTGTGTTTTAAAGTGACCAAAGCGACCCCTCTGGGGGATGATGGTGGGAACCGGGTTGTAAACTTTTGTGTGCCATGTTGTCTTATGGGTAAAAACTGTATAAAAGGAGCGATCCACAGAACCAATTTGAAGCAGTCTCCCCAAGTTGCACGTGTGTTGCTTGTCGTGACTTCTGTATTCCCTGCAGTAAATAAACCTTGAATCTTTGACGTCGAAGGAAGTGTCCCGTGTCTCTGTGATTCGTACGCCGGAGCAGGTTACCCACGAAGGTTTCAGGTGTTGTGCCCTGGTACCGCTGGGTCCTACAGAACCCAGTCCTTCAGTTGGCGCCCAACGTGGGGCTGCATCAGTGGTACCGGTCCAAGCCCGACGATCGTGAGGAACTTCGTGTGAAATCTCCGAGGGAAGGTGCACCCCGCTTCATCGATCCTGTTGTCGAAATAAGTGGCCCGAAGACTTTTCCCGCGAAGATTCCCGCCTCCTGACGGCTGCGACGGACTGCTGCCCTGACTGTAGACCTGTTTTGGCGCCTGGCGTAGACCTTGGTATAGCGAGACGATTGACGGGCCTTCCTGGTGACGCCATTGATCTTTGAGTTAAGTATTTGTGGGTCGCTCCCAGAGTTCTTGGTTGTTGACACTTTAGCGAGTGTTTTTGTCGATGACATTTTTCTAGCGTTTTTGTTGTTGTTGTGTTGTTTGACGACTGCAGCCGCCAAAAACCGAGGGTTTTGTTCTTTGCTGGGACTTGGTAAATCCCGTAACCCTTGAAGTTTGTGAAACTCGGCTAGTGTGCAAGATGCCTGGTCGCAGTACTTTGTTTAGTTGTTTCAGACCTTGTGGTACGGATTCCCGACTGGAGGACTCGTGTCCGATACCTCCGGTTGGAACTCCCACGTATGAACTATATGGTAAACATGGACTAGGTCCGATTACCTTTAACGATTATTGGATTAAATACACGAGGAAGGACGGTGACCTTCGTTGGCCACCTCATGGTAGCTTCGAGGCCCCGATCTTAGATAATTTAAAGATTAAACTGTTCGAAAGAAAATCAAGGCCGGCCATGTTTGATGCCTTTCGGTTGTGGCGCAAAGAAGCCCGACAGAAAGAAATTAGACAGAATAAACGAACTCAGCGAGATAATGTTGCTACTATAGTGAAGAAAGCAGAGCAATTTCAGCGTGATAAGGAGGTTAAGGATAAGGAAGTGTTTGATAGACTACAGCGTATGACCGTAGATAAATGTTATCCCGTTTTGCCTGCGGAGTCGGAAAAGAAGGAAGAGCCAGTTGAGGATCCTTTAATGTCTTATCTCATGAAGTCGCCACCTCCGTACGTACAGGGTACCGCAGCTGCAGCTCCTGTGGTTCCAGCCGTACCTATTCTTCTGCCTATTCTTCCACCGCCTGTTCCTCAGCCTGCACCCGCTCTTCCGACTGTTCCTGCTCCTTTGCCTGTTTCTATCCCTACTGCTCCTCCGCTTCCACATACTCCTGCTCCCGCTGCTGCTCCTGTTTTGTTAACTCCTGCTGTTGCTACTGTTTCTACTCCTTCACTTGTTAGTCCTGTGTCCTATAATTCTCCCTCGACTCGTTCTCGTACTACTCCTCTTGCGGCTAGCTTCTTTCATTCGCTTGGACCTGTTCATGGGTCCGCTAGCTCCGATGGTCCTCAGAGACGTAGTCAGCTTCCTGGAAACAGAGAACGTGTTGCGCTATATAATATGGCAATGGGTTGGATGGTAAACCCTCTTAGAAATCCGCCCCGTGTTGTACTCGAAACATTTTGTCAATTCAATATACCAACCCAAAGATACGTGTTTGATGAAATGTGTAAGTTCCTTCGCGATCAGATATCGGCTGATGCGCCTGACGAGGTGCTGACCGCTTTGTCTGATCTTCAGCTTCAGTTCTCAAATGGACTGATAGTGGATAGTAATGTTCGACGTGCTATTGAGCGGTTGCTATCTTTTCGCCCCGCTCCGATACCTCATGCATTGTTTGTCGAGGATGTTGAACCACCGCCAGACGAGTCTGGCCAATATCCCATGCGCGAAGTTCCACCGGTTTGGATACCAGCCAATCCTAATGCTCAACCTCCGACATTGGCGCATTTCCAGAGAGTGTGGATACATCTCCCATGGAAACGCTCGGAAGTGTTACAGGTGAAGCAATCTTTGCCTGACCCTCGCAAAAATCCTACAGGATATTATAAGGAATTATCGCAGCTCGTGGATGCTACGGTAATGAATCTCGCCGATATCGACATGTTGTTCGGCAATGTTGTACCGCAACCGGTATGGGCTAAGATTCGTCATGAAAACCATCCGAATGAATTAGGTGGTGCTTGGGCTGCCATTGTAGCGGCAGATGCCGGACAAACGGCTGCCGCTAAACCCGACCAGCTGATTGTTGATCTTCCTCAACGAATAATAACATTAATGAAAACTCTTATGCCAGCTATGAGGGTAAATTGGGATAAATTGTCAGCTTGTAAGCAAAAGAAGGACGAGAGTGTTTCCGACTTCTTTACGAGGTTTGAGGAGGCATTCATCGACCATAGTGGTCAGGATATGGGTACCGAGGGTGGTCAGCGATTGTTTGTGGATAAATTTGTTTCAAACTTATTGCCCGATTTGAGCAATAAATTAAGGAATTCGGAAAGTGCATGGGCCGTTTCTACCTCAGCTCAGATATTGGCTACAGCACAATATTATGAGAATAGAGAGAAAGAGGAGAACGACCGTGCTGATAAAAAGACGAAAGAACTAAAAACTAAAGTGTTGCTTCAACAAGCATACCCTCCGCGTTCAAATCAGAATGCATCCCAACAGAATAGGTCGCAGTTGCAATCGAATCGATCACAAACACGTAATGATTCCTCCTCCCAAAGATCGTCGTTAGGGTACAATCAATGTGCTTATTGCAGACAGGAGGGACACATTAAATTCAATTGCCCTGTTTTGAATGAACGTAATAGTGGTAACTCATCTAGAGGAGGTTGTGGTGGTTCGCAGCAGACATCACGTGGTAGAGGTCGTGGTGCTCAGAATGACCGTTCTAATAACTCCTCTAATAATACTAATTGTTTCGATCAACGTGGATCATCGCAAGGACGATCTGCGAAGTATAATGTAGACGACTATTACGTCGATCAGGGAACTGACGACAGTAATTACTAGGACACCCGAAGACAAGGAGAGGGA
Organism: Lissotriton vulgaris; assembly: GCF_964263255.1. Classification (NCBI taxonomy): domain Eukaryota; kingdom Metazoa; phylum Chordata; class Amphibia; order Caudata; family Salamandridae; genus Lissotriton; species Lissotriton vulgaris. The sequence continues at coordinate 71,052,722 of NC_141688.1, read as the reverse complement.
GTGGTATCAGTTCCGGTTGATCAGAGAGGGCCTTACGTCGCAGTTGCTACATCGGGCGTCGTTGAGCCTTTTCTGTTGGACACTGGTGCAGCGAAAAGTTCCATTCAGCATTCGAAACTCCCTGGCGCACCTTTGTCTGGCTTAACAAATGTTTCCGTTGGATTCTCTGGCGCCCCCGTTAGCAATCCAGTTTCGCGCCCTTTGCCCCTTACAATTGGGCCACGTGAGCTTCAGGCTCCGTTAATTTTGACTACTGGTTGTGGTGAAAATCTTTTGGGCCTGGATTTGCTTAAACGTTTGTATGCGACTTTGTATTGTTCTCCTGCGGGAGTACAGCTTACGTTTGGAGAGAGGGTTGTCTCTCCCATGTACTTGTCTCTCGACAAGCTCCCACCGGAATTGAGTTCTCTTCCTGCGTCTTTGTGGGCAACAGGTCCAAACGATGTGGGCCTACTTGATATCTCCCCTTATGTTGTTCAGTTGAAATCTAATGTGCGATTGCCACGTATTCCCCAATATCGTATCTCCCTTGATGGTGAACGAGCATTGTTAGCGATCATTTATGATTTGATCGAGAAAGATGTTATTGAAGAGACTCGGGGAAACGTGTGCAACAGCCCTGTGCTGCCCATTCTTAAACGTATGGATCCTTCCAAACCGCCTGTTTATCGTTTTGTTATCGATTTACGGGAAGTGAATAAAATTGTGGTTCCTCAATTCCCTGTTGTGCCTGACATCACGGCGCTACTGACTCTGATTCCAGCTTCTGCATCGTGGTTTTCGGTGATTGACTTGAAAAATGCGTTTTTCAGCATCCCGATTGCCGAAGAGAGCAGAGACCTTTTCGGTTTCTCTCTCGGTGGACGCAGCTTCCGGTTCAAACGCGCTCCTCAGGGCTACTGTGAAAGTCCATCGATTTACAGTCAAGCCTTGAAGGGTCAACTGGATGCGTTTAGGTTGCCGGTCGGTGCGGCTTTAATCCAATACGTCGACGACTTATTGGTGGCTGCCGATACTCAGGACATTTGCAAAATTGCTACGGTGTCATTGCTGCAACATCTCTGTGAGTTAAATCACAAGGTGTCCCCTTCTAAACTCCAATATTGTTGTCAAGAAGTAACCTATCTAGGTCACTTATTGTCAAAGGAGGGAAGGAGGTTGACCCCAGAGAGAATTGCAGCGATTGCGCGAATGGCTGTGCCAAAAACCCAAAGAGATGTACGTGCCTTTCTAGGTATCACATCGTACTGCAGGCAATGGATTCCGAATTTTTCATTGCTAGCGAAACCATTGGTGGCTCTTACGTGCAAGGATGTTTCAACTCCTTTACCATGGACGGAAGAATGTCAGAACAGTTTTTCTGAACTGCGTGATTCATTGTGTTCGGCTCCTGTGTTAGGTACTCCTGACTATAGCAAGCCGTTTACATTATATGTTCACGAGAGGGAAGGTTGTGCTTTGAGTGTCTTAACGCAACCTTTTGGTGGTAAGCAACGTCCATGTGCATATTTTTCCTCGACCTTGGACCCAGTAGCTAGAGCATTGCCGAGTTGTTTACGAGCAACAGCGGCAGCTGCGGTCTCCATCCGACAATCAGCAGGATTGGTCATGGATAATATGCTTACGGTGATGGTTCCGCATGCAGTCGATACTCTTTTGAATCGAACGAAAACTCAGCACTTGACGAGTGCGAGGTTGTCTGGGTACGAATTGACGCTCTTGGCAAGCCACATTCAGATCAAACGTTGTAATGTTCTGAACCCGGCAACTTTGCTACCAATTAGCACAGAGTCAGATGAAGTAGCAGAAGGAACCCCAACTCCTCCTGGCAGTTTTGCTCCCCCTTCATGTCCCTTTGAGGTGATCCAATTGGACTTCATCCATATGGAGCGATGCAATAACCTGAAATACGTTTTAGTTGTGGTTTGCGCATTCTCCCGATGGATCGAGGCCTATCCTCTCAAAGACAATACTGCTTTGTCTACTGCGAAAATCCTACTGAAGGAATATTTTCCTCGGTACGGAATGCCTAGAGTCGTGTGGTCAGATAACGGAAGTGAGTTCGTGGGTAGTGTGATGAAGAGTGTGTGTAAGGGCCTTGGAATTAATCAGAAATTCCACAGCGCCAATCATCCTCAATCAGCTGGTTTGGTTGAAGGGTACAACGGCACCCTTAAACTAAAGCTAGCGAAGATTCAGGCTACGACTGGTCTTTCGTGGCCTGACGCTTTACCTTTAGCACTACTGTCAACTAGGGCGACTGTACACTCCCGAGTAGGGCTTAGCCCCTATGAAATAGTGTTCGGCCGTCCTGCGAATGTGTGGGGGGTTCCTAGGCCAGGAATGTTCTCTGATCTTGAGTACCCAATGTTGATCGATTACCTACATGACTTGACTGCTAAACTGAGGTTAATTCACCAACAGGTTTACGACGCACTACCGACGCAGACGGAGGGTCCAGGCCACCAGCTCCAGCCCGGAGACTGGGTGGTGACGAGAAATTTTTCACGCAAGAATAACCTGGACCCGAGGTTTACCGGACCCTATCAAGTGCTCCTGGCCACGAGGACTGCCGTTCGTCTCGAGGGACGTAAGAATTGGGTGCATGCCACGCACACCAAGAAAGTCCCTATTCCTTTGCCGGCAGACCCGTGGGTAAGGAGAGGCTTTGCATCATCTGAATCTGAAACATTGCCGGCGTTTGTACCTTTTAGCGACGCACAGCCTGTTGGAGAATCCTCAGCGAAGCAGAAAGACTCTGTTGAACAATTGTCATCAAAGGACTCAAGACCAGAACACCCAACTGATCAGCAGGACGCTGTCTCTTCAACGGATCCTTTGTTTGACGAGCAGACACGTCCTGGGAAAACCCGATACTTTCTGCGATCTCGTACTAAGAACTAATAAAAGATTCTGTTTTGTTGTATTGACAATTGCATTATCCCGTTTTCCATGATCAGTTTTTGAACATTCATATTACTGTAATTATTCCTGTATATATATATATTGAGCTTCATTCCATATACTTTTTGCTTTCACAGCTGAGAGACTTTGTTTTTGCATATATACGTATTGTGCATTGAAGGCCGTAGGGCCGCGCGCGTACTTCCTTCTGGATAGCAGGTCTTGACGCTAGGTTAAGGGCCGTCGGTTCCTGGGAACTCCTAGGGATTGACTATTGCTACACAGAACGAAGTGCGTCAAGAAACGTTGCGGACGGTCGTAGGGAATGGCATTCTCGAAGCTGAACGATTTGGAAGGAGCACAAGCTCATAGATTCAAGCTGCAACAACTCAGTCGTACCAAATGTTTTATATTCCAACTGTTTGTATTGTTTTTGACTGCTTCTGCACTTTTGGCGGGTGGGGTGTATTATACGATGTCTTACTTCCTACCTTCTGCTACACCTACTCCTACTTCTGACCCTAACCTTACCTCTACTATTTCTCCTCATTCCTTTCATATGTTACCGGAACATGAGCAGGCTAGACGTGTAGAATTCCGCAACAATTCCTTTATTCAGCTCCTTCATCAACATCAGTTAGTGGTTAACACTACTAATTGTTGGGTGTGTGGGTTGATGCCACATACTACGGATAAGGGAATTCCATATCTGGTGTTACCGTATAGTTCCCAAGGGTCCGCTCAAGCATTTCAGACAATGTTTCGAAGCGCACTGGGTTTCCACCCCATTCGAGAACCACGTTCTCCCTACTCTGGTCCTACCTCGTATCAAAAACCTTTGTCGATAGCAATAGAGGATTTAGATAGCGATATCTATGATCCCTCGCTTATTCCCGAAGAAGAGGTACAAGCCTATAGGGTCCTAAGTAGAGGTGAATATAGTGCGTTCACTAGCGAAAAGCAGCTTAAAAGCTCGCCTCCAATATGGGTCGTACCCCACACTGGTAATTTTTGTATTTTGGGTCGTGGCCGAAGATCTCAAGCCCGACTTGGAGCAAGTGCTTGCACTGAAAATTACATTCTGCCAATGTTCTCGTCCCCTGTGTTCCTGGCTGCCAAGGGTACATACTTTATCTGCTATGATCGTGCATATGCATGGTTGCCCGCTGACTTCATGGGCTCATGCTTCATTGCAAATCTGTTGCCTCCGACGTTCACTGTGGATGCCGATTATCACAAGACTAGAGTTGTGAGAGGCGTAATTAGCGAAGAGGATACTGCCGGCCAAGAGGCAGGAGACTTTTTCAAGGGTTTCCTCCCGTTTTGGGGACCTATGGTTAATAGTAGGAGCCTGAGACAGTTGACTCGAGTGGTAGAATCGACAGCTAATATTACTGCCAGTGCCCTTGGTAATATCACCACTGAACTTCAGGCGGAGAGACTTATGACGTTACAAAACCGTATGGTTTTAGATGTCATCTTAGCAGATCGAGGTGGGGTATGTAAGGTGATCCATTCGAGCTGCTGCATTTTCATTCTGGATAATGCTCCGACTGTCTATCAAGCCATCTCGAGGTTACATAAGATCTCCGAATCCATACACGTGGATGTAGGGGATTGGACGTTACTTGGATGGTTTTGGGGCCTGATGTCGACGTGGGGTTGGAAGATTCTGATGATCATCGGGGTCGTTGTGGTGTTCCTGTTCACGTGTTGCCTTTGTGTGCAGTGCGGTCCTGCCTTATGTGGCCTCTGTGCTACAACGTGTATGAGACAGCCGTCTGTTACCAATGGGACTCGGTTGGACAGAGCTATGCTACAGCAACATCTCGATGGTCTGATGAATATCGATTATGATTCCGACTAGTGCTTGCCTACATGAGGGCAAAAGGAGCGTCTGAGGTTCCGTGACAATTGTAAGTGGTGCATTCGATTCGTACGAATATGGTCGAGTCTGGTATCTAAGAACCGCAAATGACGAGTCTAGTAAGTGTGCGCAGTTTCGCTGTGCTAACTTAAACCGTTCGTTTGTTATGTGGGTTTTTCATCTGTACCCACGGGTTCCATCTTAGATACGGCATCCATTTTGTCTCTTGCCCTCAAGTAGCCAGCGAACGGACGCTGTCCGCTTCGCGACCCTGGGACTCCCAAGATATTTGCGGAAGACACATGTCCTTTGTAAGTGTCTTTATGACGAGGGGGGATGTTACTGTAAGGCAGATGCCGCCGCTCAAGGCTCATTTTGTTGCACGGACTTATTGTCTCAGCCGTGCATCTCATTAGGCTCGTCCCTTTGATGCCCGTATCTCGTGTTTCCCGATACCTCCCCTTTTACACCCTTTCCGATCTCCCCACTGTCTCCGTCTTCCTCTGCACCTGTCTTTGTTCCTATTTCGATCTGTTTTATTACCGATTGGAATGCACTAATGTTGGGAAGATGGGTTTTTACAGTTGGGAACCGCCAAATGTTTCCGCACTTATGATCCAGACCTTGTGTGTTTTAAAGTGACCAAAGCGACCCCTCTGGGGGATGATGGTGGGAACCGGGTTGTAAACTTTTGTGTGCCATGTTGTCTTATGGGTAAAAACTGTATAAAAGGAGCGATCCACAGAACCAATTTGAAGCAGTCTCCCCAAGTTGCACGTGTGTTGCTTGTCGTGACTTCTGTATTCCCTGCAGTAAATAAACCTTGAATCTTTGACGTCGAAGGAAGTGTCCCGTGTCTCTGTGATTCGTACGCCGGAGCAGGTTACCCACGAAGGTTTCAGGTGTTGTGCCCTGGCACCGCTGGGTCCTACAGAACCCAGTCCTTCACGCCCAAGATGGCTTCCCGGGGGGATCGTGGTACTCCACCATACGTTCGGGGGGACCGAATGGTCGCCCCTTTCCATATGGCCGAGATACCCGCCACCCCCTCTCAACACAATCCCCAAGAATTGGGAAACCGGAAACAGTTCTTGAACTTTTGGAAGGCGGGAAGGGAGTCACCCTTCCCGGCCGTATTTATTAAAAATATGAAACAAAAGAAAACATTAAAATAACAGTTTCATATAATGTACAATTTCATTTCCACATTACGATGTTTGGCTAACCTTAACAGATCTCTAATACAAAGGTTCTCCTAGCCGAACTAACATCCTACAAAACATTTGACTTGAAATTGTACATCCTAACGTTAAGGGCCAACGGCAAGGTCGTAACCGGTGTCAGATCCCTAAACCAGAAATACCCCCCTCACTTGTGAGAGGAGCGACCGCACAGAGGCGTACCTCAAGTGCATCTACCAATTTCCCTTTGTACTTGACGGGGGCCCCAATAAACTCGACGCCATTTAACGGTCGTTCGAGGACTCGTGTGAGGTGTCTAAAAAGGTAGCGTAAACCCCCTCCCGCACCCCACACAACTTACCCATCTGCCGTCGCAGATGACCTGGCCCCGGGAAATTCCCCAGGAGGGGCCGTAGCCCCTCCTATCCAGGAAGGGGCCTTGACCACCTTTCCTTTCCTTCCGGCGGCCTCTCCTTAGACAGGACCGCCTCCCCGTTGAGGGGCCAATTGGCCACCTCCCCCGCGCGCTCCCATCCGTAATGGGTGACGCCCCCTTATAGGGATCTTCGAATTACTGCTCACCGATCATGACCTTACCGCCACAGGCCGGATAGTTGACCGGCTATCCGGACCCCCCACACACTCCTGCCTAAAGGTCATGTCATAAAGTCTTTAGCCAGGCTATCAGGTCTCCTATGAGTAACTCGTTCCCCATCCGGGACAAATGAACACCATCCCCCGAATACATACTGTCCCCTTTAATACAACCATGCGAAATAGAATGCAGTGTACTTGAGCGGAACAGTCTACTCACTTTATTATTAATTTTCCTTACTGAATGATTCAGAGCAGAAACAGAAATAGCCCCCCGCCACACTTTCCGTGGGATCATATGGGACCATGCAATTGTGCACCCTGGAACTCTTCTCGCCAACCAACTTACCGTGGAAAGCATCGCCTCAAGAAGAAGTCGTCTACCAGTGGTCACCAAATCATTGCCCCCAAGATGTACTATGACTACAGACGGCGGTGACCTCGTCCGCCCTAACAAACCCTCGAAAAATGATCGAAACTGGTCAATACAGAGCCCGCCCTTTCCGTAGAAGGACACACTGTACCCGTATTCCCCAGCCACGTGAATCATGTCACCTGCTTTGAATACGTCCGCGGCACGCCTCACGTATGAGTGGCCCACGACCCACACCTCCTTTTTCACAGCCGGTAATGTCTGACCGCTGGCCCCCCCGGTGTCGGGTCGACTGGACAGTCCGCCCCGCCTCGTAGGCTTGTGCAACTGAAAACCAAACAAAAACAAGAAGCGTGAGTACATCATTACAGCTTCACAACATGTGCAACCGCACATACCTCTTATAACAGTTCGAGGACCAACGCCCCACACGTTTTACTTGTTCAACATTCAGACCCCTGGCTGTAGCCTCCGTAGCAGCCCCTATCCGAAAGGAATGGGTCCCAAAGTCGCCGGGGTTCAAGCCCGCGGCAGAAATCGACATCGCAAGCACCCGCTGAAACTGAAACCTCGTCAGTGGGGTGGCGTCAGCGTGTCTTAACAAGGTCCCCCCCCATGCTGCCACCCTCTGCGCTAAATATTCCTCTACGCACCCAACAGGGCACATGGCAGACCCGGGGATCCTCTGGATGATTACGCAGTCCCCGATTGCATCCTGATCGGATTTGGACCTGACAAACGAGACCGTCATCGTCTCCTCCCTGACCTGAATGTGTTCCCGGCACAGTCCCCCCATCGTATCCTGCTTGTTCTTTGCCACTAATTCGCTTACCCGCATAGCCCCATGGAATGCTAATGCAAATGCGGCTCGGAACAACACTGCTTCGTACTGGGATGAACATGTTACCGGTAGCACGGATAATAACAGGGCCAACCTATCCAGACCTATCGGGTGCCTATCGTCTACTCTGCGACCCTCAAGGCGTTGCCACCCACGTAGCGCTTTCTGCACAACGAAAGACGCTGTCGGGTCCTGGATCCCATGAGCCCTCGCCATGAAGGAAATGGCGGCCCGATGCCTCTGGGCCGTAGCTACTGACTTGCCTGCCTGACGTAAAGAGAGCAGGAATCTCACTACACACTCTTCCAGACCCCAAAGCTCCCTCCCGGCAGTACCCAAAAAGGCCCAATAGGAACGGAACGCCCCTTCATATGCCTTCCTCGTCCTGGGTGCTAAACTCTCTCCCACGAGGTCTTGTAGTTCGGGGCACCGAGAGACCAGAGAGCTTCGGGAAAGGGTGCCGCCACCGGGTCCGCTGTGGGCAGAAAACCCCAGAAGGCCTGCATACGGAAACGAGAGAGCGCATCAGCCGCTTGGTTCATCACCCCCGGCACGTGTCGCGCCCTAAACAGTACATTCAGTTGCATGCACAACAACACAATTTCCTTGAGCAGTCTCAGAATCAATTTGCAACGTGCTGCCTGACTATTGATACACTCAACCACGGTCATGTTATCAGACCAGAACACCACAGAGTGATCCCTAAACCCTTCTGGCCATGTTTTCAAAGCCACCAGAATAGGGAACAGTTCGAGAAAAGCAATGTTACTCGTCAACCCGCACTCATGCCATCATGACGGCCATTTTTGAGCCGACCATTGTGTACCCAATATGGCGCCAAAACCCATACTCCCCGCCGAGTCGGTCCAAAGCCCCAACTCCTCGGAAGACACTGCTGGTTTATTCCAGACAATTCGACCATTGAAATTCGCCAGGAATGCAATCCAAATGCGCATGTCCTGGCGAACCTCTGCCGAGAGTCTCGTACGATGATGTCCTTCCTTCAAGCCGACCATGGACTGTGCAATCGAGCGGGAAAAGGGGCGCGCCATCGGCATTACTCTTAGGGCAAAATTCAACTGACCCACCACCTGTTGCAATTGATGCAGGTTCACTTTCGTTGCACGAATACATGTCTCAAGGGATAACCTGAATTTTAACACTTTTTCCTTAGGTAATCGAAAACAACCCTCCACCGAGTCGAGCTCGATCCCCAGAAACTCGATCAAGGTCGAGGGACCCACCGTCTTACCTGGCGCCAATGGCACACCGAATTGATTCATTAGGACACAAAATTCATGTAAAGCCTGTCCACACTCAGAATCCCCGGCTGCCCCCAGAAACAGAAAGTCATCGAGATAGTGCATAACATGTTGAAAACCTGTCTTCCTCGTGAATACCCACTGCAGAAAACAACTGAATTTCTCGAAATAGGCACATGAAATCGAGCATCCCATAGGCATACATCTATCCATGTAATAGCGACCCTGAAACTGAAAACCAAGGAGACGCTGATCGTCTGGGTGTACCGGGAGCAACCGGAACGCTGACTCGATGTCCGATTTGGCCATCAGCGTCCCGGGCCCCAGGCGATTCAACATGGCAACGGCTTCATCGAAAGATGCGTACCGCACCGAACATACTTCCGGGTCTATCGCGTCATTCACAGAAAGACCACGTGGGGCTGACAAATTATGTATCAGCCGGAACTCACCCGGGTCCTTCTTGGGGACCACCCCTAGAGGAGAACACACAAAATTAGCAACTGGTGGCAAATCGAATGGACCGGCGACACGACCTCGAGTCACCTCTTTCCCAATCTTTACCTGCACCACCGCCGTGTTCTGTAAGACCGACATTTGATTCTTACAGTCCGCTACCCCCTGAAAATCCCCCACTGGGATGCGGAAACCATATGAAAACCCGTTCCGTAACACCCCAGCGGAAGCATGATCTGGGTATTCGCTGAGCCAAGGAATCATTGCCATGGTATCAATCGGGGTAGGTAAAGGCGCCCCTCGGACTATATTAGACCTGTTTGGCGCCTCCCTTACCACCGTTATCACCCGTTTTGGCTCTGCACATGGACTCAGGATGGGATGGCTGCCCGCACCCCCCACACTCATGTCTGAATATGCATGACCCCTGGGGCCTGGTACATTTGCCTCTGTTAAAATTCCAACAGATCCCCCTTTTACCTGTGTTGCCACTCAGCTTCGAGTGGTACTCGTTACCTGGACCCGTCCGAAAGGGCGTCCCAGAGTTTTGGCGGGAGGATTCCCCCCCGTTACTCCCTACTAATGGCACCTTCAACATCCCTGTACTCTCCATTTTTTGCCAAGACACAGAGTCGTAACAATCCCAAGACAACAACGGGTTGTGTTCTTTAGCTTTTCTAAACAGATTATCATAGCAGAACCACTGATTGCCCCCATATGCCACAGAATACTCCATAATACGCGACTGATAAATGGGTAACTCGGTCAACAACTCAGGCCTGCGCTCCCCCATGATGGAAGTAAAAATTCCCCACGCTCTGCCCCAAGTACCAATGGTCTCGTCGACCTTAAAGGCGGCCATTTTTGCGCGCCAAACACTCGGATGCATGAGCTCCTTTTGACTCTTCACATGCTCGATCTCGTAATGGTCGGTAAGCAATGAAAACATGTTTACATATTTATCCGCCCAAATCAATTCCTTGATTTCTTGTGGGACGTGCTGGGCAATCTTCTCCTTTCGAGAAGGTGCAGACTCCCCCCCCGCAATCGGCAATGGCCGCTTACCTGAAGTAGACCCCACGCTTGTCGCCGAACTTGGGCCCGCTGTACTTCCAACCGCCGGGACCTGTGGGGGAACAGAAGATGGCGCCTTCGCAGCCTCCCTAGATTCCCGCAGTTGCCTCATCACTGCCCGGGCGTCGTCAGCCGTGGCGCCCTCGCTATCGTTTCCCAACCACGCTGCCAATTGTGCCGCTAACTCGGGGGGCATATCCTCCCTGTTCGCAGGGGTGACCACCACAGGGATTGGATTCCCCTCTTTCGGCACCGGGGTTGGCTCCTCTCGTAGGGCTTCGGGAACCGGGGTCTCCCCCCCAAGTGCTCCCCTTCTGGGCCTCTTGCTTTTTCCACCGGGGATTGTTCCCTGTAAAGGCCGTTTCGGTCCTCCCTCCCCGTCCTTATTTATTTATTTATTTTTAACATTTCTAAAGCGCTGCTTATACCCGTGGGCGTCTTGGCGCTGTAAACCAATTATTTGTAAATTTGTAAATGCCTCTGAGCTAATTGACTATTGAGTGAACAGCCAGGTTTTCAAAAGCTTACGGAATTGAAGGAGGGTGGGACTTCGCTTGATGTTAAGAGGCAGAGTATTCCAAAGCCTGGGGGCGGCCACCACAAAGCGGCGATCGCCCCAGGTGACAGTTTTGGTACGTGGGGTAACTAATTGGTTTAGGGTGGCTGACCTTAAGGCTCTGGAAGGTTTGTGCAATTGAAGTTGGTCTCTTAGAAACTGGGGGCCTTGGTTGTTAAGTGCCTTGAACACAATGCATAAAGCTTTAAATTGGATTCTTTTCTGCACAGTGAGCCAGTGAAGGTCTTTAATGCTATTGGAGATGGATTCAAATTTGGTTTTGCCAGCAAGCAAGCGTGCAGCGGCGTTTTGAATGGTCTGCAATTTGGTAATGACTCTGGCTTGGGCATTTAGGAAGAGACCATTACAGTAGTCCAGGGAGGACAAAACAAGAGATGTGACCAGTGTCTTAATGGCTGATTCAGGTAGAAAAGGGTGTATTTTCCTGATCTGGTCCTTAGCCTCAACCTTTCTCTTCAGATCGGCTATCTCCTTCATGAGTATGCGGAGCATCTCCTCAGTACCGACCCGCTTTCCGGCCTTCTTGGGCATTCTCAGACGGGATATCTATAAGACAAAAAGAGAGATTACAACGCTCAAAATTGCTCTTCATTCCGTCTCGAGCTCACGTGCAGCGGGGAGGTGCAGCTTCAGAGCACAGGAACAAGAGGATGCTTTCTTGGCTTCCGCTCCTTTTATCCGTCTTCAGGGTGGGCGTGAACCCGCCCCCGCCTGCCTCCGAGGGCGTGGCCGGCCGCGTCGGTGTCTAGGCCAGCCCACTCTAGGGCGGGAAAAAGGCGCGCCCCGGCTACGCCGCTTCGGGCATACCAGCCGAGACTCGCCTCCCGCCCAAGATGGCTTCCCGGGGGGATCGTGGTACTCCACCATACGTTCGGGGGGACCGAATGGTCGCCCCTTTCCAGAAGCGCTGCAAAAAGTATAACGAACAGAAGAAATCTGCAGTGACTGGAATCTCAGGGGGCGGGCGACCAGGCCCTGTCAGCCCGCCTCCGCGGTAATTACCCATATAAACTGACCCCAAGAAACAAAGGAATGATAATCAGTTAATTGTCTGATATTTCCATTTGTTTGACACAGGATGTAACTACCAAAGCCATTTGCGTAACTAAGATTAATGTAGCCACTCCACAGGTTGCATGTAGTGTTTACAAAAGTCGTGAATTTTCACTTGCTACTTGATTTAATCGTGATGTAATTTTATGGTAGAGCAAACATTTCAGTGGTGTGGTGTGGAGTGGGCATTCGAGTGGGGGGGGGGAGAGGGAGAGGGAGGTTCCTTAAAAAATAGTAGAAAACTTGCATTGTGCAGTTATTTGCAAAGCTTGGAAGGCATTCTCCCAACCATGATCTAGTAGAGGGTTGACACATGTTACGGGTGGGAATAAATAGTATCCTGTGTGGGGATGGGCAGGGAGCAAGCAACCCTTGATGAATTTGGAGAACATGAATTTGATATGGGCTTACATTATCTATATCCAAATTGGGAATGTGGAGGGAACACCCTCTAAATTTATGGGGCTGGGGGGAGGGGGGTGTTTCTATTTGAGTCCAAGAAAAGTTACCCACTTTGTTCACGTTGTCCTAGTTATGTACTTGTTTTATAATCTTTGTAATTCCCTGACCTATTGCTAAGTAAACTTTGCACTTCGAGTAGGAGAGAGATGGAATTCACATTATAAACATTCTGCTTAAAGACTGACGTGAGCAACTGTTAGGGGTGCATATTTGAGATGGATATTGGTGGCAGCTACACTGTGAACCCACGGACAGTGAGGAGCGCTATGATTAAAAAGGGTGATGTGTGGTCATAGGTTTCTTTGAATAACTTTTTCTTCAGTATTTTGTTGAGGATGAAATTTTGGCGGTGACTTGAAGGATGTGGTGCAAGGAATTCCAAAAAGCATCCCCTGAGCTCTCACTGTTTTCCGCATGCTGCTTTCATCTGCATGTGGGACTATTGGAGGACTTGACCTCAGGTTGTTTCCTGGTTTACATTTGGGGTCAAGTTACCGAGATAGAAAGAACCATATACTTGAAATTATTTGTATACATTACATTTGAATGTAATTCTTAGTTTAATGGAAAGCCAGTGCAGCTCCTTCAAGGCAGGAGGTATTAGACTATAATGATTAAATTATGCTCCTTGGAGACTTGTGTGGATGTCATTGTAGCTCATTGACATCATGCATTCATTAAGTAGCGCTGCCTTTTTTGTCTGGCTGTGCATCAAGCAGTTTAGAGTCATAATTCTTTAAATTGCAGTTGATTAGTGTGAGGGATGTATCTTACACCTGTCTTTACTTACTGTCTTACATTCTCTATGTTCTAAATTGACGTGAGCCCCATTGCCAGTCTTGACAAGTGGCATCAATAAATTAATTAACAGAGATGTTAGGGTTTATAAAGCAAGTTAATATTAATCGAGCTGTTGATTACATATGAGACCAGAACAAAAACATTGCTCAATGATTTTTTAGAAACCCTTAGTGGGTGTCTGCTGCACTTCAGATGAAGCTGGGCCAGACGTACAGCTACGTAACAAGAGTGGGAGCGAAAAAAAGAGGGGTGGGGGGCGCTTAAAGACAGAAAGAGAGGAAAGGAGAGAGCGGAAGGTCAGGAAGGAAAGGTGAGGAGACTACAGTTAAGAGAGTAGAAGGGAGGGACCCTGGAAGAAAGGAAAAGGGAGTTGTGGAGAGAAGAAAGGAGGGTGGAAGGTAAGTATGGAAGAAAAGCTAGAAGAAAGCTTGAGATGTGGTAAAGCAGCAAAGAAGGAAGGAGAGAAGGAAGGAAGCTTGCGAGTAGATGGGGAGAGAGTGATGGGGCAAAGGAAGAAGACTGCAAGGGAGGAAGAGGAGGAACAAAGAAGGAAAAGAAGAATGGAGGTACAGAAAGGGTTGAGGGAGAAGGAAGAGAGGGGAAGAAATAGAAAGAGTGGAGAGTGAGAAGGGAAGTTTCAAATCAAAATATGCTAGATTTCTGGGTGGTAGGGCAAAGTGGTAGATGGTGGGCCGCACCACAGGGGGAGGAGGGCCCCCTCCATGTGCTTTGCAGGGGGGTCCCCTCAAGTTTCGTTACGCCACTGGGCCCATTGGAGGATGTTACATTCTTGTGGAGTAAATTTTACTCCGTCAGAGTTAAACTTAAAGTCCGTCTGACTTCAAATCGAGTTGGTGGACCATGAGTTTGGCAGACAGGGTACTCCGGCCCACCTAATGAAGAGCAGTACTAACTCCGCTCCTGCTGGGAACGGTCTATCCGGAACAGTCCAACCCAAACCTCCGTCATTTGAGATTTACACCCCCGAATCTCACTGACAGATCTACGCCCCTGCCTCTGCTTGTAATCTTGTCTCTCTCTTTAATTCATTTTCGGACTTAATTTCAGAGATTTCTGTAATTACTAACTCCTGTTGAGTCCATCTGTGCACTGTTCAGATGAGAACATCAAACCTTCTTATCTTTGTCTGCCTCGAACTTGCTGATGCAAACCTCAGTGCCTTTCCATCTTAATTCCTCCCTATCTGTGTTCTGCATGCGTCTTTCTATACTCCGCCCATTCCTTGAGCTCTTCTTCACTATACCAACCTTCTCGCTGTGCCTCTACCTCGTTGTGCATCGTCTACATTTCGCTCCTTTATTCTGTTAGCCTCTAAACTTTAGACGGAATTACCCGGTACATATCAGATCAGCCTCCTAATTGATCACCTATGAAATGAATGATAAGGGAACACTTTCTGTCATATTAGAATCAGATTTGAGAGGCCTTGCTTTTTTCACATTTGTGTACTGCGTTTGTAATTTTGTTAAGTGGTTCGCGATAACTGCTGTAACATACATACAAATAAACAAAGACATTTACATAAATAAATGATTAACTAGCCGGAAGCGAGAAAGGGAACAATACCAAGAAGCTGCAGAGAGAGAACGAGATTAAAAGTTACAGGAACAAGTAAAGAGAGACAGTGTGTATGATCATGCCAACAATAGAAACAACAGACAGGCAGGGCATACCTATTGGCAGCGTCTCTCTACATATCTGTCAGCAGCGAGATGCGTGTCAAAGGCACCAAAAGCAGTAGGGATCGGACTGGCCACAGAAGCCTTTATTAATGCCTCGTTCTCCAAGGCGCCTTCGACAAGGGCACCAAAAAACTACCCACCAATCTTGAATATTGGAACAATTAGCGTGCATGCTTTTTGGCAGTGCCCCCTGGAATAAATAACAACATTTCCTCGCATAATTATTGCCCATTTCCAGACATAAGAGTACGTAGCATGCGCTGCAAACATGCTCTTTGCACTGCCTTGTGTATAGTGTGCCTACCGGGTGCAAGTCGCCCCCCTTCCCATAAAAGACATGAAACAGGTTGTTGTCATTCACCGCGTAGTCTTTTATTTATTAAACTTAAACTTCAAGCAGTGTCATTAATCTTTTATTCCTCTTGATTAAGGTTTAAGGTAAATCTTTAAAATTACTTGCTTATCAACACACATTATTAGATAATCTCAAAGTTATAGATTGCCATTATATTTAGACCCCACTCTCCAAGGGGGCCTTTTGCTTGTCCTTCGGGCTGTGCCAGCAGGCCACAACCAAAATAGCCTGCTCTCCTTAAGTTGACCGCCCTCCGGTCAACAGAGCCGCAGGTAAATAATCTGTCACTACTGGTGACCAACATACCGGGGTATACCCCCTCCAATGTTTAAACCGACACCCCGTCATACGGGTAGGGCAGGAGTGGTCAGGACCACCAGCAGGTCAGTCCCACCTCTCCCACCAGCCAAGAGTCCCACAACGACTGCTTGCCCTTTTCCATGGGCAGCCAGTCCATACCAAAAGGGGAAGTCCACACCCTTTTCTTGCCTGGGACCCCGCCGTTCTCTTCCTTGTTGCAGGGATGGGTGGGTGGGTAATTCTACTGCTGGTCTGCTGCCGCCGGAGCTGGTGGAAGAGGACAAAGAGGATTAGTTCAGCCTCCCCCGGGGCTTTGTACCCTCGGGGGAGGGACGGTCAGCCCTGCCTCCCTGACGTCGTCTGCTGGCTCTTCCCTGCCCCTGATTGGTTACCATTTTAAAAACATCCCTGCCAGCTCTGCACCCGGATGCCACTAAGGGCGCCACGCCTCTAGGCGCGGGTGGCGCCGCTTATTATCAGCACCCTCGGTAGAGTCTTGATAGCACCCCCTGGCATGAATGTTTACATCGCACACTGGCACATATGTTGGTAGCAATATGTGGCATAAATGCACCTTGGCATGGGGGGGGGTGGTTACAGCACTTTCCCCTCTAAAACTTGGCATTTATCTGATATAAATGTTGGTAGGGAGGTTCAACACATACATGTTGGACGCTACCCCTGTGGTATAGGGCGGCTGCGCCCATGGTTGAAATTATGCCAGTACTTGCTGCAATAAATTAAAGCACACAGGTAGGGAAGAAGCTCACTAAACAGTTCAGATTAGGCCACTGAATTAAATAATTTTAGAATGTTTGATAACGCTTGATAATGTCAAGAACTGACACGTGTTTCGCTCTAAAATTTGCTTTTTTAAATGATGTGGGGAGGAATGGAATTGTGTTCTGTATCATGGTGTGGGTGAAGGTGAACCTTTGTGTTACGTCCTGAGAAAAGGTTCTTCAGGGATGAATGACTAGCCAGGCAGTTAGATTAGGATATCTTCGTTATTTTTGTGTTAGGCCCTTAGGTACTTTGTCAGGTATTTAGCTCGATTTGGCTGTGTCGCTGTTTCTATTTGGAAGTAAAGAACTAAAAATTGAACATTAAGAATATACGTTTCTCATGATGTTTTTTGGACTTCATGACTAATACTCTGTGTAACTGTGTATTTAGACTCCTTATTGAGATATTGCGCCCAGTGCTAAGTGTGTCCTGTTGACTCAGAGTAAGGCTAGAGTGCTACTCCTGCTTGTGACACTCTGCCACATGGGGGCACTGCTCATCTAATTTAGAGATGAGCAGAACAACAGTTGTTTATGAATACAATATACATTACAAAATACTAATACCTGCCACCCCAGCCACTCCTTTAGCTTTGGGGACTTGGAATAATCTGACTGTCGCACTGACAGGAGAGATGGTTAGTAGTGGTTTTGGTAGTGATGACGGGATGATGCAAGCTGTAGTGGTCTCCTGGTCAGGGCCCTGTCACCTATTATTTTACAAATTAAGCACTGATGTAGATGTTTGTTCAAAATCTATGTGCTATTCTTAGAGGAATGTTTCATTTTGTGTTTATCACCTCTGGAGAGTGGTTGCTGATGGAGAAGATGGAAGATTTCTATAACTTTAAGAAATGGATTAGTGCTATTGTCTTATTAATACATAAATGTTGCTGATTTGCCAATGTGGCCCTAACCATGATCATGCTGAATTTGCAGAATCTATTTTTAGACAATGTGATTTGTGTAAAAAAGTTCTTGGACTTTAGCTGTTTACGTTTAGTCAGGGCTTAGTTATTGGTTAGGCTAGGCCTATGAGGTATTTTGCAGCTGTCATTAAGACTGGATATCTTATTCTCTAGGTCTATTTGCATTAGACTTTCTATTTGATGTGTCTATACTCTTTATGAGTCTGACACTTAGAATACTTTCTTGAATTATATTAACTAGGGAATAATATTTTATATGATTTTGCATTTATTTTGTATTTCTGTACTTTGAGCCTTCATGTAATTTCATGCATATTTTCTCTGTGCCACATTAATTTTGCTGTATTAAAAAACAATGTTTTGCCTTATTTGTGGCCTGGAACTCAGTTCTTAATGCTTTCAAAATGTATTTCTGTATTAACTCTGCTAAATTGTGTTATTCTGATGAGGAGTGCAGTCTCTAACCGATAGATCAACTGAAGATGCGGGAGCCAAATCATTTAGTTAAAATGTCTGGCTATCCAAATACTGGGGTTCAGATGATTATTTGGGTTTGGCTCCCTCTGTTTTTTTATCACTCACATTTGCTATCTTTCATCTTGTCTTTGTACCTCCTGTAGAGCATGGCCTGTTTACTACCTCTCTGATTGGCTCCTTCTATTCTTCTATGAGGGCCCAGATTTCAGGAACTACATTTTCCTGTTTCGTAAACCACTCCATGCGAGTGCAAGTGTTTTCCAGCTGTCTTCCTCATGTGCTTTTATGCCCATCCCTGCATTCCACCTTTTTTTAATTGTGTTCTGCTAACCCCTGCCCACCCTCCATTGCCACTTGCTTTTACCCCTTCTCCTACCCTCCATTGCCATTGTGCGACCTGCACTTTTATCCTCCCTGCTAATTGAACCTCCCGCAACCCACTACCATCTGTTCCCTTTTTAGGTTGAGCGTGGAGACAGTGCGCATGCGCTGCTCTGCAAGGCCTGGAGTACTCAATCTGTGGATATAGAACACACCCACCACATGCCCATAGCTTTACATTGCTTGCTTGGTCTGCCTAAGCAAATTCCACTGTATTTGTTGGTGTATAGTGAGCATTTGTTCCACCTTGTGGCTGTTTTGATCCGGCCCTGGCGATTGCTCCTTCTACTTGGAATATTTCACTATGGGCCATATGTTTTGCGTGAGTAAACTACTTTTTCTTTCTGTCTCTCCTTGCTGCTTCCTCGGAGACGGTGCTGCTTGTACTACCTGTGCTTTCCCCTAGCAACACCTCCTGCCCCTCACAGCTCGTTATTTTCAGTGTAATGGTTTTGTGATCGCGTGGGCAGAAGAAAGGGAGAAGTGGTGTGAAAACTTAGATTACTGGACAGTGTATGTTTGGTGCTGGGAACTTGTCTCTCACCCCTTCTGTAAAAAAATGGGAGTGATCAAGATTCTCTTAACATTTAGCAAAAAAGTTTAGGCAAGTTATAAGCCTTTGCAAGGCCAGCGTCATAAAGTTCACCTTCCCTCTGGCTTTGATTAAACTTTCCATCTCATTCCTCATACACTCCAGGAGCCTGATAGACCGTCATGTTATTCTGAAATTTGTAGGGGTGCACCATAATCACCGATAGTTAGCACCCGCATATCTAAAGGAATGTATTAACGTGTAGTCATTAGAAATGTAGTATTAAAGCAGCATATATTAGTGCGAATAGAAATGTAATCATGTCATTCATGAAGATCAATGTAGTGTTTATTCCAAACTGTATTCTCGATGATGCATAATGAATTAGTTCATGTATAAAGTGATGCATTAGATTTAAACATGCACCATATTAAAGTCTGTGTAGGTTTGCTTATTCATTTAAGAAAATGTAATGCACTAAATGTTTATGAATGTAATGCTATGATCTAAATGTGTAAAGGCCTAATCGCATATACGTTCAAGAGAAGGCCTGTTCATGATTTCTTATGTTAGCTAAATATTGTAGGCCTGAAATTTATTTTTCCTGGGAAGGCTCTCAGTCGAAGGTAGTCAGTAGATTTTGTGTGCGTGCAAGGTTGCTTCACTCACATGCTTCTTGCTGCAGGTGCAAGGACATACATCTCGTTAGGCAGAATAACCCTTTTGTTTAAGGAGTTAGGATGGTAGGAGAAGCCGCCATGGAAGTGTACGGGAATGCAGATATGATACTTTCAGCGGAGAAGGTGCCTGGGACCCAAGGACACACCATTGTTTTTTGGATGAAGTAAGAGTTTCGATGGAAAAGTACAGAAAGAAGACCTGTTCGAAGGGGCGTGTAGAGGGTGTGTTCTACTGTTTTGTGATTTTGTATTAGAGACAATGTCCCTGAGGGTGGAGTAGATGAGGACTAGAGGGGAAGCTAGAAGGAGCATCTTAGAACGAGCGCTGTAGCTTTGGATACTTACCTAAACTCTGGTTAATCCCAATTAAAAAATGTTTAGGCTTACGTCAATGTCGTCCTGCCTTTACTTTTTTACAACTTATGGATTCAGAATGCTTGGTGATAAATATTGTTAAATTCCTGAAATTCTGTATTAGCCATAGGACTAACCTATAATAGAGGACTGTTGTACTTTCTATTTTGTTTTCCATTGTGCTTTCGATTGAAATCTAATTAACTTGTATGGTTTTTAATAATATGTCTGTATACTAAGTTATTTTAGCCAGACACACTTATCTTTTTAAACTTGTATCAATTTTTATAGATGTATTCGGTTTATATGTATGCTCTTTTATGGCTTTTCCTAATTGAAACCGAATAAAGTAATTTTGAGTGAGTACTTACCTATGCAGAGTTAGAGTACTTCTAAGGAAGTCCTCACTACTATCACCTTTTTCTCTCTTGCCTGAGGATGATGTTAAGTAGGAATGTCATTTTAGCGACAGTGTAGGGATAGATTAATTATTTTTCTTTTCTAAGCTTATATAAACCAAAATAGAGATTGGAGCAATCATTGGATGCCTGATGCTTTTAGAATTAACTATTTTTCTTATTCTGAGTCGGATGAGACTCCTGCGTAGGATTATGTTTGTATTAGTCCCCATTTATTTTCTTAACCTTTTGTTTAGCTGTTTGTATGTTCAGTTTTTTTGGGCTTTGTAATAAATCCCTTAACCTTTGATTTCGGAGTCAGTGATCCTTTAGAGTAACAAAATTGAACAGGTTGATTATGTAGTAAAATTGTGTTTTTGTCCTTTACACTTCTTAGCAGATAATAAAGATAAGAATCCAACGTTATGAAGCCTGTCACATGTGTGTGGTGTCCCATGAAAATAAAAGGATAATAGCAAAAGCAATGCTCTTTGTGCAGAACTGTCTGTCTATCCCACTACATTATACCTGCGTCAGGTATAATGTACAAAGGGGGGGGCGTTCCCCCGCAAAAAACTTCGTAGAAGTGACACAGTGAAATCTATGAGATTTCACTGTGTCACTTCTAGGACGCCGTTGCGTCAAAATCTTGTGCCTGCCTCACAGCAAGCGTAAGACTGACGCAGGCCCTTTCACATGGGGCTTGCCCCACGTGAAAGGACGCATTGCTGGAGTTGCGTCACTTTTGTGACACACTCCAGCAATGCGTCACTTTTGCACTTACAGATACGTCAAAAATACTGACTTAGCTGTAACTCCTTGCGACATGATGCGTCATACATTAAATATGACGCATTAGGTATGTCGCAAGGAGTGCGCACTGAGAAGTGACGCATCGCTGCTTTCACGCAGCGATGCGTCATTTCTCATAAATGAGGCCCTAGGTTTCCTGGCTGCTGTCTGTGCGATGCTTATGTCTTTAGCCCCCTTGCACGCCACTCGCCACATTTGGCAGCGTGAGTTTGTGCACGCTTCATAGCGGATTTCAGTGTCTTGCTACAGAGTTACGCACCACAAATGCGAACATGACATCTCTTCCAAAATAACTATGAACACATGCATAAATGAAGGATTGGAATCTATTTTTTAGTATCTTAGAATCTCTGCGAGGGACGGGTGTGTGGGCAGAACTTGTATTTCCTACTACCTTTTTGTATTTTATATCTTGAATGCATCCGTAACTTCTTAATATGAAATTTTCACCACGAGTACCTATAAATAGGTTTACCTACTTCCATGCTACTCACATTCCTTGTGCAATTTACTTCGCTCAATTGTGAAGCGCTCTGACGCCTCTGGGGAAAGTTTGCGCTATACAAAAAGGTATAAATAAACATATAGGCCTTGCCCTCCGTCCGCACAGCAGTCTTGCAACTTCTTTGTGACAGACGTCGGTGTGATCTTCAATGTCTCACTCTCAACCGTCAGCTTCCAGGTGCCTTCATGCAGTATCCTCCCTTCTGATTCTCATTGCATTCCACGGAAGAAAGACCAAATGCTCTGGGTAGCCTTTAACAGGGACATATTTTGTGTAATTCTCTTTTGATGCTTTCTGTCATGCCTTTAGTTTTCTTTTTCCAATCACCGTCCAGTGTTGACATTATCATGCCATGCACCACCTTGCTCCAGGCTGCAAGTTGCAAGTTGCACTGTATCCTATGGTCGGCTGACAGACTCTCTTTCTTATATTAACTTTATGACAGGACCTGTTTGGCACCTTCTGACTGGCACATGTGCAATCAGTTGCCACTTTGAGAGTGTAGGTAAGGGGCCCCTTATTACCCTACCAGAAAGCATTGGTGGTTGTGTTTACCTGGTGAATGAGTGAGGAGGCACCTCGTATGTCCGCGGAAGCACGAATAGAGCACACACAGAATCGACATTTTGTTCTGTGCAGATTCCCAGTGCCTTCTAAGCTGTGCCCCTGCGTTGCTCCACCTCACGTCTGTTATAAGAGAAGGACCTGCAAGGGATTTTCTTTTCTTTATGTTTGTCAGCACTGATAGGATCCGTTATAAATAATCAGAATACCTAACACTGTTGTTAATCAGTGGCTGTACTATTCTATTAGCTATTGGTATAGGGGTCCCAAAGGATTAATAAAACTAGTGTTACCACACTAACACAGTAAAAATGGAAAATAATGAATAAATGCAAAAAAACAGGATTTTGTGTTGTCTGAAAGTTATTATTTGTTTTCAAGACAAAGAAATATATATTTTTATACAACAGAGATAAATATTCAAATAAAATAGGGTGCATACATAGATATTATTTAGATATTCAAGGTGTCGATTGCTTCCTCCTTTGATATATCCAAATTATAAGTCCAAACTGCTCATAAATAATGATACATTGATTTCAACTCCTAATCAGAAGAAAATCAAAGATGACATATTAAATCACAATGTAGAATTGGACTAGATAGTCGACGTTTCGGTCTCTTTGGAATATTTCACAAGACCATCATCAGGACAGAATAATTCTATATACAGTAGATGACCCTCTCGTATTTTATACAGGAGTGTTGTCAAAGGTTCCTGGCAGGATATCCCAGTTTGATCAATTCCAGAACACTCGTATATTTTTCCAATTTCGATCGTCAGCTCGCCAAACTCTGAACGAATCAAGTTAAGGCTTCCAGCTTGATTCGTTCGGAGTTTGGCGAGCTGACGATCGAAATTGGAAAAATATACGAGTGTTCTGGAATTGATCAAACTGGGATATCCTGCCAGAAACCTTTGAAAACACTCCTGTATAAAATACGAGAGGGTCATCTACTGTATATAGAATTATTCTGTCCTGATGATGGTCTTGTGAAATATTCCAAAGAGACCGAAACGTCGACTATCTAGTCCAATTCTACATTGTGATTTAATATGTCATCTTTGATTTTCTTCTGATTAGGAGTTGAAATCAATGTATCATTATTTATGAGCAGTTTGGACTTATAATTTGGATATATCAAAGGAGGAAGCAATCAACACCTTGAATATCTAAATAATATCTATGTATGCACCCTATTTTATGTGAATATTTATCGCTGTTGTATAAAAATATATATTTCTTTGTCTTGAAAACAAATAATAACTTTCAGACAACACAAAATCCTGTTTTTTTGCATTTATTCATTATTTTCTATATTTACTGTGTTAGTGTGGTAACACTAGTTTTATTAATCCTTTGGGACCCCTATACCAATAGCTAATAGAATAGTACAGCCACTGATTAACAACAGTGTTAGGAATTCTGATTATTTATAACGGATCCTATCAGTGCTGACAAACATAAAGAAAATAAAATCCCTTGCAGGTCCTTTTCTTATAACAAACATTGCCCAAGCCCGCAAGGGTATATTGGGTTGCTCACCCACTTATCTTGTTTATTACCACCTCACGTCTGGCACGCGCTCACCCAGGGAGATACCTTTGCTCTGGATGTAAGCTGTGCAGATAGTTCTCAAATTCTGCAGCTTAAAGCACGAGGCCGTTGGCGGTTTTATCTTTTCAGGTAGTCATGGGTTGCAAAAATTTTCACAAGCTTTGACCTGAGATTCTCAAAAAA
This sequence comes from Lissotriton vulgaris, assembly GCF_964263255.1. Classification (NCBI taxonomy): domain Eukaryota; kingdom Metazoa; phylum Chordata; class Amphibia; order Caudata; family Salamandridae; genus Lissotriton; species Lissotriton vulgaris. Next base: position 71,028,759 of record NC_141688.1, on the reverse strand, counting down.
TGATGAATGATAGACACTGTATGGTGACATGCTTAGGTGTAATAAGGTAAATAAAAACAATTCAATCAGGTATAAGACGTGGAGGATGTGGAATCTGCGTGTCCCAATCTTTTAGGGTTCGAATCTTAGGTACACCTTAAGAAGAACAAAAACAACAATTTGTAATGTGATCGCAACATTGCCTTCATGGAACACACAGGAAAAATTTAAAGAAAATAAAAGAACAATTTGAATTACGTTTACAATTTAAATTTATTTTAAGGAGGAGTGCTGATTGGGGACGTTGTCACGGTTTGAGGAAAACGCCTTGGATATTGAAAGACTGCATGTCTCATGCTTATGAGACGATACCCATCAAAACCTAAACCCGTAATACAGGGCCTCATTTATAAAAAGTGAGGCATCGCTGCGTGAAAACAGCGATGCGTCACCTTTGATTGCGCTCTCCTTTCGGCATGCGGGATGCGTCATATTTACTGTATGACGCATCATGTCGCAAGGAGTTACAGATACGTCAGTAATTCTGACGTATCTGTAGGAGCAAAAATGACGCATTGCTGGAGTGTGTCACGATAGTGACGCAACTTCATCAATGGGTCATTTCACATGGCAAGTCCCATTTCAAATGTGCCTGCGTCAGTCTTATGCCTACTGTGAGGCAGGTGAAAGATATTGATGCATTTGCGTCCTAGAAGTGATGCAGTGAAATCTCATAGATTTCATTGCGTCACTTCTACGAAGCTTACTTGCGTCAGAACGCCTACCCTGCATACATTATACCTGGCGCAGGTATAATGTGGCGCAGGGGTATACAAAGTGATGCATCTACCTAGATGCAGCACTTTGTAAATATGACGCAACATGGCGCATTTTATACCCTGCTGGTGCGACACAAAAAATTACGCACCGGCGGCGTAAAGGTGACGCAAGGGCTCATAAATAAGACCCACAGTATTTTTACTTAACTACATATATTAAGGAGTGCAAGTGTCTTTCTTCATTCATATTAATTTAATATATTGACTGGGCGGATGTAGTGCCACATTAAGTACATATATTTACTGGATGAGTACTTTCGTCTAAGAATCAGCTTAGTTAATTAGTTAGGTCGTCTTAGCCAACCGCCGACCAAGATAGCTGCATCTTCACGTGGCAAAGGCTACCCATCGTGAAAATCCCCACGTATCCTAACCACTATCCGACTGCCGCTTCAGAAGACTGCTGCAGAGAGTTATGCAGCTTCTTGAGTTCCCCGGCAGAGCTTTTTCTATGATCACTTTTGCCACTGCGAAGACAATGACTGCTGAGCCCTGGTGATAGCAGTGCAGCCTGGGAGTCGAGTGACTTTGTCCCCGCGGTGTGCTGGTGTCAGTGATGTGTGGCGCTGAGGTCTTTTGCCTGCGGAGGTCAGCAGAGACAAGAAGCCTTTAGGTGAAGATCGGGCGATTGGGAGAGGAGCCTGCTGCGGTGACCACATTGGACCGGCAGCTGCCGACGGGACGCAATGGGCCTTCCAGTTGGGAGAGCTATGTGAGCCCAGGCTGCGACGGTTCTGTGCTGGTGAGAGATCTGGAGACCCAGCCCGACCTTTGCTTGATAGTCCTGGTGATGTAACAGCAGTGGAGGGTTGGGACAGATTGGTCAGAAGCGATGCCTGGAGGTAAATGTTGCCATGTGATGCACCATACCAAAAGAACAAGTTCGCACAGCCTAAGCCCAATGCGCCCACCACAATAAAGGGCAAAAACAGTTGCCATCCACGGCGGAGGGCACTCCCTAAGTTGCCCTGATGCATGTGGATCTGTGACCTAGGTTGCAGCATCAGGGTTGCTGAAGACTCAATCACTGCGTTGCAGGCTGCCACTAAATCACTAAAGACTAAAGTCAAAGAACTGCAGACCACTACCACCACCTTTGAGGCCAAAGCAGGAGACTTTGAGGGGCGCTCACGCCGTAATATTCACCGGTGTTTTGTGGCACTCACGGGATACTGGGAAGGCCATTTGTTTAATATTATCTCACTCTCTGTTCCATGAGACTCCATGCTTTGGCATTTTTGGACCTAGATTCTTCTATTGTCCACCTCCCAGAGGTAAACTTGCTGCTGGGGGGTGACTGCAATGCAGCCCCGTGTGAAGATTTGAAGAAACCTCTAGTAAAGCCATTGTGGACTTCACATCGTAGTTGGGCCTGGTGAGGTTATGGCGTGCCCTTGACCCTACGGCCCGCCAATATGCCTGTCAATCGGGTGCACACAGGCGCTTGTCCCACATAAACTATATACTTGGCTTAGCCGATCAACAGCCAGCGTTTAGTGACATACAGCTTTTAGAGTGGGGTTCTGTGATCATTCCCCAGTCTGTGCGGTGTATGGTCGAGGAGCTCCGGTTGGGAGACATGTGATGGCAATCCCTGGTGGTCACTGATTACTACTTTAATGAAAATGAAGGGATGGTAGACTCTGCCCGAGGACTGTGGAAGACGATTCAGGTGGTCATAAGGGGTCAGAGAATTTCTTGGATCACGGGTCATACGACGGAAATGAGAGCAAAGTTAGTGAACTTGGAGCAAGAGGTATAGCACTGCCTGGCCATCAAACGCAAAGAGTTTAAAGACATTGTGGAGGAGCCAGCTAGGGCCAGATATTGGGCAGCCCAACATCGCCTGTATGAAGTGGAAGATAGAGCGGGCAAACTCCTGCTGTGGCTAGACATGAAAGAAGCAGCATTGAGATGAGTGTTTGAGGTGCTCACTGAGGATGGAGCCCAGTTAGGAGATAGGCAGGGTATAGAAGATGTTTTGCGGCCTATTATACAAAGTTGTACTCTCTGTCCATGACGCCCACTGTTGTTGAAGCACAAGAGCTATTATCTACCATTGGTGTACCACATTTTGCATCAACTGACTGGGACCAACTCGAACAGGACCTTACTGACAGTAAAGTGGTATAGGCCATTCGGGCATTGAACGCAGTAATGGAAATAAGCTGTACAAGCTCAAGGCAGTCAGAATTGCCCCTCTCCCTGGTGAATATGTTTAGAGAGAGCCGTGAGGTTGGGACATTGCCAGCGGATCAAAGACTCGCTAAGATCGTAGTGATACACAAGGCTGGGAAGCCGCCTGATTTCCGTACATCCTATAGACCGATCTCCCTACTGAATGTGGAGGTCAAGATCTTAGCCAAATTATTAGCAACCAGACTGTCCCATGTAATAGGCATGCTGGTTCAGCCGGATCAGTCTGGCTTTGTGCCAGGTAGGAACACTGCACTATATCTGAGGAGTCAGCATTGGGTGTTGGGGCGGGCAGCTTTTATCAGAGAGAAAGCTGTAGTGGTGTCACTAGATGCTCGGATGTCCTTCAACACTATAGAGTAGTTGTTTATGACTGCAGTCCTGGAGAAACAGGGATACTGACCAAAGATTTTATCATGGTTGCAGCTTTTATATGCAGAACCTCTGTCGCAGGTAATGGTGAACGGTGGGAGGCCATTGAAATTGGAATTGAAATTGAAATTAAAATACTTATAAAGCGCACGACTACCAAGCGGTTTCTTGGCGCTGAGGATACACTTCCGTGGGAGAGGCAGGAGAAGGGCGCTAGTGTGGAAAGGCATGTGTAAAAAAGAACGTCTTGAGAGCTTTCCGGAACTCAAGGTAGTTGGAACATTCCAGGTAGTTGTAACATTCCAGTTACAACATAGCATGAGGCAGGGCTGTCCTCTTTCCCCATTAATTCTTGCACTGGTACTGGAGCCATTGGCGTTCTGGATAAGGGGGACCCGTTAGTCAGAGGGCTGAAGTGAAGTGGTCCAAGCAATGGGAAGATAGAGAAGCTCCCTCTATGCGGACGATATTCTGCTTTATGTGGAAAGTCTGCATACCACGCAGCATAGAATTATCACATAGTTGAACTATACCGTAAATACTCTGGGTACGCTGTAAACTGGGATAAATCTCTGATACGTATACTCCATGGCAATGTCCTGCAACTCCCTGGAGCTTGCGAAGCCCGGGTGCTGACAGAAGGGTTTCGATACATAGGTGTTAACGTTTGCAGAGACCCGACTGTCTTCTATGACTGTAACTTAGAGCCCCCACGAGACGAGAGTGGGAAGATGTGCAATACTGGAGAGTCTTTTCACTGTCCCTGTTTGGTAAAGCATCATTATTCACGATGATGGCACTGCCTCATTTCTTTTATATCCTTCAAAACACACTATATCTGGACCCACCCTCATATTTCAGAGCAGGGGATGCTGTTGTTCGGACGCTCCTCTGGGTTGGGGGAGCCCCTAGAATATCCTTATTACTACTAGTGGGCAGCTCAATTTATGGCTGTTTATCACTGGGTCCATCTCCCACTAGACGAACTGGCATACAGGAAGGACAGGCATAATATGCACCCAGGGGGCTACCTCTGCGCCATCTATGAGGGAACGCAATACAGTATCAATACATTATCAAACACCCCAACTTCATCGACAATCAAACTGTGGCACACTGCAGCAGCGGCACTGGGATGGTGGGACAGGCTCACTCGGTCTACACCACTATGGGATACAGTACACCGAACAATGGGGCTTTGACAAATGAGATTTAATAGGCCTGTCACAATTGGAAGACCTGTGGGTAAACGGAGAGCTAAAGTCCTTTTTCAACCTACAAAGGGAATACCAATTGACATCCTCAGAGACATTCCAATCCCTCCAAATTAGGCCTGGGGTTGAGGGGAGGAATACCAAGAGGAGAGGACCTCCCCGAGTCCCCGCCGTTAGCAGATAGGCTGCTGGATGAATATTTGCATGAAAAGGCAATCTCTTTTACCTATCGAAAGATCCTATATAACGCCCCTGATCTCTTGGTGTGGTTTTCCTGGGAGGTGGGTGGAAGACCTGTGACAGTTGGAGGATGACGAAAGGCAAAAGCTAATAGCATCCCCCGGAGAAGTAGCCATCCGTTCACATTTTAGGTTGGCGGAACCTAAGATGCTGCTTAGGGTATACGCATGCACAACACTGGTTAAAATGGGTAGGACTGAGTCACCGCTATGTCCTATAAGGAATACAAGGGGCTTGATTGCTGCTATAATGTATCATGTAATCTTCTATACTGAAAAGAACTGCCACTGCTGTGTTATTTTACTCACCGCAATAAAAAGAGTTGTTTAAAAAAGAAAAGAAAACTACAGCCACAAGTTGTGGCTAGGGGGTTTAGAAGAGCACTCCTGTTGGCCGCAGTGCATCACAAGAGACAAAATGAATTGTGAAACCGTTAGTCTATCAGTGCATTGGATCTAAGACCCCAGAAGAATTTTAGGGGTATTTCAAGTGCTCTTAGGTCAGTAAGAATGTGAGGAACCACTGAGTTCCTAAGTCTTCTGTGACATCTTGGTTTAATAGCATAAAAACATATTTCATACAACAACAAAAAAGAATCAGCTGAGTTGTAGAAGGACCTACATTGAAAGTGCAAGGTGACAAGGAATCTGTGCATAATTATTCGAACGCAGTACATGCCCATTTAGCCTCATACAAATTCCTACGTGTGGATGATTAATATCTCCATGAGGAATTATGGATGAGAGCTTTTAATACTGAATTTCAAGAAAAACTACAGGTGGCAAATGATCCGACTCTACAGGAGGCAAAGATTATTGCACAAAGGATGGCATTTAGAAATAATTTGGGTAGAATAGTTAATTTAAGAACAATATGATGGACATGATAAGTGTGCACTGCTCATATGCTAGTCAGAGGAGCCAGATAAGTACAGTTTATAGAACAATTATGAACGGCAGAAAAGTTATAACCTGTATTTATAAGATTTGGTCAAGTAAGACACATTACATTAACCACTGAGTGTGCAAATCAAAAATGTGAATGTAGGTAGTATGGCAGAAAATAGTTATTATGTAACAACATGCAAGGGGGTGGAAACATATACGGGAATCCCTGGCCAATCAGTAGTTACTGGGCTCAAATTGTAACAATGACAGCCTTTTTCCACTGGTGCCCCGAGCCTTAACCGTACTATAGAACCAAAACTGACACCAAGCACACCAATTTCACATATGACCCTAAGGTCAGTCCAAGGTTTATTCATAGAGGTGCTGTGGGGTAGAAACTTAGAACTCAATAAAACATCTTAGAACAATCATTGGAATGCTGGAATGTTGAGAGCTCCAGTAAAGACCACGGAGCAGCAGCAGGCTATACATAATAGAAGAACATTGGAATGCTAAGCATTACATCGAAAGAAATGGAGTGCTCCGGAGCATCAACATTTCAATGTTTGTTGACAGCAACAGCTGTGAGCACAGGCCTCGCGGAGTCCATGGGGATTTAAACCTCCTCAGGCTCCGTGAAGCCTTTGTTTTACAAGTTAGAACATTCTGCCCTCTGGTGGGGGGATGTTCTAATAGCCTTAGAGGCCTCTACCAGCTATTAAAGGCCCCATCCTTTGTTAAAGGCCCGCGCCTTCAGCTCGGGTCTGTAACACTGGAGTAGGATTTTGGGCGGTACAGCCAGCTACGTGTGGGCTCTAAGGATACCCGCTGCTATCAACTTTCCAGTGTCCTAATCAACAGCCTTTGATTCTCCTGCTCCTCTGCCTTTCGAGGATATGGGGATTGTGCCCGGGAATGAGAGACACAGAGCTTGCATGAGGCTAATGTGGCATGAATTTTGTTTCAGACCGCAAAAGCCTGTAGCAAATCTTTGACATAAGGGTGCTTGGTTCAGTGTCCTCCAGAATATGCAAATCATTTTTTGGCTTTACAAGACTATAATATCTCTGTAAAAAACATATCTAGTGTCTACAAAAAGGCCCATAATTGTCTTTAAAGATTGGTGGAAGGTTTGTCTAATGAGAGTGAGGGAAGGGAAGAATGCTTGTGTGACAACAAGATCAGGGTTTCTATGATAACAGATGCTTGTATCACAAAAGTGGCAAGTGTGTAGTTCGGAAGTTTTGAGTGAAGCATGTGATTTGCCTTGTAGAAGAGAGAGTAGAGAAGGTAATTAGGAGCCATTGAATGTTTTTAGTAAGGTGGAGAATGAACTATCAGTGCAGAGTGGTCTTCTATGGGATTCATGGCTAGTGCCTCCAGAAAGCTTGAGAATGCATCTCATTGTGCTGGCGCATAAAATGCTTTGAGCGTGGAGCAAGACCAAATGGAAGTTGAGTAGTAGGTATTGGTCGGCAGGCATTGATATGAAAGTCAAGAGGAGGCTACAGTGTTTAGGCTGAATTTTGAGTCACAAGGCAAGGAAGGTCACGACCTCTCTGATGATCAGCAAATAGATTCCAAAAGGGCCATGGGAGGAAATTGTCTCAGGGCATGATTGTGATTTTGGTGTTGTGGCACAGGGTCTGCCCCGCCACTGCACCGCCAAAGCCGTGGTCACACCACACACCAGATTACGATTGTAACTCGTATCTGGTGGGCTTTTGTTTTGATGCTGCCACGGCAGTGCCCTGAAAATGGGCACCACAATGCGAACTCTAAAAACAGTTCCTTCACGGCATGGACTGCAAAGTCCATGCCGGTATGGAACCTGTGTGCATGCACACAGGGGGGCATATGTTGTGTCCCCCTGTGTGCATCCACATGTTGCAGGTGCACAAGGAGGCCCAGTATGGACCCCTTTTTTGCCTCTCTGCCACGGTTTTTATGGCGGTGGAACCACTATGAAAATCATAGCAGAGAGGAAACTTGTAATATGCTTGGGAGGACCACCCCGGTCCAACCAAGCATATTACTGCCTCCTGACCACTGCAACACCAACAGGAAACGTCTATTCCCTGGTGGCTGCGGCAGGACAATGACGATCCGACAGTCCTTATTGTAATAGGGTGGTCAAGCGACAAACAACCTCAACTCCTCCATGAATAGATTCGAAATTATGCCCTTAGACGTTTTTATGCTAATAAAATTTTGATAGACATGCATTTTAGGTAACCTGAAGTTACCATAGTACGAGATAGTTCCACAAACTCTGTGATTACATCTTTGAGCCAGGACCTGGCCGTGAACACATCCCTAAGATACCCCTATCGGATAAGGGTGTCTTGGGCAAGAGAGGTATTGCACATAAGGGGTATACCTTATACCATCCTGAAACTATGATGGAGCAAGTGCAGGCTACCATTACATGTCCAGCTAGACAGCCCATTCTGTTTTGGGAGTTTTAGCAAAATATCAACTCCAAAATAACATGAGACACAAATACCATGGGCAGAACATTGTGTTGTCAAAAATTCTGGGATCTAATACAGAAGCTAAGAATATAGTGTTGTGCCTAAATACCATATACAGGAACTGCGCGTTCGGATAACATAAACTGTGGGTTTGGTGGCAGACCGGTTCCATGCACCACCACCGGATATGTTAGCCTGTTTGCTTTAGCTAGCTCACAGTGCCACTAGAATCTCCTTTTATCGGGGAGAGAATAGTTCCTGGTAACCTCATAACATGACAACCCTGATCCCTCAGAATCATGGAAACAATATACTACTTTTCGGTCAGTCACTCATGCTCACTTAGTTTGTCTCAGAGATACACAGAATAAACATTCTGGGCGTTTCAATAAGAATTTATTGAATAGTTGTTATTCTAGTGTAGAATAGATTTGCTGTAACAACCATTAGACAGTAGCAGATATATATATATGTTTAGCAGTACTACAAAAGTAAAGGGATGGTACAGTTCTATCATTTTGCAATAATCATGAATATATACAAATATATAAAATACATGATAAGAAAGTGCCTACTCCTGCGATGTCTCCCTAACTAGATGTACCTAAATGTACCTAGCAACAGCATAGGTGTTATGCCAAGAATCCCTCTAAGGTCTAGTCAACCCCATTACCTGAGTAAGGAGAGAATATGGAACCCTGTCCTGGTCTCGAGTTGGACACCCCGGGAGAGAGCTTAGATACCTGCTAGATGGAGTGTCTGCATGCAGGAACCTCAGCTGCTCTGGTCAGTGTGTCAGCCAGGAAGTCACGTTCTCCTTTGAGTGTCTAAGCAAGACATGATGTATATATACCCACAGGACTCCCCAGGGGTCCGACATTGCTATGTTACTGTGTCTGCCTAAAGGATGAAGTTGGTCTTGAACTTTAACATAGATATTATACATGAGATGTTCATCCGGCTGTGGGTCCTGCTGTGCTTCCACGAAGCCTCACCGTGGTACAAAAGGGGGTGGTGATGGACGGAGCATCTGAATCAATCAAACACTCACACCCAGTCAAAAGATGTGGGTTTAATCCATCACTGTTCTTTAGCCCACTCTGCCACCCCAAGAAGCCTCAAGCATAATGCATGAGTATCGAACCAGGGAAAAACCTGAGTTCCAAATGCAGTATTGTATCTAGGTAAAAGGTCAGTCCCTATGAACCGTTATGTATGTAATGTAGGGAAGGTTGTAGGTGAAAGGTTGCAGTGTTATCTGCGCCTACATAGGGTACCTATCTGGAATATAACTATAGGGCCAAATTTTGTGTCTTGCGGTGTTGGACTGCCAGACCCGTGGTGGCAGGAATGCGTCAGCCTCATTATGAGGTGGCATTTAGGGCCGGCCACCACAGCATCAGCTGCATCAGGGAACCGCCATTCCCTGGTGGTGGCACAGAGCAGAGGGTCTATATAATAGACAATGCTGGACAGCCACGGTCCGCCAAGCATATTATGAGCTTCCCCTCTGCTAGCCTTTTCATGGTGGGCTAACAGCCATGAAAAGGCCGGCAGAGAGAAAACAAAGGGGACCCTAAAGGGCCCCCGCAGATATGGGGTACCTTCAGGGCAGCGCTATGTGTGCCCCACTGTCTGCTTGCAGCCCCAGTTTCAGCATGGCATGAACTACACATTTTTGCCATTTCCATTATGGTGCCTTTTTTCAGGGCACCATCGTGGGAACGACAAAAGGACCGTCCGCATGAACTAGTTCAACTTTTAATCAGGTGGGTGGTCTTTGCACCGCTTTGGCTCTGCCGTGCTGGCAGAGAGCCGGCACAGGAGCGCCAAAGTTGTAATCGGTCCCATTGTTTTTTTGGTTTATTTAATATCATTATTTTAAATAGACTTTATACTTTTATACTGGCATTTTATTTTACAGAGTTGTATAAAATGTCTTTTTTAATTACCTTGATAAATTAGTTATTTTAATATTATAAGCTGTTAGTATTGTAATAATATTGGACTCTAATTTGTTTTATTATAGTTTGCAAGTTTTTATATAGAAGGTAAGGAGTAATTGCTGCGGAGAAGGAATACAGTATTTCGCAACGCATGCTAATACATTGCGTGCTTTTACAACTTGGTCGTTACAACGACCGTATTGTTAGTGTTCGACACCTTTACATCGCAAGTGATTAAACTGGCTTGCTGTAGGGGGTGAGCTGGACTTAGGAATAGTATTATTTACTATTCTTACTCCAGTTTGCTCAACAGTAGGGAAGTTATTGGTATTAATTTCCAATACTTAGCGCCCCCTACAGCAAGCCGTTCTATTGACTTGCAATGTAAAGGTATTGCGTACTAACAACGCGGGCGTTGTAAAAACTGCTTTGTAAAAGCACTGCGATGTGAGGACAGAGTTGTAAACGCAGTTTCCCGTCTACAAGGCGTTGGGGGCAGACTACTCACCCCAAGAAGCATCGCAGCAGGAGACGGTCACCGCCACTGCTGCAGGCGCACCCAGAGGCGCTGAGCAGATTGGGGCGTGGGCTCCAGCAGCACGGGAATCTTTTTTGCCGAGAAGGATTTGGGGGCAGACTGCTTACCCCAGGAAGCATCGCAGCAGGAGCCGCTCACCACCACTGCTGCGTCTGTGCCGGAGGCTCTTTACAAATTGGGCTGTGGGCTTCGGCAGCAAAGACCAGGCCAAGGGCGGGTCTGTCTGCACCCATTACTGGCTGGAGGAGGCTGGGCCTACCTTCTTGGTTCCTGCAATTTGGTGTCCGGGCAACTTTTCGCCTCTCTCAAACTCGCAGGTGTGGTTTGACATCAACACTGGATGTTCTCCCAGCTACAGGACCCACCAGAAGTTAACACAGTGAGGAGCCTGTTCACACAGTGCAGTTTTGTCCCTGCCCTGAATTCTGGTTTATTGTGGGCTCCTTGCACTTTGGGCATAATGGGGACGAGGAAGGGTGCACCAGTTATTACCCCTATTGGTTCAAAGCGAGCAATGATTGACTCTTTCCTAGGAAAAGCGGTGGGGACCATCTCAAAGGAAATAGATAGGGCAGAGAGGAGCTCTCTATGGGATATGGTGGCCCTTCTCTACTATCGCCTAGTGAAGCTTTACACCTGGCTGGTCCTAACCCATAGGAACCTGTCTTAGGGCCCGCACTTATATACCTAGAGGACTCTAGGCCCAGCATCTCCCTCTCTGGCCCTGACAACAGCATGCCACCCCAGTTATCTCACAAGGCGCATATCCAGTGGCTCCCCCAGCACTCAAGCGGAAACGCAGAGCTAAAAAGTCAGATGAGACATTAAAATACCTGGAAGTTGGTGGGAGAGGAACTCGTAAGAATTAACCTGTTGGAGATAGGGGAGTACTGGGACCCCTAAAGCATAAAATCACTGATATATTTACTCAATTATTGACTCTGTTCCGAAATAAACTTTCCAAACTGATGTCAGATTCCAAAGACACACTAGATAAAGCTGAAAGTGAGCTGTCCGCAATCTATAAAGCTGCCCCCCACAAACCTACAGTTTCGGGCCATGAGCACTGAGACGCCCGTTCCAGACAATCCAAGCAGAGGTCAGTACCTTATTAATAAACCTATGGCAGTGGGAGCGAGGAGCCATAAACCCGATTCCCTTAATTGCCCCTCCCCCCCCGATCTTTCAACCTCCAAGCTGGAAGCAAGAATACAGAATTTATTGGACAGCGTCCCCTGCGACATACTCTTGAAGCACTAAAAGAACTTCCAACTCCCATTACCAGCTCTGGCTTACCAGTAATTGATATTTGACCTCCCCCCAGGTTGTTGTCCCTACACTCTGGTCATGGTAGGTGTTCCAGGGCTTAGCTCCCCATACCAGGATACTATGGATCAATTATTTACTAAAGTCTCCCACTGGCTAGGCAGACACACTAGACTTAATGTGGCAGACCACAGGTACATGAAACAAAACAAAGAGGGATTGGAGAGATTGTGGATTTAGTCTTCCCGACCGTGATACATATAAACAAAAAGAATCCACAGTAAAGTATTTAGTGTGATCCCTACAGTGGATATACCCCCACACACCAATAGGACCCTTGGTGTCATGCTTCCTCATAGGGGTCTTCACATCCCTCTACGGAATGCAGTGTGCTACTAACCTGCGACTACGCTGGAGCACTGTTATAAACTCTATGTGTGGTGCGTGAGGGCATTCTGGGCGATATGTGAGTGGTGGGGTCAGAAGGGAAATAACGTGTGAGTGTTCATTAAAAAAAACTGGCATGTGGGTGCTGAAAAAATATTTTTTATTCTGTCTACATGCTGGTACTGTTAAAAGGGGTGTGGCTGAGGTATTATTGTATTTAATGTACAATACCTCTTTTGTGCGTCGACATGTTTCAAAGCTAGGCTTCTTCTTCAGGACGAGGTTGCACAGATCCCCACCTTACTCACGTCAGGAAAAAGTGGAAATTACCTATACTCAAGGTATTCATATGTAAGTAATACGCTAAATGTGCTCATGTACTTATGATCAATCAGGAAAGAACCTAAAATGAGGACCTGGAAAAAGGAGAAAGAACACAAGAAAAAGAAACACATGTGATATTCCTGTTATAACAGCCAGCATGGTTATAAGGTGCCCTAAAAAATATATAGTGCCAGTAATAATTTCTAGACACATAAGGTCATTCTATTCTGGTGCAGTGCCCTCTAAAAAGGACAAGTACAAGACAAACAGACACATAACATAATACACACACTCTATCCAAGAGGACCTTGGTTGTGATGGTCCTGTATCCAATATAGTATTAACCTGAGGTAAAAATATATGGTAGAGAAAATGCATACTTTTTACCAGTTGTTGAAAAATGTCATGAGCCTGATAAACGGAGGTATCCGGTGCTCATTTGAGCAACCTGTGCAATAAGGGTAGAAAAACAAAAACACACATAGTCTTTGTATGGGCTTTCTAATTTAGTACTTACATAGTTGGAATCCTGTGGTGCTGGCTGCCTCGGCTATGCCGTTCTTACAAGTTAGGACAATTCTATACTCCCAGCCATCCCGTCCGCGGCTCCGTGGATAAATGAGGAGCGCAGCCTGACAGGCTTAAGTACTTTCCTTAATTGGATAATTGAGGAGACCCCGTGGTAGCCCGGGAACGCCGGGTACCATATATGGTGTATCCGGGTTTTAAGAAAGTACGTGTCATCTCCCGCGTCTAGTTCAAGGAGTAGGTTTGTGCTCTGCGCAGGTACGGTCATTGTTTTAGGCTGAGACCAAATAGAACTAATTAGCCCATGTGCACTGGTGATCCATGGGCGCTGGTAGTGGCGTGTGCCCTTTAGTGTTGCTGATTACTCCATACGAACTGGCAGGTCGTTTTGTGACTCCGCACATGCCGCATAAACCCAATGTTGAAAAATGAGTAGGTCACAGAGAGCGTTATCTTTGACAGAGCTACACGTGCTCCTGTGGTATATAAAAAATGTCAAAAGTAAACTACTGCGAAACTTAAAGGGCTATGTCATTTTGAAAAACTATAGGATACCTATAAACGAGCCATACGCATTTGTATTCCTCAGAAATATATAGTTTTGGGTGTGTCTGGAAGCACAAAGGGGCTGTAAGGCAGGAAAGCAAAAAAACAGAACTTGCCGATGGTTAAAGTGTAACAGAGGTTAGTTATTACACACTGATCCTGTGAGTCTGGGTACATTCGTCAAGGAGGGTACGGGGGCACTACTCTCAGACTGGGAGGTGTTAAAAAACAAGAAGGTTGGAAAAACGGTACAGTCATCCTGCACCTAGTTAGAGGGTGTGCTCTTTTGTTGTGGTAGCTCAATACCTCCAACAGGTAGATACAAAGGAGCCTGTTTCTGTGGGTACCCTTTTAACTAAACTGATTTCACGGGATGTCATCGTTCAGCCCAGCTACACTGGTACCTAAACGAAACACCCAGCATGTCCCTTCTCAAAAAGACCATTCTCTGTAGGCAGCTGTTCTATGACTGTCCATTTCAGGTCGTTCACTGTGTGAGTTTTTAACAGGAAATGGGACGCCATCTTAGTCGTGTTCTTCTTGCACCTAATTTTGCTTTTGTGTTCCCCAATCCTGATTTTCACTGGTCTTGTGGTCATGCCGATATATTCAAGCCCGCACGGGCATATGACCATGTACTCCACATTCCGGCTATTACAGTTGCTGAATTTCTTTTGTTCCCAGAAGGGACCATTGCTGAATTCAAGTCATCTACTTTTCTCGGTTAGGTGGCAACTGCTGCAATTCCCGCAGGGGTGGTGTCCCTGGACTCATTGCACCATGGTTTGCTCAGGTTGACTAGTTCGTGGTCAGGTATGGACCAAGATGTGCTTCAGGTTTCTCCCTCTTTTGTGAGCAAAAAGGTGTTTTTCCAGGATCAGGTCGCCACACACAAGGATCCTCCAGTGTCTATTGACTATTTTAGAAACCTCGTTGGAGTGAGTATTGTAGGTGGTTACACAGATTGCTCTTTTGTTAGGTTCCTTTTGTACCTTGTCATCTAGAAGGGCCTCCCTGTTGTTGTTGCATGTCCTCTCCATGGCCCTGCTTATGACCGGTGCTGGATACTTGCGGTACTCCAGTTTCTTCCGAAGATCCACTGCTTGGATCTTGTAATCACTCAGGCTGGAGCAGTTCCGTCTAAGGCGGAGGAACTGACCGTAGGGGAGGTTTTCACATAGGTGACGCGGGTCCTCCTAGGGGACCTCAACTTCCACCTGGAGAACAACAATGACAGCAACACCGACACCCTGCTGGACAACCTCACCAACCTCGGACTCAAGCAACTGGTGAACACCCCCACCCACTACGCCGGCCACACGCTTGACCCCATCTTCTCCTCTAGCAAGCACATCTCTTTCAGCCACTCCACTGGACTACACTGGACAGATCACCGCTGCGTCCACTTCAACTTCAGGAGAACCATGACCCACCACCACCCGCAACTGGTTCCCCGCAGAAGCTGGAGCAAGATCACCGCCGACCAGCTCACCACCTCCCTCAGCCAGAACCCGCCCACCAACACGACGGACCCCAACGAAGCAGCCCGCAACCTCACACAGTGGCTCACCAACTGCGCCAATGACCTCGCACCACTGAAGAACCCTCCCAGCAGACCCGGAAGTAAGAAAGCCTCGTGGTTCACCAACGACCTCAAAAACTCCAAGAAAACCTGCCGCACCCTCGAGAAAGCCAGGCACCACAACCAGACAACAGAAAACATGACAGCCCTCAAGAACGCCACCCGCAAACACCACCAGCTGATCCGCACCACCAAAAGGACAACATTCAAAGAACGACTGAACAACAACACCCACAACAGCAAGGAACTCTTCAGCATCGTCAAAGAGCTCTCCAACCCCAGTGCCTGCAACAACGACATCACACCCTCGCAAGACCTCTGCGACTCACTCGCCTCGTTCTTTAACCGCAAGATCGCCAACATACACAAGAGCTTCGGCACACAGACCACACACCCAACCACCAAACCAGCGCCCCCCCACCACCCTCTGCACCTGGACCTCGGTCAGCACCAAAGACACCATCCGCACGATGAACACCATCCACTCCGGCTCCCCAACCGACCCATGCCCACACCACATCTTTAACAAAGCCGACTCCATCATCGCTCCCCAACTCCGGGACATCTTTAACAGCTCCTTCGTATCCGCCAACTTCCCGGAGAGCTGGAAACATGCCGAGCTCAGCGCCCTCCTGAAGAAACCCACTGCGGACCCCACGGACCTCAAGAGCTTCCGCCCCATCTCGCTCCTCCCGTTTCCTGCCAAAGTCATCGAGAAGACCATCAACAAACAACTCTCCGCCTTCCTCGAGACAAATGGATCCCTTGACCCCTCGCAATCCGGTTTCCGAGCAAATCACAGCACCGAGACCGCCCTCATCGCAGCTACCGACGATATGAGGTCCCTGCTCGACAATGGGGTAACAGCTGCCGTCATCCTCCTGGACCTCTCAGCAGCCTTTGACACCATATGCCACTGCACCCTGATACAGCGCCTCAGCAACACCGGAATCCAAGGAACGGCCCTGGAGTGGATCATCTCGTTCCTCGCCGGAAGAACCCAGACAGTCCGCCTCCCCCCGTTCCGATCCACGATCACTGAAGTCATCTGTGGCGTCCCGCAAGGATCCTCGCTCAGCCCCACCCTCTTCAACGTCTTCAACGTCTACATGAGCCTCCTCGCAGCCATCTCACGCCAAAACAACCTTAACATCATCTCCTACGCTGATGACACCCAGCTGATCCCCTCCCTCACCAACGACCCCGCCACCGCCAGAGCCAGTCTCCAGGAAGGAATGAAAGACGTCGCGGAATGGATGAAGCTCAGCCGTCTGAAACTGAACTCAGACAAGATGGAAGTCCGCATCCTGGGACCATCCCCCTCGGCCTGGGACGAATCTTGGTGGCCCCCTGCCCTGGGCACCTCCCCCAAGCCAACGGACCATGCATGCAACCTAGGTTTCATCCTAGCAAGTCAACTCCGTCTCGTCATCCTGTTACTTTCAACACCCTGCGCATGCTCCGAAAGATCTTCCGGTGGATCCCCACCGAAACCAGGAAGACGGTCACCCAGGCCCTCGTCACCTGCCGTCTGGACTACGGGAACACCCTCTACTCTGGAACCACAGCAAAAACTCCAGAAAAGACTCCAGCGCATACAGAACGCTTCGGCATGACTCATCCTGGACACCCCCCGTCACAGCCACATCTCTGCCCATCTGAAAGACCTGCGTTGGCTCCCCGTCAGCAAGAGGATCACGTTCAGACTCCTCACCCACGCACACAAGGCTCTCCATGACATGGGCCCCAAATACCTCAACAGCCGCCTCACATTCTACACACCCATCCGCCAGCTCCGATCCGCCAGCCTCGCCCTCGCCACCGTCCCACGAATGCGCAAAGCCACCGCCGGAGGAAGATCTTTCTCCTACCTGGCGGCCAAGACATGGAACTCCCTCCCCACCCACCTATGGCTGACCCAGGACCATCTCTCCTTCAGGAAACAACTCAAGACCTGGCGGTTCGAGCAGTAGCGACTCCCCCCCTCCCCCTCCCAGTGCCTTGAGATCCTAGCGGGTGAGTAGCGCGCTATACACATTTGTTTGATTGATTGATTGATTACTCCATGCAAACTGGCAGGTCGTTTTGTGACTCCGCGCATGTGCATAAACCCAATGTTGAAAAATGTGCAGGTCACAGAGAGCGTTATCTTTGACAGAGCTACACGCGCTCCTGTGGTATATAAAAAATGTCAAAACTACTGCGAAACTTAAAGGGCTATGTCATTTTGAAAAACTATAGGATACCTATAAACGAGCCACGCGCAATTGTATTCCTCAGAAATATACAGATTTGGGTGTGTCTGGAAGCACAAAGGTGCTGTGTGAGGGTTATTTAAAGAACACTGTGTGCTCCCAACCACTGTAGGGACAACACTAAATATTTTACTGTGGATTCTTTTTGTTTATACAGACCACAGGCACATTCTGATGGCTAGGAGTGTCTCCTGGATAGGGCCGTCCAGGAAACGTTTAGAGGGAGACAGTGTGATCGCCATGTTTAGACACCCAGAACTGGCACGAAACATCCTGAGGTACACATCCCAGTCTTTTTTCCATGATTCCGGCATTAAACCATTACCATTGAGTCTTTTCTGTCGACCTGCCCATAACACCATAAAAGTAGTCACCTTTTAGCCCATGGTGGGGTGCTTGTGCTTCGGGTGGGTAGCAGACAACTTTTAACCCCTATGTCTCTTTGGCGGATCTTAATCATCTAGATTGACTGTTCGAGAGAGCCACCAAGAGCATAGTTATAGACATGCTCTCAGAACCTCTGATACAGGTATTGGCGAACATTGAGTCACTGCCTCATGTAAATGTAGAATATTATCCTAGTAGGCCCCCACTAATGACACTATAGACTAACCCTGGGCGTAGTTCACGAAGTAGCGCTACACGAAACTACGTGAAGTGCACTTTGCGAGCTATGCGCAGCACTAAGCAAACTGCATAGTGCGCTGTTAGGGATGATTGCACAGTGCCGGATGCTTGTCTGCACTGTGCAATCATTGAAAACGGCATCTTGCACAGTGCAAGCTGTCTTTTACTGCTGCTCGAGTAGACTTTTACTTGAGCGGCAGCTTTCTCAACGCGGACTGGTAGTTTCTCTTTGCGAGTGGTTGCAAGCATACGCGACCACTCGCAATGAGAAACCTGACCTCCCCGTGTTGAGAATCTCACTGGGAGGTTTATTTTCCACGCTCGTGATCGGCAACTTGATGTTGCTGATCGAGAACGGCCAAAAAGTCTCGCTGGGATGTCATTTTGCTTGCTGGCGGTCCCCAACTTGACGTTGAGGACAGCGAGCAAGCAAAAAATGACCGCTGCACTACATTACGCTACGCTACGCTGCACATGTTTGCACTGTGCTACGTGAAATTCGCGTAGTGCGAAGTAGCGCAAACTTCGCAAACTACGCGAGCGTAGCATAGTGCTTTGTCCAGGGTTATTATAGACCAGCTTGAGGGTTCCACAGTTACCTATTCAAACCATAACCAGGGTACAGGGGAAAATCTAAGTTTTATCTCTTTGAATGTGGCAGGCCTAGCTGCAGAATTCACAGACGATAGGTGGATTTAGCTCATTAGATCTTTTAACATTATTTGCATTCAGGAAACCTGGGAGGTTGAAAATAATGTTTTTATTGAGGGTTGCAAGACCTTCTTACTCCCAGCAGAGAGTTCTAGAACAGAGAGTTGAGTTTTTGGGTAATGTGGGTCTGTGAAGTCTTTGAAACGGGACTCTAAAGTACTCAGGGCCTCAAATTAGTAGTGTCTGACACTGAATAATTTCTATAATGCAAAAAAGGAAGAAGCAAGGGGTCTCAAGCCTATCTGTCATTAGTGGCTTCCTTGAGCCATTACAGGGAGAATGCCTCCCTCAGGAGAATCTTATTTTGACAGGAGATTTCAACTGCCATTTATTCCCAGACTCCTCACAGAACTCACCAAGTCTGCCTACATGTACAATCATGGAGGGATTACATAAGGAGTACTCTTCAGAAGGTCTTGAATTGTACGGTCTTTTAAATACTTATGGTTTAACATTCACCTTAGATAAGGTGTTTTATCCCGTTGACTTTCACTTTCCCCCAACCTATAGAGGAGGGGCTGTGCAACATTCATTATTTACATCTTTGTTTTGGTTTCCTTGGGCTGGTCCACATCTCCTTTTAATATTTCACAAATCCCATTTAGTGACCAAAACCCCCTGACTCTGATGCTTGAAGGGGTGCCCCATAGTACAAACGTGGGCACGTTATCCTCAACCGATCAGGGGAGGCGTTTACGTTGGTGACAGTTAGATACTAAGGTTTTCAATCATCCCCTTTTTAAAATGTGATAACAAGAGATCTTAACGTGCTTAGATCCCTCAGCCCCTGGAGAGGAAACCATACGCTCATTTATTGCCATTGCCCAGTCATTTGCCAATTTGTTAACAGTCCCAGTAGTCACTCATCCCTCTGAACACCCCAAATGGTGTGATGTGGAGTGCTATCGGGCTCCTTAAGAAGGCCCTGAAATAGATCCAGCGTGGCAGAATCTGGGTGGCAAGCTGTCACAGTAATTATAAGGGGGCCCTCAAGGAACGGAGGCACTCGTTACAAAGACAAGCATGGGAAGAGCTAACAGAAGCAAGTGAACGGAAGGCCTGCACTCTTTTCTGGACTGTTATAAACAGCCCTTGCTTCTCAGAGCCGTTAAGACCAGCTTTATGTCACTACATTACCCGGGAACAATGGACTACCAATTTTGAAGGAGTTTACTTTTTCGGGCAAAGTGAGGGATCTACTAACGATTTAGAATCCAGCCCTAGTGATGCTCCCTTTCTTCTGGATGAAGTAAGGTTGGGCCTTGAGGGATGGTCCCAGAATAAGGCCGCAGGACCCGATGGGATTCCTCCGGACTTTTGATGTATGGACTCCAGCTTTAACTAGGGTGCTAAACGCCGCAGTAAGGAACAGGATGCCACCATCATGGTCTACCACTACCATCGTCCCGATTTTTAGGAAGGGGGACAGGGACAACCCTTTCTGTTACCATCCTATATCCTTTATCAACTCCACAGTCAAAGTCTTGGGCCAGGCTTTCTTAACTAGGCTCTCTGCCTGGGCTCACACAAACCAATTTATCACAGAACAGTGCCTAAATCTTTTCCTTTTAATTTCTAAATACACAATCACCCAACTCGGAGCTCTCTTTTTGGGCTTCATGGACCTCAACTCAGCATTCGACCAAGTGAACCGCAAGAAATGGTGGATTTTACTGGCTTTTCTAGGGGTTGAGTCACCAATCGTAATGTATTAATGACCCTCCATGCCCACACCATTGCTGCAGTGAGACACTCTCATTAAGGGGGTCTTACCGATTATTTTAATTGCACCAGGGGATTCGCCAAGGGTACATTAGAGCCCCTTTTTTATTTACGATATATATTACCAGTTTAGAATCTGCCCTGATATCATTAAATCTCAAATTAGGGGTTTTGTCCTACGGGGCCAGGCTGGACTATGAACGTTTTAGAAAAGACGAAAGTGCCTGGTCTCGAATTTAATGCTGTTTTTTATTTTGCAGCAAGTGAAAAGCTTCAAATTAATCAGAAAGCTTCCATGATTTATCAGATATTTACCTCTTTTAGCAATTTTTTAAACTAATACGAGGTTTGAACACAACCTTTAACAAAAATTATTTCTGACATTCCGTGAAAAACAATTATACCAAAATTATACAACATTTCAAATGCAAAGTGTTAGAAACGGGACCCTGGCCGGCCAAGACTCGCGTCGAGGTCAGTCAGGGATCACCATTTCTAAAGTCAGGGCAGGGGAGTCACACACCAAGGCAACCCCCACTCGCCCTCTAGGTAGCGTGGCGCGAGCAGTCTAGGCTAAACTTGGAGGCGGTATGAGTTAAGTATTTGCGCACGCACCCCAGCAACAACACCCAAGGCCCACCACAAAGAAACACTCCACACAAGGATATATATCAAAAATAGCCTTTGTATTTATAGTAAACAAAACATATTAGATAACACACGCAAACTGTACAATGTGCCAGAGGCACGGGCAGAATTTACAAGGGGAATTATGTACAGGACAGGGCCACATGGACCACTGTCAGGGGTAGGCACTTGTTAGATAATAATACTGGTACATATACACTTATGCCGTAAACATAGAATGAGTAGCACCAAAATTACAAATGCAACACACATCCAGTAATCACTGGAAAAGTAAGGACCTCCTACGCAACCCTAACACACGGTAGGAAATCACGCAGGTAACTAGGACCTAAGGAAGGAATACCAACACCTAAGCAATTCACTCTTAGCAAAGGGAAGGAAACCTAAACATAAAATGAACCATCAACAATCTACTATGCAGGTCACATTGAGCATAATAGATAAACATAAACAATCCTCTCTGCAGGTCACATTTAGCAACAGGGGATGACCATAAGAATACCTAATCAGGTCACTTTTAGAAAAGGTAAGCGGAATCAACATTTCTCTATGCAGGTTACTTTTAGCAAAGAGGGATAACCATAAGAATACCTAATCAGGTTACTTTTAGAAAAGGTACAGGTTAGAACACATGCGCAAGAATTACATAACAACAATAAATTACAATGCGCAGGGTGCACAAAGCACAACACTCAAAAGGGTCCCTCAGGCCAACTGGCCTCGAAAGGGGCGGAATGCCCTGAGTCTCAGTGTCAGGGGGTCTGTGCAGGCAGCACAGCACACAAAGCCTAAACGTGGCAACTGTCCACTAAGTGCTGGACAGTTGTTAAATAGAACTGGGCAAACGTTGGAGCCAGGAGGGCTCAAGAACAAAGGTGGGCAAGGAGCCTCTCAAGGGCTCACCAAGCAAAATGCATAATGTAGAGCTCAGCGCTCTAAGGATAATCAAAATGCCCCAGAGCCTCTCTCAGGGCTCTCAATCAATGTGGGCGTCGGTGGAGCCTCGCCGGACTCTAGGAACAAATGGCCCTCAGGAGCCTCGGGGCTCCAATATAACTTGTAGGCCTCGTTGGAGTCCCGTCTGGGCTCGAGAATAATTATGCCCCCTGAGCCCTCTCTGGGCTCGCAACATCACTGTGCGCCGTGAGCCCTTCTGGGCTCTTAACAAAGAATTGCCCCTCTCTCCTGCGGAGCGGCCCGCTGCCAACCGGGGCCGCTCTGCACACACTGCAGCTGCCTCTCACTCACCGGGTTCTCGCTGGAGCTGCGGGGGCGGTGAAGCACTCTCTCCTGGTCTCCGTTCGCCGGGGCGCCTCTTCTTCTCTCGTCAGGCGCCTCGGGGACACGGCCGGCAGCCCTCCTCCTCGCTGCTCGGCTCCGGGGGCGGGACTTCCGGTTCGCCTCTCCCGGGCCGCGCAGCGATTGGTTGCCGGTTCAAGCACTTCTGGGTCGTCGCGGGCAGCGCGGCGGCCCGTTCCAGGTAGGCAGGCGGCTTCTCAGTACCCGAGGAGTGGGCTCCCTCGAGGTATTTACAAAATCCAAGTACGGGGCAATGCCGGGTGGGCACCGGCAATGAAAATACAGCGCTCCCAAGCGCTTGGGGACTACAGAAAGCGCGCTCAGCGCTAGAAATACAAGCAAAGCGCTATTGAGCGCCGGGGCACGAGGAAAGCGCTCCTAGCGCTACAAATCAATGTCAGGGCGCCTCCAGGCGCAGCAAAGCTCCAGCAGGGTCTGGAGGCAGGCGGAGGGGCAAGGCAGGGCCAGAGCCAGCACACTGGGTCTCCAGGCAGGGAGACAGCCAAGTGGCGGTCCTCTTGGCCCCTGCAGCAGCAGCAGCCCCCTCTGGCAAGATCCTAGGCAGAACCAAGAACAGGACAAATTGTATGGGGACACAGCCCCTTCTTATACAGGAAAACCCTTTGTCTCATGGTGCAGGGTGGGGGAAAACCAGTCGCAGCTGGTTCTGAAGTACTCTGTTTACCTCAACCACCCTCTCTATTCACTGGCAGGGCTAGGGCCATCAGTCGCACTACAGGGGGTGGAGCCAGCATTGTCCGGGGAAAGTCCAGGCCCATCAGGGACCAGGTGCACTCCTCCCAAGCCATCAAGCATGCTGATCTCACACTCACCACCGGGCAGACCCATCCAGCCTCCCTGGAGGCAGGCTCACCAGCCAGCTCCAGCCAATCACACTGCAGACATATTTTACAGCAATATGCCAAGTCCCAGAAATGGCATTTCTACACATGCCACACTCACGCAACATACATCATTGCGAAGCATTCATTCCCACGAACACGCACATACCAAACTCGAGCATGCACTCCCCACACATCAGGAATTACTAGGGACACAGACATTCCCCATGCATCCCTATGGGAGAGCAGGCCAGCCTAACTACATGCACGCACTTTACTCTGGGACACAGAGAAAAAGTGCGCACAGACCAGAAAATCATCCACGCATATCACAGATTAAAAAGCAAAAAGATTAGGGGTGAACCTGCCTTAAGGGCCAAGTCCAACACAAAGTGAATAAAATGCACATTTTCTTGACAGAGTAAGAAAAACAAATTAATACGGTACACCAGAAACATTTGTAACAGTCCTATTGGCCGAATTTCTTTAGCTATTTGGGACTGGGTTCACCATAGGCTTTTTATTTAATTATAATCGGGTCCCACTGCCTGGGACTGATATTTAGTGCCTTTGGTGGAAAGAAGGGATGAATCTTTTAGGAAAGCCGACGCGTTTCCAAACCCGAACCGTGAGTTTGCGGGTTTTTCCTCAGGGCAACCTGGGTACCTGATGGTGTAAAGAATAAAAATAAGCTTCTTTTAGTGCCTGCTCCTATTTAGTTAAAACTGAACTTAGCGCTACAGTGGACATAGGAGTACCTTTGTGTTCCAGCGCTTCGGTTTCTTCTGTTTTCAGGGGAGGAATGTTTTCAGACCTGTGTTTATACAAAAAGATACTGTTTGACCCTAATTCCTGAACGGAGGGCATTTCTTGTTGATTCGTAAGTGTGTGACTCACTACTTACTTGAAAATTGGCTTGTGGTGCAGTTCGATTTCACTGATTCGTCTGTCTTGAAATTAGCACCGCCTGTTGAAGGGAGGCAGGTTTTACTTATATATAGACTTTATATGTGTTAAGGAGTGCTAAGCTAATTTAAATGGACCAAACAGCTTACTTGTAAGACGCCGTCTTCTTAATGGCGGTGCTTCTCCATTACTTAAGTCAGCAACCGCGGGACTTATCTCCTGCTGGATTAATAGACAAAACTAAGTTTAGGTTTTTACTCCTGGCGTTTGCTCGGGCTTAAACATGTCAAAGTCTCTGGCTTCTCACCTTATGGCATTTACATGAGTTCTGCTACACTTTCTCCTGTTGCTGTTCGGTGCGTGTCTCCACTTTGTTTGGATCAATTACGGAAGTATTCTATTCGATCACGTGATTTTATATGGGACTATGGTTTCTGGGACTTGTAGTTTTAAAGTGGAATCGGGCTGCATTTAGGTCAACAATAGATATGTTTGTATCCCTACTGTTATCAATTTTATGGCTCGCAGGGAATTTAGGGGTGTCGGTGGTGTGCAATGAGGTCAGTGGATGTTTCTCTGTAGTTCAGACAATTCGTTCATTCCATCATTCACGCAATTGAACTTGAGTATCAAATATGCTTCTCTCTGCTTTAGTAATGCATCTACGCCACCTCCACGTGTAGGGGTTTTTATGGCAGATAACACTGTCCACTTGAATTCCTTTTCGGTGTGCCCATTTTGTTGGAAGTGTTGCACCATTGGAGCTGTTGTTATATTTTGTTTTATTCGTGAGCGGTGTTGGGCTATTCGCTGATTGATTTGTTGTGTAGTCTTGCCTATGTACAGTTTTGGACAAGGCCAGGTGATTGCATATACCAAATTGCGGCTTTTACAATTTGTAAATTCCTTATGCGTCCATTTGATGGCATTGTGCTGGAACTCGGTGCCTTCTACTAAGTTGGCACATGACTCACATGTGCCGCATTTTGATGTCCCTCTATTGGTTTTAATCTCCATAGGGTACGTAAATCAGATTTGGCCTGACTCGTTCCCAAGTCTGCCCGAACTAACTGTTGCCCTAAACTTTTGTTTTTTCTGAGGGCAAACATTGGTTTTTCGAATGGTATGTCTAGCCCTGACACCAAGTGGCAATTTTTTAAAATGATAGCTTTGAATTTGTTAGTGTGTGGCCCATATGTCGTCACACACACTAACTTTTCAAGGGGTGCTTTTTGTTTTTTTGTCAGTAATTCTTCTCTGGGCGTATTCCAGGCTCTTTTAGTGGAACGTTTGAGCATTTTGCTTGGATAACCTCTTGTTTTTAACTGGTTACTTAAAATTTCAGCATGGGCTTCAAAGTCCTCTTTTCTTGTACAATTTCTCCTGATCCTAAGCATTTGGCTGTAGGGGAGATTTGCTTTGAGATTTTGAGGATGATGGCTTTTATAGTGGAGGATTGTGTTTTTGTCTGTTTCTTTACGGTGTAAAGTAGTTGTGAGTTTGTGATTTTCGGGGACTATCTCTACATCTAGGAATGTGAGGCGTGTGTTGCTAGATGAAACAGTGAATTTGATATCGGGGTGTCTCGTATTAAGCCACTCATGGAATTGAACTAAAGTTTCTACTGAGCCGTTCCATTGACACCAAATATCGTCAATGTAGCGATACCAAGTTAGAATATGGTCGCGGTACGGGTTGTTCTGATACACGTAACGTTCCTCATAAGCCATGAAGAGGACCGCCATTTCCGGGGCATAAGGACACCCCATGGCGGTCCCCTTCACTGCATGTAGAACGTGTCCATGAATCGGAAATAGTTCCTTTTGAGTGCAATCCTGGCTAGGTCCACAATGAATTGGGTGGGCACTCTTTGTGGTTTTGGGCGTGTTTCCAAAAAATACTCAAGGGCTTCTAAGCCTTCCTCCTGGGGGATTTGGGTATACAGGGAAATTACATCGAAGGACACCATCAATTGCTGGCTGTCATCAAACGCTGATCCCTCAATTTTATTTATGAAGTCCATGGTGTCCCTCAAGTATGATTTTACTTGGTCAATGAAGGGTTTTAAGAACACATCCACGTACTTTGCTAGTGGTTCTAATACCGAATCACACCCGGAGACAATGGGCCTGCCGGGAGGTTCCGTAATACTTTTGTGTAATTTGGGCAAAAAGTAAATTACCGGGGTACGTGGTTTCTTTTTGGTGAGATACTCGAACTCTTTTGGACCCAAAATTCCTAGGTCAAAACCCTCAGTTAGTTTTGTTTGTATTTCTTTCTGGATTTGAATGGTTGGGTCTTCATTGAGTGGTCTGTACCATTCAGTTTGGTCAATGTGTTTGTGTGCTTCCAAGACATATTTATCTTTAGCCCATACCACTAGTGCTCCCCCCTTGTCAGCGGGTTTTACCACTATTGAATCGTCATTTTTTAAGTCCATGATGGCTTTGTGGTGTTCTTTGGAGATATTCTTTTTTGTGTACATTTTTTGTTTGCCCAATTGCGTGATGGATGAAAGAAGGCCCCTCCAAGCGCAATAACTCTTTTTTAGACAAAGGCGAAGCAAGAAACAGGGTGAGGTTCAAACCCCCAACAGCATGGGAAATGAGGACAAGGAGAAACTTTTACAAAAGCTGAATGAGACATCCATAGTCAACCTATCAGACAAGCAGTTGACAGTACCTAACTAAATTAAAAATTGAGGCATTAGAATTTTGTAGAAAAATAAGATTAAAGGCCTTTTTTCACAACAAAGAGGACACACAAGTTAGTGAGCCGTCAGGCTTGGCAAACAAATCCACATTAATTCCTCCAGCACAAACAATTCCCAAAGAAATAATTGCGTATGAACAGGCCTTTAATCTTATTTTTCTACAAAATTCTAATGCCTCAATTTTTAATTTAGTTAGGTCGATGGTTGTTACTGGCACAAATTTCAAGCCCAATTCTAGAACTTCTTTCTCTTGTACTGTCAACTGCTTGTCTGATAGGTTGACTATGGATGTCTCATTCAGCTTTTGTAAAAGTTTCTCCTTGTCCTCATTTCCCATGCTGTTGGGGGTTTGAACCTCACCCTGTTTCTTGCTTCGTCTTTGTCTAAAAAAGAGTTACTGCGCTTGGAGGGGCCTTCTTTCATCCATCACGCAATTGGGCAAACAAAAAATGTACACAAAAAAGAATATCTCCAAAGAACACCACAAAGCCATCATGGACTTAAAAAATGACGATTCAATAGTGGTAAAACCCGCTGACAAGGGGGGAGCACTAGTGGTATGGGCTAAAGATAAATATGTCTTGGAAGCACACAAACACATTGACCAAACTGAATGGTACAGACTACTCAATGAAGACCCAACCATTCAAATCCAGAAAGAAATACAAACAAAACTAACTGAGGGTTTTGACCTAGGAATTTTGGGTCCAAAAGAGTTCGAGTATCTCACCAAAAAGAAACCACGTACCCCGGTAATTTACTTTTTGCCCAAATTACACAAAAGTATTACCGAACCTCCCGGCAGGCCCATTGTCTCCGGGTGTGATTCGGTATTAGAACCACTAGCAAAGTACGTGGATGTGTTCTTAAAACCCTTCATGGACCAAGTAAAATCATACTTGAGGGACACCTTGGACTTCATAAATAAAATTGAGGGATCAGCGTTTGATGACAGCCAGCAATTGATGGTGTCCTTCGATGTAATTTCCCTGTATACCCAAATCCCCCAGGAGGAAGGCTTAGAAGCCCTTGAGTATTTTTTGGAAACACGCCTAAAACCACAAAGAGTGCCCACCCAATACATTGTGGACCTAGCCAGGATTGCACTCAAAAGGAACTATTTCCGATTCATGGACACGTTCTACATGCAGGTGAAGGGGACCGCCATGGGGTGTCCTTATGCCCCGGAAATGGCGGTCCTCTTCATGGCCCTGTATGAGGAACGTTACGTGTATCAGAACAACCCGTACCGCAACCATATTCTAACTTGGTATCCCTACATTGACGATATTTGGTGTCAATGGAACGGCTCAGTAGAAACTTTAGTTCAATTCCATGAGTGGCTTAATACGAGACACCCCGATATCAAATTCACTGTTTCATCTAGCAACACACGCCTCACATTCCTAGATGTAGAGGTAGTCCCCGAAAATCACAAACTCACAACTACTTTACACCGTAAAGAAACAGACAAAAACACAATCCTCCACTATAAAAGCCATCATCCTCAAAATCTCAAAGCAAATCTCCCCTACAGCCAAATGCTTAGGATCAGGAGAAATTGTACAAGAAAAGAGGACTTTGAAGCCCATGCTGAAATTTTAAGTAACCAGTTAAAAACAAGAGGTTATCCAAGCAAAATGCTCAAACATTCCACTAAAAGAGCCGGGAATACGCCCAGAGAAGAATTACTGACAAAAAAACAAAAAGCACCCCTTGAAAAGTTAGTGTGTGTGACGACATATGGGCCACACACTAACAAATTCAAAGCTATCATTTAAAAAAATTGGCACTTGGTGTCAGGGCTAGACATACCATTCGAAAAACCACTGTTTGCCCTCAGAAAAAACAAAAGTTTAGGGCAACAGTTAGTTCGGCCAGACTTGGGAACAAGTCAGGCCAAATCTGATTTACGTACCCTATGGAGATTAAAACCAATAGAGGGACATCACAAATGCGGTACATGTGTGTCATGTGCCAACACAGTAGAAGGCACAGAGTTCCAGCACAATGCCATCAAATGGACGCATAAGGAATTTACAAATTGTAAAAGCCGCAATTTGGTATATGCAATCACCTGCCCTTGTCCAAAACTGTACATAGGCAAGACTACACAACAAATCAATCAGCGAATAGCCCAACACCGCTCACGAATAAAACAAAATATAACAATAGCTCCAATGGTGCAACACTTCCAACAAAATGGGCACACTGAAAAGGAATTCAAGTGGACAGTGTTATCTGCCATAAAAACCCCTACACGTGGAGGTGACGTAGATGCATTACTAAAGCAGAGAGAAGCATATTTGATACTCAAGTTCAATTGCGTGAATGATGGAATGAACGAATTGTCTGAACTACAGAGAAACATCCACTGACCTCATTGCACACCACCGACACCCCTAAATTCCCTGCGAGCCATAAAATCGATAACAGTAGGGATACAAACATATCTATTGTTGACCTAAATGCAGCCCAATTCCACTTTAAAACTACAAGTCCCAGAAACCTTAGTCCCATATAAAATCACGTGATCAAATAGAATACTTCCGTGATTGATCCAAACAAAGTGGAGACACGCACCGAACAGCAACAGGAGAAAGTGTAGCAGAACTCATGTAAATGCCATAAGGTGAGAAGCCAGAGACTTTGACATGTTTAAGCCCGAGCAAACGCCAGGAGTAAAAACCTAAACTTAGTTTTGTCTATTAATCCAGCAGGAGATAAGTCCCGCGGTTGCTGACTTAAGTAATGGAGAAGCACCGCCATTAAGAAGACGGCGTCTTACAAGTAAGCTGTTTGGTCCATTTAAATTAGCTTAGCACTCCTTAACACATATAAAGTCTATATATAAGTAAAACCTGCCTCCCTTCAACAGGCGGTGCTAATTTCAAGACAGGCGAATCAGTGAAATCGAACTGCACCACAAGCCAATTTTCAAGTAAGTAGTGATTCACACACTTACGAATCAACAAGAAATGCCCTCCGTTCAGGAATTAGGGTCAAACAGTATCTTTTTGTATAAACACAGGTCTGAAAACATTCCTCCCCTGAAAACAGAAGAAACCGAAGCGCTGGAACACAAAGGTACTCCTATGTCCATTGTAGCGCTAAGTTCAGTTTTAACTAAATAGGAGCAGGCACTAAAAGAAGCTTATTTTTATTCTTTACACCATCAGGTACCCAGGTTGCCCTGCGGAAAAACCCGCAAACTCACGGTTCGGGTTTGGAAACGCGTCGGCTTTCCTAAAGGATTCATCCCTTCTTTCCACCAAAGGCACTAAATATCAGTCCCAGGCTGTAGGACCCGATTATAATTAAATAAAAAGCCTATGGTGAACCCAGTCCCAAATAGCTAAAGAAATTCGGCCAATAGGACTGTTACAAATGTTTCTGGTGTACCGTATTAATTTGTTTTTCTTACACTGTCAAAAAAATGTGCATTTTATTCACTTTGCATTTGAAATGTTGTATAATTTTGGTATAATTGTTTTTCACTGAATGTCAGAAATAATTTTTGTTAAAGGTTGTGTTCAAACCTCGTATTAGTTTAAAAAATTGCTAAAAGAGGTAACTATCTGATAAATCATGGAAGCTTTCTGATTAATTTGAAGCTTTTCACTTGCTGCAAAATAAAAAACAGCATTAAATTCGAGACCAGGCACTTTCGTCTTTTCTAAAACTGATATCATTTAAGACATCCCCAGGATAGGCAGAAAAGCAGTGCCGGTTTTGTTGTAAGCGGAAAACGAGGTATTGATGGCGCACACACCAATGGGCCTACAGGCCTTGATAGATGGGTTTATTTCTTTTATGAATGGGTTGGACTTGTCGCACAATTTCACAAAATCATATGTTATGGGAATAGGCACTCTGGCGATTAGATCAAAGACCTTCAAGACAGGATCCCATAGTTTAGCCAAGGTCCCAGCTTTTTCATTCATAGGAATTTGATTTGATTACATTGGAAACATTTCCCACTTACATTTCACAAGAGCTGTCTCAGCACACTCACTAAGGACTTCACAGTAACCTTTTGTCACCCCAGGCATCCTGACATCCTGGGACTAGGATGGGGGGGAAAGAAATTACACAACCACTTCAGACGTTTCTTCCACTTTAAAGTTGGGCCCAGGTATGAAAATAGGACACTCAGACGAACTCTTCATCACACTCCGGGACCTGTGGATATTACAAGAGAAGGACTACCCTGCTGCCAAGGGACTGTCCTGCTACTTGAGGTCTGCCCTGTTTTCTGAGAAGGAAGATTGGACACGCTTTCTTCATCTCAGGTAGACTGACTCCATGTTTCATGTGGCTGACCTCCCGTTCCGAGCTACAGGGACACAACATGCTTCAGAAGCCTCCCTGCAACTGCCCAGCTGGGCTGTTGCACTGGACCTGCAACTAGACCTGCCTGACCCAGGCTGGGCTCTGCCGGAGTGAGTTACTGATACCCAAGAAATGCCTCCCCAGGTCTTGTCCCTTGGCTGGCATCAGTTGAGCTCCTTCTGTGAAGAAAAGCACAGAGAGCTTGCTGCTGGCAATGATCGCCAGCGTGAAGCTCAAGTGGACCCATCTCTGCTCTACGGTGACCGCCAGTGATGACTGGGATCGTGAGATCTGCACTTTGCATGATAGCATCGACAGCCCACTGTAACCGCCAGCACGAAGATCCAGCACCGACCATCTGTGATTCCCAACAGGATCTTCGTGCTACAGCAATGACCATCTGCGTTGCAAGGTCTCTTCTTTAAGCTACAGAGACAACCAACTGTAAGGCTCTCCCTGCTCCTTGCAGTCTCCTGCACTGCGAACTGGACTCTTTGCGCCTGACTTTGAAAGATAACGTTTTCAGTGGAACTGTCTTGGTACCTGTATCGGGCTCACGCTACGTCATGGTTGGCCTATACTTTTGGCTTTCCCCCGCTCTAGTATTACCAGATAACCGTGAGTGGCGGTTTGTGCTCTTCAGCTCCATACTTACCTAAATATTTGAAATTCCATATATCTAGGGCTCTTCTGATTGGATTTGTTGTCATTTTGTCCTCATTTTATTTAGTACAGTGTATTATATTTTTCTGAATTGATGTGGGATTTTTCTTGTATTGTGTTTTCACTTTATGTCAAAATCTTTTTATTGATTTTAGAAAACTACACAACAATTGTCGCTCCACGTAGCACAGTTCATGTGATATGCAAAGAGTTACAGATGTCAAAAAGAAAACACAGCATGTCCACAAGAGTTCTCAGCATACCCTAATTGTCTTGAATCATTTCCCTGCTATGATAGGTCTGTCATTACGACGCTTCAATTACAAAGCTTACGTGTTTCAGGTTGCACCTGCAGTTTGTGCTCGACAGTCCATAAAAGGCACATAACTTGGGGGAAAAACAGAAACAATTAAAACATTCTGTGGTGGCTTGTGCTGATGATCCAACTGAGACTAGGGGTATTACAGGGCGGATGTCGCCATCCGGGCCCGCAAGGTTAAAGGTTCTCCCATGCTACCCCACCGGTGGGACAGCAAGGCTCATCCCGCCGGAAGCATCGTTGGAATCAGGGTGCCCCAACCACCAGGAGAGCCAAGGGTGACACCCAATATGTAATAGCTGAAAGGGGTGGAGGGCTCGCAGTCTGGGTCCACAGGCAAACAGGGGCAGCCCTTCAGACAGAAAAATCACCAAGGGATTCCAGACATAGTCAAAGCTCCTCCGCATGTCCTCTGTTATGTCCATCATTCGCTCAAGGGTCAGCACCCGCCACAGTCAGGCATGCCATTGTGTGAGGGACAGGGCATCTTTTTTTTTCCATGCTGCTGTTATTTCCATCTTGGCTGCTCCCAAGCATAGCCACATAATGAAACGGTCCCCTTGGGTTTGGTATTTCAGACTGGGGTCCTGCACCCCTAGAAGAGTGTGTTCTAGGGTGTTTGGGATTGGGTATCCCATTATAAGTTTAATTTGGGAGAGTATTTCTTTTCAGAAAGGTTGCATAGAGGGACAATCCCATCAGATATGGAGTAAGTCTCCCAGCAGCCCAAAACCCCGCCAACCTTTATCCGAAGTGTTAGGGAATATAAGACTAGATTTAGGTAATTGAAATTTACTTATTCTAAAATACTGAATTTTACCAATTCGGTATTTTAGAATCGGTAAATGCTATGTAGCTAAAAAATCTGTAAAAATTACCAAATCGGTACGATTCGGTAATTACCGAATCTGTATTTGCCGATTCGGTAATTCCCATTCATTCCTATGGGCCTGGAGGAATAAATGTGAATTAGCGAATCAGTAAATACCGATTCGGTAAAATAGGGAAAGAGTCAAGGGTTGGAGGGTGTTACATTGACACCCTGTTGCACCCCTGAATAGTGCTTGTGTGCACATGTGGCAGACATACATGCCCTAAGGGCATGTATGTCTGCCACATGGCACAGGTGTAAATGCAGAGATTTGCATTTACAGAGGAATTCGTTATTTACCACTAACTAATAGTTGGTGGTAAATAACGAATCCTTCGAGTACAGAAGCACTCTTCAAAGTGCTTCCTACATGTCATTTACCGATTCGGTAAATACGGAATCGGTAAATGATGATTCGGTAAATACCGAATCGGTACATACCGATTCCGTATTTACCGAATCTGTAAAATGGCCACCTACATCACAAAAGCCTAATTCCGGTTGGTAACAGCTGAAATTCGGTAATTTCGCCCATTACCGACTGGAGTTAGGCTTCCTACATCTAGCCCATAGTGTGTAATGTCTGGGGGTGTAGATACCATTCATACAGAATTTTATAATGAGCTTCTCTTAAGAACATGGAACGGTTATATTTGTATAAGGAGCCCCACTGTTTCTCTCCTATGGGGTGGGCCACATATTGTCCAAAATCTTTGGTGTTGTGGAGCCGGCTGGGGACCAACCGTTAAATTGCGGGAGTACAGAAATGATATGCAGCCTTTATACGTAGTGCCGGACAGCTGCACCTGGGGTTGTTGCACCCAGTGTTTAAGCTGTAAATAATGATATTCTTCTATATGTGGTAACTCAAATAGGGCTGCACACTCTGCAAAAGTAAGCAGTTCTCCCTGCTGGAAGAAATCAGTTATCATGAGTCATCCACCTACCCTTCATTTAGCGAAGGGACCCCTTCCGAAGGGCCAGGGGAAAGCTGGGTTAAAATGAATGGGGGTGTAGGGGAATGGAAAAGTCATCAGAGGCAACCTACTGGTGACGTTATCCCATACTTGAAGAGTGGTGGCCTGTGGGGGTGCTGAAGTATACCGTTGTAAATAGAAGATCCTTGGGCCCGATATACAAAATAGGATACGTTTGTTGAGCTTAGTTCCAGGTTACGTTCATCAAGATAAGATGGATAGATGGAAATGTAAACCCCACCAGGAGCAGCCTCCCTGCCGCTCAGCCTTCCTGCCATCAACTGCCACCCCACACACAAGCCATGCACCAAACATTCCATGATGTCACCAGGCATTCTACCACTTACACTAGCTGAGCAACAGGGAAGTCCCAGCCAGGGAAATGAAGGACATGCATCAATTATAAAACATCCCCCTTCCTTAGGGAAACAACAAAACTGAAGTTAAGGAAAAACATAAACATCAATATACACAATGTATTCTAAAAAAAAACATCTACATTGTTTCTCAAATATAATGACATTGACCCCATCCCCCTTCCTTGGGAAAAATTACACTAAACATTGATGCCACTCTTTGGCATAACACTCAAAGCTTGAAAATCTGATAAACATCCAGAAATGGGGCACTCAGCTCCCACAACCTCCATGTAATTGGGAACATAGGTCCCAAAACCTCTTAAAATTGAATTGGGGCACACTGCTCCCTCACCCTCCACAAAATAGGGCAACATCACCCTATGTTCCAGTACTGGGGCACTTAGCTCCCACAATGTCCACGTAATGGGGAACGCACCTCCCCATGTTCCATAACTGGGGCACCTAGCTCCCAAAAGTTCTCAAAAACTTAACTTGGGGACTTAGCTCCCAAAACCTCTTAAAAAAAAAAATATATATAACTGGAGCACACAGCTCCCACACACTCCACGTACTAGGGAAAACACCTCCCTATGATCCCTAACTGGGGCACGTAGCTCCCAAGACCTCTTGAAAAAAATTGAAATGGGCACACAGCTCCCACAATTATACACACCACCCCAAAAACTAAGCTGGGGCGCTCGGCTACAACACCCCACAACCTCCCCGAAAGAGGGAACTCAGCTCTATATGGGACCAAACTAAAATCCTACCAGCTCCACAACCTAGAGATAATGGGGTCATAACACCTCCTTAGTAACAAAACTCACCACTCTAGTATCAAAACTGGGGCATAATAAGGATAAACGCATCCCTATGTTAAAAGAACTAGAGTACTCGCCACCCCACAGCTTCGCCTAAGTATCAGACCACGCAACCTCCCTAAGAAACATAATTGGGGCAAAACCTCAAAATAAAGGTTGCACTATAGGGTGAACATTGCCCTTTAAAACTGAATAGGAGCACCAACCGCCCCCACTACCTAGCACAAAAGGGAAAAACACTTCCCTATGAACCAGCACTGGGGCTCTAATCACCCCACAACCTCACGTAAAACACTTCCCCCCCACAAAACTGTATTTACTAATAGTGTTTCTCAGTGGCTTTGAGGGACCACTCGACTAGCACCCGGAATTGGGTAGCTTAGTAATACTCGAGGAAGTCTGGAAGGGTCAGCCCCCCTCAATAGCTGCTGGGATAAGAGAGACCTTTGTCCTTGCCAAATAAATTTCGTTGTCATCTTCTTCAACTCCAAGAACATTTCTTTATCGACTGTAACCGTAAGCCCTGAAAGAGGTAAAGGAGATGGTAGGACATTCATCTTGATTGCATTTATTCTGCTATCCAAGTAATAAATGCAGATCCTCATTTTTTAATGTCAGATTTCAGCTGTCACAGTAAGAGGGGAAGTTAGCCTTCTAAGGGTCTGTGAGTTTGCGGGTGATTTAAATGCCAAAGTATATGATTTCTTTGCGTACGCAGCTAAAGGGGGACGTCTGCTTGACCTTGCCCATAATTTCATGGGGCAGCATTAGATTGAAGAAGAAGGATTTAGACAAATTAACTTTGAATCCTGCAACCCTTTCAAAAAGGCTTAGTTAAGCCTGGACAGCCGGCAGCAAAACCAGCGTCTCGGTAATGGGTAGCAGAACAACGTCCGCAAAAGCGATTCGTCTGTGCCGAACATGATCACTCGGATGTCTGGATTCGCCCTTATCCGCGCTGCCAGTTGTTCGATACAGAGAGTGAAGCGCATAGGGGGAGAGGGGTCAGCCCTGTCTCGTACCCCATGAGAGTTAAAACGAGTCTGAGGCTTCTACGTTTACCAGGACTCAGGAACTGAGGGATGATAATTAGCCTGCAACATTCCTATAAAGCATTTGCTAAACCCAAGTCGGTGTAGCATGTGGTTTAATAAGGACCAATCGATGCGGTCAAAGGCATTCCCCGCATCTACTGAAAGAAGGGCCGCTGGGATATGTTTTTTCTGCACTTTCTCGATTAAGTGCAGTATCCTGCGTAGGTTGTCATGGGTCTGCTGCCCCTTGATGAAGCCCGATTGGTCGGGGTGAATTAGAGCAGGTAGGACATTTTCCAAATTACTGGCCAGTATTTTGGAGTAGAGTTTAGCGCCCAAATTCAGGAGGGCTATGGCCCAGTATGAGGCACACATTTTGGGATCTTTCCCTGCCTTGGGGAATATAGTGATTAAAGCTTCCCCCATGGTGGATGAAACCTGTTGCGTGGCCACTATTTCTTTGAAGAGGTTTGCCAGGTGGGAAGTTAGCTCAGATACAAATGTTCAATAAAACTGGGCATTCAGCCTGTCGGGCGTGGGGCTATCTGGAGTCTACCTCTTTCTAGGCCTCCTCTATTGAAATAGGTTTTCTAAGTTCTATGTTAAAGGCAGGGTAGACCTGCGAAAGTTCTAGGGAGTCTAAATACCTAGATTGGTTGTGATCTGTATGGGTCTTGGTAGTTTAGGGGAGCGATAAAAATCCTGGAAAGAGTTTATTTTCTCCTCTTCGCTGGGATACGAGACGCCAGCGCCATTGACTATTGGCTTTTTCCTGTTTCACTCGGAGCCGACGCATTAGTAACAGGCCTATTTTGTTTACCCCATCGTACCATCGTGCTTGGAGGTGTAAAATAGTTTTTTCGGCCCTGTTGTTTTATATGGCCTGGTGCTTCTCCTTTAATGCCGTTACCTTCTGTAGGGTTTGTACCGACGGGCATCTTTGTACACTCTTTCCGCCACCCGTAGGTCCCCCTCCACTAGAAGCTGTTCCCGTGTATGTTGAGTAGTGGCCAAGGCAATACATTTACCCCTTGTAACTGCCTTAAAGGCATCCCAATTGTTCACGTAGGCGGTATCTGTGGGGTCGTTTATGGCAAAAAATTATTCATTCGACCTCCTCAGGTCATCCAGGAGAAGCCTATCTCTGACAAGAGAGTTGGGGAAGCACCACCTAACGTCTTAAGAGCGTTTGGCCGGCCAATTAAATACGATCTCTAACTGGGGAATGATCCGAGAGGCATGTCGGGTGAAAATGAGCCCTCAAAAGTGATTGATAGAGCATTTGACTGATAAAATTATGGTCAATCCTGGAGTAGGTTCTATGGGAGTAGGAGAAAAACAAATAATATTGAGTTGCAAGGTTAAGTCCCCTCCATGTATCTATCATGCTTTATAAAGAGGTTTTAAGTGACTTGCTGAAGACTCTCCTGCTGATCTGTGTGAGTGAGTCGTGTCCACGGATGGGTCCCTTATAAGATTGAAGTTCCCTAATAGGATTATGTCCCCCGTGCCAAAACCCTCCAGTGTCGATAGGAATGTATGGAGGAAATCCAATTGCCCAGTGCTGTGTCTGTATACCATGGCTATAGTGCACAGTCGTCCCATCAAGTCTCCCCTGGCCATAAGAAACCTTCTAGTGGTGTGGGGGTGGAAATGAACCAAGGAGTGAAAAAGGAGGGCAACCCAGTTCTGTTTGGTGGTGATCGAGGAATGAAAAATTAATGGATAGGCTTTGTTTCAGGCGAAGGCCTTCACCTTTTTTCAGGTGGGTTTCTTGCAGTACCACTATCCTAATATGTTGATCACCCAGGAATCTCCACAGGTGTTGCCTCTTATTGGGGGAGTTAAGACCCCTTACATTCCATAACATGCAATTAACCGCCATTCAGCATGGGGAATACTGTACCCCCGCTTGGAAGATCCAGCTAGTGGCATGCCTCCGTCGCATTTCCCCACCAGCTCCCTTCCCCTCACCCCCACCTGAGTAGCCAGTCATGAAAGTCACATCTTTAAACACCACAGTAAAAAAAAATCGAAACTATTAAGAACAATAACTTTGAGATGAGAAGTCCCTGTAACAAAAGGAGAACCTCACCTGAGGTAGCTCCAGGGGCGAGCCCACTTCCGCTCCAAGAGCCCCATTTACATACCCTCTGGGACACTTGAAGGCTAGCAGATCGCCATTCTTGAGTGGGACGGAATAGTGCTATTACCAGACAATATATGACAAATGTTTCCCGCTATCAGAGTCTCGGACCCTAAGTCCTCGGATGTGGGGAGACCCCTACCGCAGATTTTAACCCCTACATTGCCTTACATTGTCACCGGCAAAGTAAAATACGGGGTGTGAGCCGTATCCGGATTGGGTCTAGGGGTGAGAGCTTGTTCTCCTGCCACCTCTCTTGGGCATCTGCCAGAGGCTGTGCAAGCATCATTCTGTCGGCTGACCCGCGCTTTCCTCTCTCGAGGTTGTCGCCTGTCGCAGTGAGGTGTGCTTGAGACCAAGCAGGCCCGCTGCTTCTTCCAATTCTGCGAAGTGGAGTTCTTTATTATCACAAAGAAAAGCTATGTCAAAAGGGTAAGTCCACCTATATTTAATGTGGCATTCCAGTAGAGCTTCAATGATCTGGCGGAATTGTTGTCGTCATGCTAGTGTCGCTTAGGTCACGTCCTGGAAGTGAGAGCAGTTGCTCCCTGTAATGTGATCCTGCCACTGCTTCTAGCTGTCTAAAGGACCATTTCCTTGACTTTAAAGGAGCTGAATTTGGCAAGAATGTCTCTAGGGCGCCGGTTGTCTCTCTGTAATCATGGACCCACCCTGTGCACTCGTTCCAGCTGGACATCTGGACATCCATCTCCCATGAACGTGGTGAAGAGACCCATCATGAAGGACTCCAGGTTAGGCCCTTTACATCCTTCCTCCAAGCCTCTTACCCTTATGTTGTCCCTGCGGGAATGATTATCAAGGTCTTCACATTTGAGCGTGGCGGCGCGCAGTTGGCTGTGCAAGTTGGCGGATACTTCTTCCAGGGGCTATATTCAATCTTCTAGTTCTCGGCATTTCATTTTGAGTTCTAAGGTGCGGGTGCTAACCGAGTCAAATGAGGCGCCAATGTCAGCTTTAATGTCCTCTCTCAGCTCTTTCTCAAAGTCTCTTAGCGATGCCAGCAGATATTCTCGGCGAGTGCCATACAGCCCCCAGTTTGCACATCTCCCTTCTCTTCCATCCCGACGCCAGACGGGGCAAAATAGTTGGAGACTCTGTCGCTTTGAACCTTGTTTGGTGGCATAGGGATGGGGGCTTCGTTCAGCGTGGCACCGCCCCCACCCGGTTGAGCATAAGTGCCACAGGGCTCATACAGCAATTGAAGGTGACTGGGTCTGCAGGGCACCCAGCGCTCTCTATGGTTGGCCCAAATTAGTATGAAAGCGCCCAACTGCCTGCAGGATCACCCCTCTGGCACATGTAGCTGCAGTATATTGGACCGCAACCCTTTGCTAGTCATGTTATGGCCAGATTTCTCCCCTTGCGGTGGCAGCTTCCGTTCC
Organism: Lissotriton vulgaris; assembly: GCF_964263255.1. Lineage (NCBI taxonomy): Eukaryota > Metazoa > Chordata > Amphibia > Caudata > Salamandridae > Lissotriton > Lissotriton vulgaris. Next base: position 70,988,793 of record NC_141688.1, on the reverse strand, counting down.
CAGCCATGTGCTGAAGTTGAGGCCTGTTGGGCACCATCTTCTGGACAGGCATTGTCCATAGTGGCCAGGTGGGGCATGCTGAGGATCTTCGGTACCTTGTGCTGGTCAGATGGCTGCGATTAGGGAGACCCAAGGAGCCCCCTGCCATTCACATTACATGCAACTCACCTGGGTTCTGAGTTGCTTGGTGAGTTGTTCACCTGCGTTGTCTCGCTGTAAGGCTCACACCAGGCCTGGGCCACACCCCTGCTTCCACCGTGTCCGGATGGGAGTGGGTCGTGTTCTGTGCCCTGCAGCATGTGCCCAGTCAAACCCACAAACCTGGGGGGGCCGCGCCAGCATTTCTCCTAACGCTGGGCAAGGGATCCCCATCTTGGGTGATTCTCCATGTCATGGGCTCATCCAAGTTGCATCTCAATAAACGGTATTTGGGCAAGTAGCAAGTTGACAAAGTGTCCTCTCGATGCAGTTCATCTCAATTTGTCAGTATGCACGATTTTAGCAGCGTTTCATGCGCTGTGGCAGCCAGATACCCGGTGCTTGGAGAGGAGCTAAATGGTATCATGTCTGAGCGGCCATGATGGTTGGCCACGGCTCCGTAGTTTTCTCTTTATTACTGTTTGTGTATTGCAGAAGTACTTTTCACATTGCCTCTAAGTTAAGCCTGATTGCTATTGTGCCAAGCTAACAGAAAGTTACAAACACATAAATTAGGGTACACAGTCAAAATATCGAGTATTAAATATCGACCTACCAAAATATCGTGTTTGAAATTTCGAAGGTGCAGAATATCGATGTCAAGAATATCGTTGGACAGAATATCGACCCTAAGGTAAGTAATATCGAAATTATTTATATCGATGTAAGTAATATCGAAGTTAGTAATATCGATGGCATATATTTCAATGTCACTAATTTCGATGACACTAATATCGATATTTGTATTATTTTTTTGTTTTTTATTATGTATGTGTTATATGTTTAAGTACTTAAGATAATTAATATTATATGCGTATTCATTTTATAGATTAATACATTTATTTATAAGCATATTATATGTTTTAGTACCGGTGCGGGTTGAGGGTTTATAGGGGAATATGGTGGGAAGTAATTTAATTATGTTAAATTGATTATTAATTAGTAGGATTTATTAATAAATTGTAATTAATTGGTAATTATTTTTAATTAATTGGAAATTAATTTAAATTAATTGATTAATTGATAAATATGTTCTGTAGCGGGTTATGGGTTTTTAGGGAAATAGGGTGGGAAATAATATAATTAGGTTAAATTAATTAATAATTAGTAGTTATTATTAATTAATTTTAAATAATTGGTAATTACATTTAATTAATTGATAATTCATTTTAATTAATTGATTAATTGATAAATATGTTCTGTAGCGGGTTGTGGGTTTATAGTGGAATAGGGTGGGAAGTAATTTAATTATGTTAAATTAATTATTAATTAGTAGTTATTATTAAATAGTTTTAAATAATTGGTAAATAAATTTAACTAATTGGTATTTCATTTTAATTAATTGATTAATTGATATATATGTTCTGTAGCGGGTTGTGGGTTTATAGGGGAATAAGGTGGGAAGTAATTTAATTATGTTAAATTAATTATTAATTAGTAGTTATTAAATAATTTGAAATAATTGGTAAATAAATTTAATTAATTATGTTTAATTAATTATTAATTAGTAGGAATTATAAATTATTTTAATTAATTGGTAATTAATTTTAATTAATTGGTAATTAATTTTATCCACAATGAAATCCGCCTAAACGGCCTAAACGGCCTCCTTCTACCACCTTGTGCTGCGGCACAAGCTGGTAGAAGGAGGCCACGGATTTCATTGTGGATCCACCTACCTACCTTGATGTCCAGGATTTTGCTCATGATGCAATATACTACTATGACCATGAGGCATGCAATTGCATGATCCAAAAGAACCGCTGTAGGCACATTGTAGCCTTCCTAAGATTGTTATCACTTTTTAGATAATTAAGATAAACATTGTTTATAGAAAAACGTGAGTAGGGTTGGGAAGTTGGGCCCCGTCCTGAAGAAGGTACACCAGTACCGAAACATGTTGACGCACACCAGAGGTTCTGTCCCTAATTAAGACAACCAACCTCGTTTTTTTGCACACCTTTTTAACAGCACCAGCTAGGGGTACAGAATAAAGTTTTTTTCACATCACCCACTAGCCAGGTACTTTTTAACCTTTCACCACACCCTTCACTCACATTAATCCCTTCACTTGCACTCAACACACACCACACATAGTCAACCTTGTCAACGCTCCCGCGTAGTCGCAGGTCGTAGCGTGCCGCATCCCCTTAGCGGGATGCGAAGACCCCGATGATGAAGCATGACACCAAGGGGCCTGTTGGTGTGTGAGGGGTATTTTACACAACACTGAGTGTTCCCCATCCTTGTGGTGCACACTGGAAGTAGGATTCTTCTTGTTTATGTACAAGGCAGCCTTAAGCCACGTTAAGTGTCTTAACGCTGCCTTGTACATAAGGTACGACCCCTATCGCCACGGGAACGTCACAAAAAGTGGCATTCCCATGGCGATAGAGGCTTGTACATATGCCCCTTCGTCTTTAGCTGGAGTCTTCCCAGGAATGTTGGGAAGTGGTGATCAAGGCCTAATTGTATTCTTTGCACTAGCCAGTGATTGGAAATTCTGTCTCACAACCTTATTATCTTCCAGTCCCTACACCTCTTTGTGTATTCCAGCTCCTGGATTGACTGAGTGACAAAACTGATTTTCTGACAGTTTTAGCTCAGACAGCATAAAGTACATTTTTACAAAGTTAGTTTACCCTAACGTTAATAGAAATCTGTTTTTGAAAATGAAGTAGAATATAACATTAATGTATTTTACTGGAGTTTTCTCCAGAAAATGTGATAGAAAATAAATATTTTAATCCCACCTACAAATTTATAGGAACATGTAACTCAAAGCCTACACAATGAAATAGCTTTTGGGTTTTATTCATAATAGAGACCAATTTCATTTATTAGCAGCTTGCCTTTTCCATATGTCACTGCAGTGCATTTTACTGAACTGTAATACATTTAAGCAGTGCTGCTCCTGGCAGACATATATTCAAATTGCTGGAAATTTCCCTTTTTTGCAGGATCACTCCTGATTTTTGCCTCCTGTTGCTGACCCATGTTAATGCACATCATAGGACTCTGCATACTTTACTCGTGCTAGCCAGTGCTAAAGATCTTGAGCTCTCCTCTCTAAATATTTTGCAATTGGCATACCTCTAATTAGCATAAGCACATTTAGGTTACATATAAGTCCCTAGTATTGGTAACAACCTGTACCCACGGCTTGGAAATTAAATGCTACTAGTGAACTGCAGCAGTCATTGTACCACCCACTGAAACATGTCTCCAGGCCTGCCAAAGCAGTCTGGTTTAGCAGTTTTAAAACTCCCATTTCAATCTGGCAAAATAAACCTTTTGCCAAGTCTAAACCTTCCTTTTTAATGCTTATATGTCACCCGTAAGGCAGGCCCTAGATGCCCATAGAGCATGATGCATGATGTTAAGTGCAACATGTGTATTTAATATTTTAACTTCAAAGTTGTTATTCACTGTGCTCTCCCATAGGCTAACACTGGTTTATCCTATTACGTTAAATAAGTGCTATATTCAATGTGGGAATTGCTAGCAAATTGTTCAAAGACTCTTCAAAGTCTCTTTTTAACACAAATTTAAACTCTATCTTAATGGCTAATATTACTATTTTGAAAACTACACTTTTAGAAAGTCATTATTTTCCTGTCTAAAACCAAAAGGTTTTCCTGCCAGAGTACAACTATCACCTGTCCCCTGATGGCTCCCCCATGGTGAGATGTGTATTGATCCTAGACAGTGGGAAAATAGCTCTGGGAGTGGGGAGAGGGACTCCTCACTGGACAAAAGAGCCTGAGGACCTGTGCCCAGCCCCTTGCCGAACTTCAAAGGATACCTACCTTGTCATTGGCAGATGCAGCTCAAAACTAGGCCTGCCTCCCCGTTGTCTCTCTAGTCAGGTTTTCACAAAACTCAGCAGGAGTAGAGGAACTGACCAGAACTAGTTTAAGGGATGCACAAAGACTTTCCCTCCACCTAAGGGCTGACACTGAGCAAACAAGTGCACCCTAAAGACATCTCCTCAGAGCACTCCTGGACCTCTGAAGATCCAGGACAGCCCTGCTGTCTGAAACCTAAAAATAATACTCCAGTTTCTTACATTTCATATATGTGGATGGCGTAAATACACAAAGCAACTTATATATGACTTAAAAATACACTGACCTTTGGACCCTAGTGGCTGATAAAAAGTACATCAAGACATTAAAAACTAGCCTTTTTATGCCTTATCTGTAATTTGTAGGAGTGAAGGGGGGCTACAGTTCAAAATGAGTTGCATATATTTTAGTACTCTTGACTTCTGGAAGAGTCATGTTTGCAGATTCTCAGCAGACAGTACTCAAACCACTGAACTGCCCCGTCTTGGACACACAGCCACTGAACAATTAGGATATAATGCAGAGTTATGTTAACATACTTGATCCACTGGAACATTATCTCTGGCACCGTTGCTGCACCAACATGAGATTTAAAAAAAAATGCCATAGTAAACAACTTGATACTGGAGAGTTTATGAAGATATCTTAGAAGTGATGTTATGTGGCCGATAGATTCATATTCTCCATAAGCTAAAATATTACAATGTAATGTAAGAATATATAAATGGTATAAATTGGTTTGGGCTGGTCCCAGATCCTAAAGTTGTAAGAACTTTCATTTGACACATTACCTCACACAAATAAAGACCTCTCTGTGTGTCCATTGAGACTCAGATTTAGTATGATTTCGCATTGGGGTTGCATCCCTTTTCTGGTGCAGCTCTGACACAGAATCCTTTTTGCCATTTGCTAAGCCACATAAAGCCATTCTGTGTGACAATGTGTGATTGAATTTTTTTTAATTTGTTTAATTTATTTTTGACATATGAATACTGTAGGAACTGGAGTCACCAGTTCCCCGGGGGGTAGTTTTGCTCGAGCAGGTAGGCACCCGAAAGCTTAGGTGTTAAGTGACCACACAGCACACGCATCCACTGAGACAATAAAACGCACGCAATGACTGACGCCACTCCAGTGAGTTTGAGTAAAAATCAAATAGCTTTGATCTAGATCAGGTTTTAGGAGTGGAAAATCATTCAATGTAGGCAATTAATCAGTGTAGCATTAACTCAAGGGACCATATTTCCTCAAAAGAGCAGAGTGATAAGTTCATTAATCTCATTAGGCAGAAATAAACATTTCCTTAAGCAAGAGTAACATTTCCGAATAAACATAGGTAATTAATTCATTGGCAACATCTCATTGGGAAGACATTAGTATCCTCATCCCCTTAGAACACAGGCGACATTTCTTCAGTGAACCAGGGTAAACATTTCATCAGGTAACCTCATGCAGTCCTAATCTTTTAGAATTCAGGTAACATGTCTCAATAACCATTGCATTACAGGAGCATTTCAAGAATTACTTGTGGACATTTCCTCAACCTAGCATTCTGCAGGAGTCAACATCTCATTAGGGTAAAACCAAACTTAAACGTTTCGTGACTCAGCATTAGTCATTTCATTAGAGGGGTAAACGCCTCAATGGAGTATCTAGAGGCATTCAGAAGCCACCTTCTTAAGCAGGAGTGTACAGCCTTTCATTAGAGATCAGGCAACATGTCCATACGCAAAACCAACATTTCCTTAGGTAAAATAAGTCAGTTCATTAGATATGCATCAACATTTACTTAACCAAGAGTAAACCATTTTATCAGCAGAAGTAAAACATTTCATTCCTCAGGAATAACCTCTTCACTGAGCAGGGATGAATGTTCCCGTAATCTCAAAGGTCAATATGCACCATAACCTGACTGAGAACAAGCTTTAAAGAACACCACCCCAGCTGGGGTTGCTCCTCCTTCACCCCAGTCTCTAGGGGCTCAATCCAGGCTCTTGCCCAGTCCACAGTACTCTTATGGGCCTAACTGGGGCCAACAGGGCCCAACAATAGTCTCCCCCAGGGAAGGGGCGAACTCGGGGCCTCCTTCGGCCTTCCACCCTCCTCCCCGTGGGTTACCTGGGGCTTCGGCTCCTCGGGGAGCCCTTGCAGTGGTTTATGGTGGGAAGGGAAGGCTCCGCCCCTCCCGGAGGCCTCACTCAGCCTGGGGATCTCTTTCGGCCCCTCCGGGGCTTGCGCCGGCTGGTGGGGGGCCCTTGCACTCTCTCGGGGCCCTCTGGTACAAGCAGGCTGTTCCCGGGCCTTCCGTGGCTTCCACGGCCCGGGAACCAATCAGGAGGCAGCGGAGGAGGGGCCCAGCCAAAGTGGCCAATGGTGGAGCAGCCCCTGGGGGCGCGGCAGCGGCAGCCAATAACTGCACGGCGCTGGATAGGGGCGAGGCCGGTAACTTGGCAGGCGTCCCCCGCCACGTGACAGGGGTGAGGGCAGCTTCGGGCCTAGTACGGCCTTGCAGGATTATGACGGCGGCCCTCTCCTGGCTCCGGGGGCCGCCGAGGGAGGTACTGAGGACGGCCCCGGCACCACCGAGGGAGCGCCGAGCCCGCGGCTGAGTCAGACGACCTCGGGCACGCCTCCGTGCCGCCCCGCTGCCGCGATCTGCAAATCGGTGCCCTGACAAGGCGGGCAAGGGCCGCAGCGGTGAGTGGGCCCGCTAGCGCTTCTCCCGCACAGCGCCTAGCCACGCAGCACTCTGAGACACACAGATGACCCGGGAAAGCGGCATTGAGTAACCTCGCGAATTAGCACTTCAGGCACAGCGCGCTTCAGGTCCGGTCGACGTTTGCATCTCCTCAGGGCAGCACAGGGCTTGGGGGATGTAGCGCCTGGGGGCAGTCAGCAGGTTAGATCTCCAATACTAAGAGCAGAGCGCTTGGCAGCGAAGTTCAATTCAAATCACTTTTGGACAGTCCAGCGCCTGGGGGACGAAATATAGCGCTTGTAAGGGCGCCGCAGTACTGGGGAGGCCAGCGTTTCTCCGGGGGCACACAAGAGAGCGCTTGAGGGGCAGTTAGGCAGGCCATTCCACACGACAGTGGCAGATAAGGGCGCTAGCGCTAAGTAGGGAGCACTTAGAAGGTAGCTCAGTTCAGTTAAAACAGGTCAAGCCACACAGGGGGCACAGGTCGAGCAGGAGAGTGCAGAGTGGATACAGCCCTTGTACCTGCTTAATACGCAGTGGTCCTGGTGGCACAGAAAAGTGGGCTTCTCAGCACTTGGTGGTTCTTGCGCCCTTGGTAGTTAGCGTCTTGGTTCCTTGAAAGGGTGGGGGGGTTGAGTTGAAGGCTGCTGACAGGATTCCTCAACAGGTCACTGCAGGTGGTCCGTGTGTTCCCCTCCCGCCGGGCCAGATCAGTGGGCTAGTTCAGTGTTCCTCACACAGCTTGGTGGGCAGCACCTAAACCCTGTCACCCCCCAGTGGCATAGGTTCCTGACTAGGCCCTACCGCCTAAGTCTCCTGCGTAGGTTCACCCAGGTCAGTGAAGCCCCAACTGACTAAAAACTTTCCCTCCTTTCTTTATATAGGCCCAGGTCAGGTGACCACTCTCTAAGGTGGCAAAAGCAGACCCCACCCCTATTCTAGAAGGTTCCAGGAGCTTCCCTACTCCAGCTATGGGCAGGCAAGGCAGGGTGGTATTGCAACAATGTTTAGGGGTTCCAGCCAGCTCCTGGCAACTAGGGTGCTACTAAAAAGGCCACTCCGCAGTATCAGGGGCCTGTGGCAGCCATCTTGGAAGTAGAGAGCACCTGCACCGTTGCATTGGTTTTAACATTACACCGGGCATCTCAACCCCACAGGGCCTACAGTACTTCATTACGATGGGGGGACATCCTGAATTAGGGGATCGAACAGCAAAACATTTCAGGGAAAAGGGCCAAGTCCAACAAATACATTGTATCATGGTTTGCTACATATAGTAACAGAACAATTTGCAACAGATTGGTTTTATCTGAGGAATTTCTGTGATTACATAGATACAAAAAAGATTCAACAGGGTGTAAATATATACACCAACTGAGAGGGTTGTGGTTTACAGTTATATGATGATTTTTTTTTATGTTTTAAGGTAAAAAATGTTTTAGAGTATCTAATTAGATGTAATTTTAGAATATTTGAGTGATACTATTGCATTTTTAAAATGTATGTATCAAGGAGGAGCATTTTATAATAAAGGATAAATATTTTTGCATTCAACAGGCTTAGTGTATGTATGGATGTATGTTACATTGACATACATATGTTTTCTTTATAAAGAAGAGAATTAATTGGTTGTTGAATACGCATGTGGTTCAAAATAGGGACTGACTATTGTTGGTAGGCCACACTAAGCCACTTTTTGTGACTTTGAGTGGTTTAGTAAATATAAAGTTATGCAACATAGCACATAGTGCTGTCTCGCTAAACTTTGCACTGGACATGCGTTACATGGGTGGAGTACAGGTATTCCCATGCATCAACCTATGTATCTTGATGGAAACCTTGATTTAAAAAGACTTGTAAACCTCTGTCTATGGCAAAATGATGCACCTAATCGACAGTGGCGTAACAGATAGATTTATCTTTATTTCTCCTCGTTACTTCCTCTTTTCATGTGTGCTGCATTCTGAAGCACACAGACCGCTGAAAGAGAAATATGCCTCTATGGAATGTTTTTGTATAAGAAACTATTCCTACCTGCACAAAAATAATCCTGCCTGTAATGTAGACACCATTGCACTAAGGAACAAGGGTACCTGCATTGGCGCTAGGCAGCACACAGTGCACCAGGGCAAGGAGAGAGCGAGAGGTGCGCAGCGTCTTAGTAGATTTGGCACATTCCTTCTCTCTTCCTTTCAAATAATATGGCTTAGTAAGTTCCCTTGCTAAGCCACATTGCATGCAAAATTGGTAAATGTGCCCCTGAGTTTGTTGTGTGTGATTACTGTGTCATATTGAATCTGTAATCCAAACCTGCTGGTACTTTCTGGAGTAAACCCTGACCACTTGGAAAGGGGCGACCACTCGGTCCCCCCGAACGTATGGTTGGGTGCCCCGATCCTCCCGGGAAACCATTTTGGGCGGGGGGCGTGTCTCGGCTGGTATGCCCGAAGCGGCGTAGCCGGGGCGCGCCTTTTCCCGCCCAAGAGGGGTTGTCCTAGACACCCACACCAATGGCCGCGCCCAGTAGGTGTACCGGGGGAGGGTACACGCCCTCCTGAAGAAGAATAAATAGAGCGGGAATCCGAAGAAGCGTCCTCTTATTCCTGTGCTCGGAAGGCTGCACCCACTCGTTGCTCGTGAGCCCTCGACGGAACAAGGAGCAATTTTGAGAACTTGTAATTCTTGTGTTTCTCTTTCAGTGACTTTAAAGCGAAGGATCCAGGACCGTGTTGATCGACTCAGAGTGGATAATCGAAACCATGTCTGGCAAGAAGGCGGGAAAGGGTTCCGAGACAGACAAGGTGCTACGCATGTTGGTGAACAGAATGGCGCGAATGGAACGAAACATCGGACAAGTCCCAGCGCTTGGTCGTGATTTGGCGGGCGTCAAGAAGCAACTGGCCGCAATTAACAAGCCTGGTAACCCGAAGAAGGGAATAGGCCCGGCATTGCCGGGAGTCGTCCCCGAGGGTAGAGGGAAACGGGTCAAGAGGAGGGCGGTTGCAGGGGAGGTTCCGGTCCCTGAGGTGCCCCCGGTCATCCCTGCCATACCAGCTGATGACCCAGTACCAACCCCAGACGCGGGTCAACCGATTCCGGTTGTGATTACGCCCGCTAACGATGAGGATATGCCTCCTGAATTGGCCACCCAGTTGGCCGCATGGCTCAATAAGAAGGCAGTGGGTGCTACGGCGCCCGGAGACACGGCCGAAGAGGCCAAATTACTAATCCAGCAGTTGTGGCAGTCGCGAGATGCCACGAAGGCGAATCTCCTTCTTGTTTCCCCACAGGTGACACCGGAAGGACCGGCAGCTGGTCTCGAGAAAACGGCGGGAACAACGACCGAACCGGGTAAGCTCGCTTTGCCAGTGGCGGGGGAGGGCTCATTACCCTCAAGGCGGGAGAGGGTGGGACAACATATCCCGATGGCCACGAAAGAATTGATATGGGCAGACAAGTATGTCAATATGTTAACTGACCATCGCGAGATGGAATATGCTAAAACACAGAAAGATTTGTGGCACCCGAGCGTCTGGCGCGCCAAGATGGCGGAGTTCAGGGTGGAGGAGACGATAACAAATTGGGCGAAGGCCTTTGCAATGTTTACTGCGATTACTGGTGAACGTAAGCCCGAGGTATTGACCGAACTGTCTTGTTATCAAGCACGTATAATGGATTTTTATTAAATGTATGAGGGGGACGAATGGAAAGGTTACGACATGAAATTTCGTAAAGCGAAAGAGTATGATTCCTCTCTGACATGGGATTGCCTCGACTCAATTTCTTGGCATAAGCAGCTCCTGCCTGGGACTGCAGGGACATCCTCGCCAGGTGGGAATGGGTCGGGGGTTTCCCGCCAAAAGCCCGCGGTGCCCTTTCGAGCAGGCACCGGTGGTGATCACCAGCCGAAAACAGGCGGGAATGGTGGAAAGCGGGGGGTCTGTTGGGGCTTCAATAGAGGCAACTGTAACAGACCGCAAGGTACATGCAGGTTCAAGCATGTGTGTGCAGGTTGTGGGAATTCCTCACACCCGGAGAGTTCATGCAGATCGAAAAATAGCGTGTCGGGAGGTAAAGGAGGGTCCAAGCAAGACTGAGGTGGATCGTTGTGTACAATTGCCTACTCCCGTTGATCTCATGGCTATGACTCCTTGGTTAAACAAATACCCTGATTATGTCTCTGCTGGGGTGTTGAGGAAGGGATTCTTATATGGCTTACACATCCCGGCCGGGGATTTTCGTGGGGAACCTTTTTGTAAAAACCAGCTTTTGGCACAGCATAAACCAGGTGTGGTGGAGAGAAAAATTGCTAAAGAAGTGAGCATAGGCCGAGTGGCTGGGCCTTTTCAGCGCCCGCCAGTGGCAGGTTTCATCTGTTCCCCATTAGGGGTGGTCCCCAAGAAGAACCCGGGGGAGTTTAGGCTGATCCATAATCTGTCTGCTCCAAGGGGTTTCTCGGTAAACGATGCTATTGACCCAGAAGTTTGTTCGGTGCGGTACGCATCATTCGATGATGCCGTCACCATGTTAAATCGCCTGAGCTCCGGGGCGCTGATGGCGAAATCAGATATCGAATCAGCGTTCCAGTTGCTCCCGGTACACCCACAGGATCAGCGTTTGCTAGGTTTTGCGTTCCAAGGGAGTTATTACATGGATAAATGTATGCCGATGGGTTGCTCCATTTCTTGTGCCTATTTTGAAAAATTCAGCTGTTTTTTAGAGTGGGCATTCACCGAGGCCACAGGGCATAGGCATGTTATGCATTATCTAGATGACTTTCTGTTCTTGGGAGCAGCCGGCGACACGAAATGTGCGCAGGCACTACAGGACTTTTGCATCCTCATGAGGGAGTTTGGAGTGCCATTGGCACCAGGTAAGACGGTTGGACCATCTACTTCACTGGAGTTTCTGGGAATTGAGCTCGATTCTGTGGAGGGATGTTTCCGTTTGCCAGTGGGAAAGGTAGCTAAATTTAGGGCTTCCCTGGAACTTTGCCTTAGTAAGGAGAAAGTGACCCTGCACCAGTTACAGCAAACAGTGGGTCAGCTTAACTTTGCCTTAAGAGTTATACCAATGGCCCGCCCCTTTTCACGCTCTATTGCACAGGCTATGGTTGGTCTCTAGGAAGGACACCACCGCACGCGACTGTCTGCAGAGGTTCGCCAGGATATGCGCATTTGGTTGGCATTTCTGGCGGACTTCAACGGTCGAGTAGTGTGGAACAAGCCGCCAGCGTCTTCGGACGAGCTGGGTTTGTGGACTGACTCAGCGGGGAGCGTGGGATTTGGCGCCATCTTTGGTAACCGATGGTCGGCGCAAACATGGCCGGCGTGGTGGCATTCCTGCGGTCTCACAAGTAACATAGGGTTCCTTGAGCTATTCCCTATTTTTGTTGCTCTGATGGCATGGCCGGACGAGTTCAGAGACCGCTCTGTGGTATTTTGGTCTGATAATATGACTGTTGTCGATTGCATTAACAATCAGGCAGCACGCTGCAAATGGATCTTGAGATTGTTGAAGGAAGTTGTACTGCTTTGCATGAGACTGAATGTACAGTTCAGGGCGAAACATGTGCCGGGTGTACTGAATCATGCGGCTGATGCACTCTCTCGTTCACATATGCAGGCGTTCAGGGGTTATCTACCTACAGCGGACCTAGCGGCGGCACCATTCCCCGAAGCACTCTGGCTAATCGGTGCCCCGGATTACAAGACCTCGTGGCAGCAAGCTTAGCCCCCAGGACGAGGAAGGCATACGAAGGAGCGTTTCGTTCCTATTGTGCATTTTTGGGTCCGACAGTGAATCAGAACTGGGGTCAGGAAGATTCCTTCCTAGGGTTCCTGGTAGCACTGCACAGGGAAGGCCGATCAGCGGCAACGGCCAATAGACACAGGGCGGCCATCTCATTCATGGCGCAGGTGCATGGCATCAAAGACCCAACAGGTTCCTTTTTGGCGAAAAAAGCCCTTCGCGGCTGGCAGCGCCTCGAGGGTCGCAAGCAAGACGAGAGGCGCCCGATTGGCTTAGAGAGGTTGTCCCTACTCATGGCGAAACTGGTCACGACATGCTCCTCCCAATTCGAAGCAGTTCTGTTCCGGGCAGCTTTCGCATTAGCGTTCCATGGGGCTATGCGGGTGAGTGAACTGGTCGCAAGGAATAAGAAAGATGTGGAGGGAGGCTTGTGCAGGGATCACATCCTAATTAGGGGTGATTCGATGGTAGTCACGATAGCTAGGTCCAGGACTGACCAGGGAGCTACGGGAAACAGTGTTGTTGTCCAGCGCGTGCGAGGGTCCCCCACGTGCCCGATAATGTGTATAGAGGAATACTTGGCACTGAGGGCGGATACATGGGGGGGGAGTTTGCTGAGGCACATCAATGGCACCCCACTGACGAGGTTTCAGTTTCAGAGGGTGCTAGCACTGACAATCGCTGCGGCGGGCATGGACCCGTGCGATTTTGGGGCTGCTACTGAGGCTACAGCCAGGGGTCAGAGTGCAGAGGAAGTGAAACAATTGGGACGATGGTCCTCGAATTGCTTCAAAAGGTATGTGCGATTGCACATGTTGTGAATTCAAGTGACATGCACTCACGCTTCTTGTCTTTTGTTTGATTTGCAGTTTCGCGAGCATGTCATGCGGGGCGGAATTTGCAGTCGACCCAATACCAGGGGACCAGCGGTCATGGATCACCGTCTGAGGAGAGAGTGGTATGGGTCGTGGGCCACTCATACGTGAGGCGGGCCGGGGACGTATTCAAAGCAGGTGACGCGACTCGCGCAGCTGGGGAATACGGGTACAGAGTGGCCTTCCACGGAAGGGGCGGGCTCTGTATTGACCAATTTGAATCTTTTGTTGAGGGTCTCTTAGGGCGGCAGAGGTCACCGCCATCTGTAGTCAGAGTACACCTGGGGGGCAATGACTTGGTGACACTGGGTAGAGGAGTATTGCTCGAGCAAGTTTTGTCTTCCGTTAGCTGGTTGGCAAAAAGAATCCCGGGGTGCACGATTGCCTGGTCCTACATGATTCCCAGGAAGGTATGGCGGGGGGCCTTTCGGTGTCAGCACTGAACCATTCGGTGAAGAAGGTTAACAACAAAATTGGTAGATTGTTTCGCTCTGCGCAGTTGCATAGTATTCCTCATGGGTGTATTCGGGGTGATCACATGTATCTGAATGATGGGTTCACCTGTCCCGGGAGGGGAATGTTTTACTCATAGGAGACTTCATAGAATGGCTAAGGGGTTTGAGGAGGCATGACCTTTAGGAGGAATTTGGGGGGGGGGCCGGATAGCCGGTCAACTATCCGGCCTGGGGCGGAAGGTCATGATCGGTGAGCAGTAATTTCAAGGTCCCTAGAGGGGGGCGCCACCCACTATGGACGGGAGCGCCCGGGGGGAGGCGGCCATTGGCCCCTCCCACTGGGAGGCGGCACCCACTAAGGATGGGTCGCCTAAGGGGAGACGGCCATAGGCCCCTTCCAGGGGAGGAGGCGGCTATATGCCCCTCCTACGAATTTCCCGGGGCCCGGATATCCGCGACGGCGGATAGGGAGTGCGGGGATGGGGGGGGAGTCCACGCTGTCCTTCCTACAGATACCTCACACGGGAGCTCGGACGACCTTTAAGATGGCGTCGAGCGGAAAGGGGGGGCCCCAACAAGACAAGGGAAATTACAGTTGGCAAGGAGGGTACAGTCCTCTGCGCGGCCGCCATTCACACCGTGAGGGCGAGAGTTTTTGGTAGTAGGGATCTGACACCGGTTAAGACCTTGCCGTTGGCCCTTAATGCTAGGATGTACAATTTTAATTTAGAATGTATGCATTTGCAGGATGTCAGACTCGGCTAGGAAACCTTTGTATTAGAGATTTGTTAAGGTTAGCCAAAGAACATGTCTTCATCGAAATGTAATAAATGAAAATTGTACATGATTATGAAACTTTTATTTAATGTTTTAAATTTTGTTTCATATTTTAATAAATACGGCCAGGAGGGTGACTCCCTCCCGCCTTCCAAAAAGTTCAAACTGCGTCCGACTTCCCATCCTTGGGGATTGTGTTGGGAGGGGGTGACGTGTTAAAAGGTAGGAAGCAACCAGTAAACAAAGATCCTTAAGTGTTGCCCGGCGGTGTCGCCTCTGTAACCCACAAAAATATTAATCAATGAAGAGGCAGGCGCTGGAGACTGGAAGGCTGGAAACACGGGTTTATTCTCTCCGGAGGAGAACACATCAGTTCAGACAGCAAGTATCGTCACGAGGTGCTCTAACTGCATCTCTGAGGCCTGGCCTTTTATACACGGATTTATTACTTTATTGCATAAAACACATCTCTGTCAACCTTTTGATGTACGGAAAGACATCCTCGGAATCCCCGCTTCAGGCCCGTTCCCAAACTTCCCACACACATTTACAGTTAAAGTCCCCACCCCGGTCACAACAGATGATGATTATCGCACAGCTGGACATTCCGCCGATTCACGGAATGTGTGAGGTTGATCGGATCTCATGGGGTAGGGGCTTTGATCAGCTCAAGGATCCTTTGATGGGGGGGGGGGTTTCCTACTGTACAGGAGGAAGGGGGCAATGACAGTATCCGCAGGGCCAGGTGGCGGCTTGGGAACGAGTGAGACAAACGGGCACAAAGGAAAGAGGGGTGTTATCAAGGGATCCGGGGCCATGAAAGGGATGGAGGGAAGTGTCGCGCTGGGAACAGGATGGGGTTCCGAGGCAGAGCTGCGTGGAAGAGAGGTTTATGACCCAAGGCATGTGAGAGCGGGGGCTGTCAGCGTGCGGGGGATGTGTTTGTGAGGGCGAAGAGCCGTGCTAGGGGTCAGTGGCGCGCAGAGTGCGGTTCTGGTCAAGGCACCTAAAATGGCGGGTGTGCACGAAAAAGTGTGGCATCGAGGGAAAAGGCAAGATGGCGCAGATAATGTTTACCAAACCGTATCAATTTTCCACAGTCCTCCCTTTAACATTCACAAGACATCTTGCTGGCCTATTTCCTATTCACGTCTACTGTGGCAGTCATAAGTAAAGAAGTAGGAACCTAGGCGAAGGAACTATGCATAAACATTACATTTTGAATCTTTCATCTTAGGAGGCGAGCCCCTCGTTAAGCTCGTTGCAGGAAAGTCATAGTAATACAATATCGGATAAAAAATGATTCTGTAGTGATAGCATTGGGTACATTTCACAGATGCTTATAGTCATTCGGAATATGAACTGATAGGTTATTACGTATGGAAGTTCATTTCGTATCTGGTTGGAGCATAATCAATACAATAGTGGCTGGGAGAGAAATGAGACGTAGTAAAAACGATAATCAGAGGTGTCATTGTTCGAAGAGGAGGGGTGTTGCTTTTTCCAGTGTCTTATTGTTCTAGACCATTATTAGTGAGTTCTCAGCGTTCTTTGCTGTCTTCCGTTGGCACTGTTGAGCACCGGCGGTGGAGCTATGCGTTCAGCTCTATTCCGGGTCCTGTGTTGCAGGGCATGACCTTTTCCTCTTTTTTCTGGTCAAAAAGGTCCTTTTTTCGCCCTGTGTCCTAAGTGTTCTTTTCATGGGTACTTTAGACAGGGCACCCAAGTTTCATTTGTAGTTTGCAACAAAACCCTATTCAATCCGACTGCAGTCGTTGCTCTTTTTCGAGTCGATTGTCAAAGAGTTCAGGTGGAAGAAGGGGGGTGTGTGGGTAGTCCTTGTGGTAGGTCGGGGGAAGAGGGGATGGAGCAGGGCCAGATCGGGAACAGACCAAGGGGACGGAAAATTTCAGGTAGGTGGGCCCAAGACCGGGCTCAAAGGGCGGGGACTTTTCGGCACATGTTGATCATCGAGTAGGGGCATCAGGTCAGCCCTTTCCTTTCATTTTGTCGGAAACAGTGCCTCGTCCTGCGACTCCTTACTGTTGCGGTCCCGCCTTGGTCAATGTCGCAGGTGTTCCACGATCTGCAGTCAGGCCGCGTGCTCCCACATCCGGTCTTTCTCTCCTCCGACAGTGGTACCCTTAAATGAGTTTGAAAAGACAGTCTTTAGAGAACTGGCAGAGGAAGGTAATCACATAAGTCTATTTCTCTCCCAACTCCAAGCAACTGGGGAAACATTGGGGTTTACAACCAACGTATAAATGATTGATGATAGGTTTGCTGGATTCCCTACAACTTTCCATCGTAACTATTTCTTTGGCGTTTGTTGGTATTACATTCATTGTCGTGGTACGAGGTTTGATACCTATTTATTGCATTTGTTTATTACAGTCACATCAGTTCCTCTGGCTGAGACCTTACTTTTCTAGTACGAGTCTTGCAAAGCCATACCGCTCTTCAGGGCTCTGCATTTTTATGAAAAAAGTGCAACGTGCTATCACCATGGCCTGATAGATATCTTCCTGAGGGATGAACATAGGCTAAACAATTTTCCATTATGTCGATGCATCCTATTTTTTTTTTTTCGCTAAACATTTCACTTTCAACAGGGTTTACTGCAACAATTTCTTCATTTTGATCAAATCTTAACTTCGCAAACATCATTCTAATTTCTACATAGTCTTTTACAACCTAGCTACTTCATTAAAAACGGGGGGGCTTGCGATAACTATTCAACTCATCCTTGGGGTGACCGGGGTCTTATGGAAAACGGCTAGGAACATAGCAGAATAGGGGAGGGACTATTGTCTTGCTTTGTGTCATAAGGGTGTTGTAAATGTAAATGTAGTTGAGCTTATATAGAGCACAGCTACCCGCAGTGGGTGTCCTGGCGCTTGCTTAGGGAACCCGTCCTGATATTCCCCTGTGTGATAGCCCCAGCAGGTATCCACAAGGTGAAAGTCAGGCATCCCGCCGCGAGGGGCTGTTGTGGAGATTAAGCAAACTATTGCCCAGAGTCGCAGAGTGTGAACCCGTGAGTCGAGAAGGCACCGGAGCGAGAATTATCGAGTCCGTGGAATTTTTAGCCCAAGACCCGCCGAGGCGGGGAATTGAACCTTGGTGCAGGACCGATCTCAGCTTCCGGGTCTGCCGCCTCTAACCCCTGAGCCACACTTCTCCACTTCTCCTGTTATCTAGCAGAAGGCTACAGTTCAGTTGGTATGCGTTTCAGGGACATTTCTCGAATTTCTAAACTTTGTAGCTTGTTCATCAAAAATTATTTCTAGGAACAACGGCTGGTCTGTGTCAGTTGTAAGCCAACCCATCTCTTACAGCCGGGGGGTGAGCCACATTTTTCAAACTCTCGTTCGGGGCAGCTGATACAAAACTGGGGGTGTTCAGGGGAGACGGGGATGTTTCGATCACTTTTACTGTTTGGGCATTGAGACAATTCGGGACGGGGAGGGTCGCGTTACCTGAGGCATTTTTATCATAAAAGCCACTGACATGTGGTTCCCTGATTACGGGTCAGATTAGGGAACTTCAGTCGTCTTACCTGTCCTTTCTCTTCTGGCCAATCTATTTTTTTTTTATTTTTTTTTTTATCAATATTTAGCAGAAAGGAGAGGTAGTAACATGGCATCAATGTGATTTTATTAAGACAAATTTTGTGCAAATACTTGCGGTATTTGGAGCCAATTGGGTGGTGCACCATGGATGGCGGTTCGCCAATTAGGTGCCAGTCGTTATGAAGAGTGAGAGTGTGGAGGAGAGAGAGAGAGAGAGAGAGAGAGAGAGAGAGAAAGAGAGAGAGAGAGAGAGAGAGAGATGCAACAATAGGCTAAACAGTACACGTGAGACATGGAGAGTGGTCATGTACTAGGATAGGCTATTCAGCGCATCACACAACATGAGACATTTACAGGTCAGTGTTAGAATTTAGAAAGCATGCAATTTGGGACGGACGAGCATTAGGCTGGGTACACTCGATCCTTTGCCTAGTTAAGTCAATGTTTCAGTCGCATAGAAAGCATTTTCTCGTAGTTTCAGACATACGTGACGTGCTCATTCACGCAACAAGGGTTAGGGGTGATCGCGTCCCATCATATCATACAACAATTGGCTTGTTCGTTACAAGGGTAGTTCGTGGGTGTCCTTAGGTGCCACCTTGCAGCGTTAGTCCGCTTCGTGTATCCGACAGGGCGCGGCTTCAGATCTTCATTATACCCCCGTTTTGATTCCAATGTAACCTGTAGGGGGAGGAAAAGAGGGGAAGGGAGAGGGGGACAGCATTCACGCATATCAAATGTACGGGCATGAAAGTCCTTTACTTACCACATACTCGTCTTATCTCCTCGGGATGTAATCCCTGGGGCCTTGGTTTCTGAAGCTAGGGTGGGGGCGGGCAGTGTGGTAAGGATGGCGAGCGACAAGTTGATCATGAGGGAGACGGTCCGAGTGTGGCATTATAGGTCGTGTGTAAGGAAACGTTAGAGATCAGAGGCGTTTAGTGCGAGGTACCTGGCTTGTAGAGGTATCTAGCTATCGGGATCCTTAAATCATTTCCAATGCTGTGATGTCCTAAGGCATACCGGCTCTTCGGCCAACCCTGTTCCCTAGCACCTTCGAGTGCCATACCCTTATAACATGTTATCGTTCATACCGCTTTACTTTACCCGTTCTCAAAAGTCGAGGTCCTTCCCCATGCGTTTGTTCCTGGGCCAGTCGCACACTTGGTGGCAGCGTATCGTGCTTTAGATTCGATCATCAATCCGGAGCTGAGCAACCATTTTCTAGTAACCTTAAAAAGAGAACAAAACAGATCGCACAGAAAACCCTCCCGCTGATCCCACATTTACAAAAGTATACGATACCTGTTCATAGTTTGAAAAACCTTTATTTGCACAATTATTCAGCCTGTATATATGAGAGTGTAATCGTATTCAGCCGGACACGGCGTTGGCTGGAGCGTGTACAGTAGGGGCGGGGGAGCTATATTTGCAGTTTTAAAAACATTTAAAAGCTTTTATTAGTTATTTGCAGGAAACTAAAAACATCTATCAATAGTTGAGGGATCCGGGGGGCATTCATTTCATTATTGGAAGCATAGTCAGATTGGTTGTAATCAAATTTCCTATATACATACCGTGGGCGGGTGTCATAAGCGACGTTATGTATCAGCTACAATAATATCATAATAAATTGTACATTGAAAACAACATTTTAACGGGATCCCTTTACATGTTCGCCAAGTGAACCCTCCCTCTTTTTCGTCAAGTGTACAAAGGATCATATACATATTCCAGAACATCAAGTCTTATTAGCTAAAAAACACCACGAGGCGTTCGTGAGTTCCAGTTGACACCGGCGCCATTTTGGGCGAGGCCGGGTTAGTCCGAAGACAGCATCAGGGACAAAATGTCTCCAACAACCGGCGGTTGGACCAGAGTCCCTTGCGGCAGTTCAAAAAGACTTGTGCTAACAGAAGGGGCAGGCAATGTGGACCATCAGTCAAAAAGGGGGAGGGAAGCAAAATTTTCCCTACCGGGTCACGTTGAGGTTCAGCCGGAGCTTGCTCGAATCCGTTAGCCCACAGTCTTTCTGGATGGTTCAGACTGAAGCTGGCGCCGACACGAGAGCACCACCATCTTGTGGCTACGTTGTTAGTGATCAAAGCAGTCGTTCCCCACCGGAAGCCTGTAGGGGCCGAGGGCTCCTGGGACTCTTGTAGAATCTTCAAGGTCGTGGAGATGCTGTCGGAGGTGGGGACTCGTGCCCAGGTGGGCAAGCGTCCTGGTTACATAGACTTCTTGGGGAGAAAAAAGACGGAACTGTGCCGTGGGAGCAGGACATTCGGCTCGGGCGCTAGGGTGCAGCTGTGGTGCCTCCACCAGTACACTTGAGGGCCATCGTATGTCTTGTGCTGCGCAAGTAGGGGTGCTGGCCATTCTGTGTCCGGTGCTGCGCAAGTAGGGTGGCCGGCCATTCCATGCTCTGTGCTGCGCAAGTAGGGTGGCCAGCCATTGCATGTTCTGTGCTGCGCAGGTAGGGTCGTCGCCCGGCTGGAGGACTTCTGCGCTGGGCCGGGGCTGGGAAACCTCCACCTGGGGAGGCGAGGGGGGCTCGTTCGCGCCGCCTCCCTCTCCCAGCCCACCCTGCACCAATTTCAGCGGAGGTATTCGTGATGGCCGGACCAGAAGATACGTGGGAGGGGGTCATCTGGTTCCGCCCCCTCCCTACTCGTGGCCTGGGCCGCGGTGGTAAAGAACCAGGAATCCTAACCGCGGGACCATATGGGAGAAGAGGATGGGACAAGCCGGGCCCATGGTGCCTCCTGGACATCCCACCGGCGACCTCTGTGATCGCTGGTTGCCGGCAGGACTCCGCCCCACACGTGCTGAGTGTTCCACCTTCCGGATGGGCGTGACCGGTGACCTGTCGCATTTTGGGAACTTCCGGAAATATGTATTGCATTGCTCCTATTATTATGGTGTTACTTTACTGAAAATAAATCTTAAATTATATGACAGAGACTTGGCTTCCTTGAATCTTTTTACTACGAGAACCTTACTGCAGCGGGGGTAGGTATTTATGCCTGGGTAATGGGGGGGTAGGGTGCCCACAAGAACAGTTTTCTTGAACGGGGGGTTGTCTATGCAAGCCTGTAATTGCTTTTGTCCCCAGAGTGGGGGCAGCAGAGAGTAATCAGTCCCATTGCGCTCGAAGTTTGAGTTCATTAATGGAATGTGTACTAATCTGTCCGAAACTACTCTGTGTGTTGTTTCTGTATGTTATCCGAAAGGGTGGCTTTTGTGTTCAGGAACAGTAGCGGTAGTACGGGGTTCGTCACTGGGTAACCTAGAGTTTGACTGGGTTTCCCGTCTTAGCGTTGTTCGTCCTATGAGAACTCAAACATGCCGCTGAAATCTGTCTGGCGAAATCTGTGCCATCGGGCGTAATCAAACGGGGTGGTTCTATCCGGCCTGTCCGTGTCAGTGTGATTCGTCTTTGTCTCACGCCTTTTCCCTTTCGGGCGGCCTGTTATTTCTGTCGGTCCTTTGCTCTTACCCGTGTTCAGTAGAGTCGGGCATTGGGCTTTCCAGTGTCCGGAATATTTACAAAAAGCACATTGGTTTTGTCCTAAGTCTGTTCGTCCTGTGCGTAGTGTCGGGGGATTACTTTCGAGTCGTTGTGTCTTGGGGTTGTCCTGTCGGTATACCCCTTTACACTGTTCCCTTCCTGTGTTTACTCTGCAGAACCGTGTCGCCGCTATCCCTTCCTTTGGCCTACCAGATGCGGAGGTATTTGTCTGTCGCGTTTCTCTATCTACTCTGACTTCGTCTCTTTTCTTTCGTTGCATTGCTTCTTTGCGCCACATACCGAGGCTGTCGAGCATGATAGGCGTCGTCTTACTGTTACAAAGGGCTGTTTCTAACGTTTCTATTTTATCAAGGTCGAAGGATCCTATCAGTGGCCACTGTTTCTCTTGGTTTTCTTTGGTATACTTATGCCACAGCTTACTATAGGCTATGGTAACTAATCCATATTTTGTGAACATGTCTTTATTAGGGGTGCCTTCCAGCGGAGCTAGATGGTCCACCTCTAATAAACGGTCCGGTTGAACCAGCTACCAATCAGTGAGGAGAAGATAGGCATGACAGGTCACTATGGGGACAAAGGTCCGTGTTACCTATCTTCACTACCTGCAAAGACTAGACAGAATATTGCTATTCTACGTTGTTTGCAAATAGTGAATATCTCAAAAGCAAAATCTATTCTGACAATAAAACAGGGAGCTACCCTTACAATCAATCAATCAGTCAAAGAGTCAATCGATCAGTGGGGAGAATAAGTAGGCCCGCAAAGGTTTGCGTTACTTACCCTTTCACCATCTGCAAAGAGGAAATCTGTTCTTTCCTGTTTGTAGATAGAGAATCTCCAGAAAACAGTCCGCAAACGTTAGTTCGGGTTCAATCATTTAATCAGTGGGGGAGAAGGAAATCTCCAGAGAACAATCTTCAAACAATCAATCAGTGGGGGAGAAAGATAGGCACGATGGATTACAATGGAGACGAAAGTCTGCGTTACCTATCCTTCACTGTTTGCAAAGGGAGAGTCTATTTTTTCTCCGTTTGCAGACAGCGAATCTCCAAACGAATCAACAAAGAGTAATACTAGTATTTTCCAATCAATTAAACAATCATTTCGCAATTCGTCGTGTTTACACGACCTTACCCGGACCACATGGGCTGTTTCTCGTCTTCCGCGTCCAGCGCCCGATCGTCCTCCAATCTCCGATATTGCCACGGCACTCCTGAGGGTTCCCAGTCAGGACCGTAGATCACTCGAGAGAGGTCGATTCGGAACCAGTGAAGTTCGGATGATCGGCTGCCAGACGAGGGTCTATTGGGCATGAGCTCTACCGATCGTTGCAGTCGTTCACTCTGTCGTCAGGACCTCTCCCACTGGATCCACGTGTCGCTGATGGGCCCCACGTTTGGGACGCCAATTGTTAAAAGGTAGGAAGCAACCAGTAAACAAAGATCCTTAAGTGTTGCCCGGCGGTGTCGCCT
Source organism: Lissotriton vulgaris (assembly GCF_964263255.1). Taxonomy (NCBI): domain Eukaryota; kingdom Metazoa; phylum Chordata; class Amphibia; order Caudata; family Salamandridae; genus Lissotriton; species Lissotriton vulgaris. Next base: position 70,965,615 of record NC_141688.1, on the reverse strand, counting down.
CTTTAACCCACAAAAATATTAATCAATGAAGAGGCAGGCGCTGGAGACTGGAAGGCTGGAAACACGGGTTTATTCTCTCCGGAGGAGAACACATCAGTTCAGACAGCAAGTATCGTCACGAGGTGCTCTAACTGCATCTCTGAGGCCTGGCCTTTTATACACGGATTTATTACTTTATTGCATAAAACACATCTCTGTCAACCTTTTGATGTACGGAAAGACATCCTCGGAATTCCCGCTTCAGGCCCGTTCCCACACACATTTACAGTTAAAGTCCCCACCCCGGTCACAACAGATGATGATTATCGCACAGCTGGACATTCCGCCGATTCACGGAATGTGTGAGGTTGATCGGATCTCATGGGGTAGGGGCTTTGATCAGCTCAAGGATCCTTTGATGGGGGTGGGGGGGTTTCCTACTGTACAGGAGGAAGGGGGCAATGACAGTATCCGCAGGGCCAGGTGGCGGCTTGGGAACGAGTGAGACAAACGGGCACAAAGGAAAGAGGGGTGTTATCAAGGGATCCGGGGCCATGAAAGGGATGGAGGGAAGTGTCGCGCTGGGAACAGGATGGGGTTCCGAGGCAGAGCTGCGTGGAAGAGAGGTTTATGACCCAAGGCATGTGAGAGCGGGGGCTGTCAGCGTGCGGGGGATGTGTTTGTGAGGGCGAAGAGCCGTGCTAGGGGTCAGTGGCGCGCAGAGTGCGGTTCTGGTCAAGGCACCTAAAATGGCGGGTGTGCACGAAAAAGTGTGGCATCGAGGGAAAAGGCAAGATGGCGCAGATAATGTTTACCAAACCGTATCAATTTTCCACAGTCCTCCCTTTAACATTCACAAGACATCTTGCTGGCCTATTTCCTATTCACGTCTACTGTGGCAGTCATAAGTAAAGAAGTAGGAACCTAGGCAAAGGAACTATGCATAAACATTACATTTTGAATCTTTCATCTTAGGAGGCGAGCCCCTCGTTAAGCTCGTTGCAGGAAAGTCATAGTAATACAATATCGGATAAAAAATGATTCTGTAGTGATAGCATTGGGTACATTTCACAGATGCTTATAGTCATTCGGAATATGAACTGATAGGTTATTACGTATGGAAGTTCATTTCGTATCTGGTTGGAGCATAATCAATACAATAGTGGCTGGGAGAGAAATGAGACGTAGTAAAAACGATAATCAGAGGTGTCATTATTCGAAGAGGAGGGGTGTTGCTTTTTCCAGTGTCTTATTGTTCTAGACCATTATTAGTGAGTTCTCAGCGTTCTTTGCCGTCTTCCGTTGGCACTGTTGAGCACCGGCGGTGGAGCTATGCATTCAGCTCTATTCCGGGTCCTGTGTTGCAGGGCATGACCTTTTCCTCTTTTTTCTGGTCAAAAAGGTCCTTTTTTCGCCCTGTGTCCTAAGTGTTCTTTTCATGGGTACTTTAGACAGGGCACCCAAGTTTCATTTGTAGTTTGCAACAAAACCCTATTCAATCGGACTGCAGTCGTTGCTCTTTTTCGAGTCGATTGTCAAAGAGTTCAGGTGGAAGAAGGGGGGTGTGTGGGTAGTCCTTGTGGTAGGTCGGGGGAAGAGGGGATGGAGCAGGGCCAGATCGGGAACAGACCAAGGGGACGGAAAATTTCAGGTAGGTGGGCCCAAGACCGGGCTCAAAGGGCGGGGACTTTTCGGCACATGTTGATCATCGAGTAGGGGCATCAGGTCAGCCCTTTCCTTTCATTTTGTCGGAAACAGTGCCTCGTCCTGCGACTCCTTACTGTTGCGGTCCCGCCTTGGTCAATGTCGCAGGTGTTCCACGATCTGCAGTCAGGCCGCGTGCTCCCACATCCGGTCTTTCTCTCCTCCGACAGTGGTACCCTTAAATGAGTTTGAAAAGACAGTCTTTAGAGAACTGGCAGAGGAAGGTAATCACATAAGTCTATTTCTCTCCCAACTCCAAGCAAATGGGGAAACATCCGTTACATTGGGGTTTACAACCAACGTATAAATGATTGATGATAGGTTTGCTGGATTCCCTACAACTTTCCATCGTAACTATTTCTTTGGCGTTTGTTGGTATTACATTCATTGTCGTGGTACGAGGTTTGATACCTATTTATTGCATTTGTTTATTACAGTCACATCAGTTCCTCTGGCTGAGACCTTACTTTTCTAGTACGAGTCTTGCAAAGCCATACCGCTCTTCAGGGCTCTGCATTTTTATGAAAAAAGTGCAACGTGCTATCACCATGGCCTGATAGATATCTTCCTGAGGGATGAACATAGGCTAAACAATTTTCCATTATGTCGATGCATCCTATTTTTTTTTTTTTTCGCTAAACATTTCACTTTCAACAGGGTTTACTGCAACAATTTCTTCATTTTGATCTAATCTTAACTTCGCAAACATCATTCTAATTTCTACATAGTCTTTTACAACCTAGCTACTTCATTAAAAACAGGGGGGCTTGCGATAACTATTCAACTCATCCTTGGGGTGACCGGGGTCTTATGGAAAACGGCTAGGAACATAGCAGAATAGGGGAGGGACTATCGTCTTGCTTTGTGTCATAAGGGTGTTGTAAATGTAAATGTAGTTGAGCTTATATAGCGCACAGCTACCCGCAGTGGGTGTCCCGGCGCTTGCTTAGGGAACCCGTCCTGATATTCCCCTGTGTGATAGCCCCAGCAGGTATCCACAAGGTGAAAGTCAGGCATCCCGCCGCGAGGGGCTGTTGTGGAGATTAAGCAAGCTATTGCCCAGAGTCGCAGAGTGTGAACCCTTGAGTCGAGAAGGCACCGGAGCGAGAATTATCGAGTCCGTGGAATTTTTAGCCCAAGACCCGCCGAGGCGGGGAATTGAACCTTGGTCCAGGACCGATCTCAGCTTCCGGGTCTGCCGCCTCTAACCCCTGAGCCACACTTCTCCACTTCTCCTGTTATCTAGCAGAAGGCTACAGTTCAGTTGGTATGCGTTTCAGGGACATTTCTCGAATTTCTAAACTTTGTAGCTTGTTCATCAAAAATTATTTCTAGGAACAACGGCTGGTCTGTGTCAGTTGTAAGCCAACCCATCTCTTACAGCCGGGGGGTGAGCCACATTTTTCAAACTCTCGTTCGGGGCAGCTGATACAAAACTGGGGGTGTTCAGGGGAGACGGGGATGTTTCGATCACTTTTACTGTTTGGGCATTGAGACAATTCGGGACGGGGAGGGTCGCGTTACCTGAGGCATTTTTATCATAAAAGCCACTGACATGTGGTTCCCTGATTACGGGTCAGATTAGGGAACTTCAGTCGTCTTACCTGTCCTTTCTCTTCTGGCCAATCTATTTTTTTTTTCTTTTTTTAATCAATATTTAGCAGAAAGGAGAGGTAGTAACATGGCATCAATGTGATTTTATTAAGACAAATTTTGTGCAAATACTTGCGGTATTTGGAGCCAATTGGGTGGTGCACCATGGATGGCGGTTCGCCAATTAGGTGCCAGTCGTTATGAAGAGTGAGAGTGTGGAGGAGAGAGAGAGAGAGAGAGAGAGAGAGAGAGAGAAAGAGAGAGAGAGAGAGAGAGAGATGCAACAATAGGCTAAACAGTACACGTGAGACATGGAGAGTGGTCATGTACTAGGATAGGCTATTCAGCGCATCACACAACATGAGACATTTACAGGTCAGTGTTAGAATTTAGAAAGCATGCAATTTGGGACGGACGAGCATTAGGCTGGGTACACTCGGTCCTTTGCCTAGTTAAGTCAATGTTTCAGTCGCATAGAAAGCATTTTCTCGTAGTTTCAGACATACGTGACGTGCTCATTCACGCAACAAGGGTTAGGGGTGATCGCGTCCCATCATATCATACAACAATTGGCTTGTTCGTTACAAGGGTAGTTCGTGGGTGTCCTTAGGTGCCACCTTGCAGCGTTAGTCCGCTTCGTGTATCCGACAGGGCACGGCTTCAGATCTTCATTATACCCCCATCGTGATTCCAATGTAACCTGTAGGGGGAGGAAAAGAGGGGAAGGGAGAGGGGGACAGCATTCACGCATATGAAATGTACGGGCATGAAAGTCCTTTACTTACCACATACTCGTCTTATCTCCTCGGGATGTAATCCCTGGGGCCTTGGTTTCTGAAGCTAGGGTGGGGGCGGGCAGTATGGTAAGGATGGCGAGCGACAAGTTGATCATGAGGGAGACGGTCCGAGTGTGGCATTATAGGTCGTGTGTAAGGAAACGTTAGAGATCAGAGGCGTTTAGTGCGAGGTACCTGGCTTGGAGAGGTATCTAGCTATCGGGATCCTTAAATCATTTCCAATGCTGTGATGTCCTAAGGCATACCGGCTCTTCGGCCAACCCTGTTCCCTAGCACCTTCGAGTGCCATACCCTTATAACATGTTATCGTTCATACCGCTTTACTTTACCCGTTCTCAAAAGTCGAGGTCCTTCCCCATGCGTTTGTTCCTGAGCCAGTCGCACACTTGGTGGCAGCGTATCGTGCTTTAGATTCGATCATCAATCCGGAGCTGAGCAACCATTTTCTAGTAACCTTAAAAAGAGAACAAAACAGATCGCACAGAAAACCCTCCCGCTGATCCCACATTTACAAAAGTATACGATACCTGTTCATAGTTTGAAAAACCTTTATTTGCACAATTATTCAGCCTGTATATATGAGAGTGTAATCGTATTCGGCCGGACACGGCGGTGGCTGGAGCGTGTACAGTAGGGGCGGGGGAGCTATATTTGCAGATTTAAAAGCTTTTATTAGTTATTTGCAGGAAACTAAAAACATCTATCAATAGTTGAGGGATCAGGGGGGCATTCATTTCATTATTGGAAGCATAGTCAGATTGGTTGTAATCAAATTTCCTATATACATACCGTGGGCGGGTGTCATAAGCGACGTTATGTATCAGCTACAATAATATCATAATAAATTGTACATTGAAAACAACATTTTAACGGGATCCCTTTACATGTTCGCCAAGTGAACCCTCCCTCTTTTTCGTCAAGTGTACAAAGGATCATATACATATTCCAGAACATCAAGTCTTATTAGCTAAAAAACACCACGAGGCGTTCGTGAGTTCCTGTTGACACCGGCGCCATTTTGGGCGAGGCCGTGTTAGTCCGAAGACAGCATCAGGGACAAAATGTCTCCAACAACCGGCGGTTGGACCAGAGTCCCTTGCGGCAGTTCAAAAAGACTTGTGCTAACAGAAGGGGCAGGCAATGTGGACCATCAGTCAAAAAGGGGGAGGGAAGCAAAATTTTCCCTACCGGGTCACGTTGAGGTTCAGCCGGAGCTTGCTCGAATCCGTTAGCCCACAGTCTTTCTGGATGGTTCAGACTGAAGCTGGCGCCGACACGAGAGCACCACCATCTTGTGGCTACGTTGTTAGTGATCAAAGCAGTCGTTCCCCACCGGAAGCCTGTAGGGGCCGAGGGCTCCTGGGACTCTTGTAGAATCTTCAAGGTCGTGGAGATGCTGTCGGAGGTGGGGACTCGTGCCCAGGTGGGCAAGCGTCCTGGTTACATAGACTTCTTGGGGAGAAAAAAGACGGAACTGTGCCGTGGGAGCAGGACATTCGGCTCGGGCGCTAGGGTGCAGCTGTGGTGCCTCCACCAGTACACTTGAGGGCCATCGTATGTCTTGTGCTGTGCAAGTAGGGGTGCTGGCCATTCTGTGTCCGGTGCTGCGCAAGTAGGGTGGCCGGCCATTCCATGCTCTGTGCTGCGCAAGTAGGGTGGCCAGCCATTGCATGTTCTGTGCTGCGCAGGTAGGGTCGTCGCCCGGCTGGAGGACTTCTGCGCTGGGCCGGGGCTGGGAAACCTCCACCTGGGGAGGCGAGGGGGGCTCGTTCGCGCCGCCTCCCTCTCCCAGCCCACCCTGCACCAATTTCAGCGGAGGTATTCGTGATGGCCGGACCAGAAGATACGAGGGAGGGGGTCATCTGGTTCCGCCACCTCCCTACTCGTGGCCTGGGCCGCGGCGGTAAAGAACCAGGAATCCTAACCGCGGGACCATATGGGAGAAGAGGATGGGACAAGCCGGGCCCATGGTGCCTCCTGGACATCCCACCGGCGACCTCTGTGATCGCTGGTTGCCGGCAGGACTCCGCCCCACACGTGCTGAGTGTTCCACCTTCCGGATGGGCGTGACCGGTGACCTGTCGCATTTTGGGAACTTCCGGAAATATGTATTGCATTGCTCCTATTATTATGGTGTTACTTTACTGAAAATAAATCTTAAATTATATGACAGAGACTTGGCTTCCTTGAATCTTTTTACTACGAGAACCTTACTGCAGCGGGGGTAGGTATTTATGCCTGGGTAATGGGGGGGTAGGGTGCCCACAAGAACAGTTTTCTTGAACGGGGGTTGTCTATGCAAGCCTGTAATTGCTTTTGTCCCCAGAGTGGGGGCAGCAGAGAGTAATCAGTCCCATTGCGCTCGAAGTTTGAGTTCATTAATGGAATGTGTACTAATCTGTCCGAAACTACTCTGTGTGTTGTTTCTGTATGTTATCCGAAAGGGTGGCTTTTGTGTTCAGGAACAGTAGCGGTAGTACGGGGTTCGTCACTGGGTAACCTAGAGTTTGACTGGGTTTCCCGTCTTAGCGTTGTTCGTCCTATGAGAACTCAAACATGCCGCTGAAATCTGTCTGGCGAAATCTGTGCCATCGGGCGTAATCAAACGGGGTGGTTCTATCCGGCCTGTCCGTGTCAGTGTGATTCGTCTTTGTCTCACGCCTTTTCCCTTTCGGGCGGCCTGTTATTTCTGTTGGTCCTCTGCTCTTACCCGTGTTCAGTAGAGTCGGGCATTGGGCTTTCCAGTGTCCGGAATATTTACAAAAAGCACATTGGTTTTGTCCTAAGTCTGTTCGTCCTGTGCGTAGTGTCGGGGGATTACTTTCGAGTCGTTGTGTCTTGGGGTTGTCCTGTCGGTATACCCCTTTACACTGTTCCCTTCCTGTGTTTACTCCGCGGAACCGTGTCGCCGCTATCCCTTCCTTTGGCCTACCAGATGCGGAGGTATTTGTCTGTCGCGTTTCTCTATCTACTCTGACTTCGTCTCTTTTCTTTCGTTGCATTGCTTCTTTGCGCCACATACCGAGGCTGTCGAGCATGATAGGCGTCGTCTTACTGTTACAAAGGGCTGTTTCTAACGTTTCTATTTTATCAAGGTCGAAGGATCCTATCAGTGGCCACTGTTTCTCTTGGTTTTCTTTGGTATACTTATGCCACAGCTTACTATAGGCTATGGTAACTAATCCATATTTTGTGAACATGTCTTTATTAGGGGTGCCTTCCAGCGGAGCTAGATGGTCCACCTCTAATAAACGGTCCGGGTTGAACCAGCTACCAATCAGTGAGGAGAAGATAGGCATGACAGGTCACTATGGGGACAAAGGTCCGTGTTACCTATCCTTCACTACCTGCAAAGACTAGACAGAATATTGCTATTCTACGTTGTTTGCAAATAGTGAATATCTCAAAAGCAAAATCTATTCTGACAATAAAACAGGGAGCTACCCTTACAATCAATCAATCAGTCAAAGAGTCAATCGATCAGTGGGGAGAATAAGTAGGCCCGCAAAGGTTTGCGTTACTTACCCTTTCACCATCTGCAAAGAGGAAATCTGTTCTTTCCTGTTTGTAGATAGAGAATCTCCAGAAAACAGTCCGCGAACGTTAGTTCGGGTTCAATCATTTAATCAGTGGGGGAGAAGGAAATCTCCAGAGAACAATCTTCAAACAATCAATCAGTGGGGGAGAAAGATAGGCACGATGGATTACAATGGAGACGAAAGTCTGCGTTACCTATCCTTCACTGTTTGCAAAGGGAGAGCCTATTGTTTCTCCGTTTGCAGACAGCGAATCTCCAAACGAATCAACAAAGAGTAATACTAGTATTTTCCAATCAATTAAACAATCATTTCACAATTCGTCGTGTTTACACGACCTTACCCGGACCACATGGGCTGTTTCTCGTCTTCCGCGTCCAGCGCCGGATCGTCCTCCAATCTCCGATATTGCCACGGCACTCCTGAGGGTTCCCAGTCAGGACCGTAGATCACTCGAGAGAGGTCGATTCGGAACCAGTGAAGTTCGGATGATCGGCTGCCAGACGAGGGTCTATTGGGCATGAGCTCTCCCGATCGTTGCAGTCGTTCACTCTGTCGTCAGGACCTCTCCCACTGGATCCACGTGTCGCTGATGGGCCCCACGTTTGGGACGCCAATTGTTAAAAGGTAGGAAGCAACCAGTAAACAAAGATCCTTAATTGTTGCCCGGCGGTGTCGCCTCTTTAACCCACAAAAATATTAATCAATGAAGAGGCAGGCGCTGGAGACTGGAAGGCTGGAAACACGGGTTTATTCTCTCCGGAGGAGAACACATCAGTTCAGACAGCAAGTATCGTCACGAGGTGCTCTAACTGCATCTCTGAGGCCTGGCCTTTTATACACGGATTTATTACTTTATTGCATAAAACACATCTCTGTCAACCTTTTGATGTACGGAAAGACATCCTCAGAATCCCCGCTTCAGGCCCGTTCCCAAACTTCCCACACACATTTACAGTTAAAGTCCCCACCCCGGTCACAACAGATGATGATTATCGCACAGCTGGACATTCCGCCGATTCACGGAATGTGTGAGGTTGATCGGATCTCATGGGGTAGGGGCTTTGATCAGCTCAAGGATCCTTTGATGGGGGGGGGGGTTTCCTACTGTACAGGAGGAAGGGGGCAATGACAGTATCCGCAGGGCCAGGTGGCGGCTTGGGAACGAGTGAGACAAACGGGCACAGAGGAAAGAGGGGTGTTATCAAGGGATCCGGGGCCATGAAAGGGATGGAGGGAAGTGTCGCGCTGGGAACAGGATGGGGTTCCGAGGCAGAGCTGCGTGGAAGAGAGGTTTATGACCCAAGGCATGTGAGAGCGGGGGCTGTCAGCGTGCGGGGGATGTGTTTGTGAGGGCGAAGAGCCGTGCTAGGGGTCAGTGGCGCGCAGAGTGTGGTTCTGGTCAAGGCACCTAAAATGGCGGGTGTGCACGAAAAAGTGTGGCATCGAGGGAAAAGGCAAGATGGCGCAGATAATGTTTACCAAACCGTATCAATTTTCCACAGACGGGCATCCCGGCCATATGGAAAGGGGCGACCACTCGGTCCCCCCGAACGTATGGTTGGGTGCCCCGATCCTCCCGGGAAACCATTTTGGGCGGGGGGCGTGTCCCGGCTGGTATGCCCGAAGCGGCGTAGCCGGGGCGCTCCTTTTCCCGCCCAAGAGGGGTTGTCCTAGACACCCACAACGATGGCCACGCCCAGTAGGCGTACCGGGGGAGGGTACACGCCCTCCCGAAGAAGAATAAATAGAGCGGGAATCCGAAGAAGCGTCCTCTTGTTCCTGTGCTCGGAAGGCTGCACCCACTCGTTGCTTGTGAGGCCTCGACGGAACAAGGAGCAATTTTGACCCACCCACCAGCCCCTTATGGCAATGTTTGGTTTTGCAATAAAGTTTTTTGCTCTGATAGGCCCTTTTTTCCTCCGTATAGAAGTAAATGAATGTTTAGATTGAGGATGTGACTTCTGTCTGTAGGATACTGTTTTTTCTTTTAGGAGTAAACAGTCTTGATACAATTAGACTTGCTGATATTTTCTTCCTTAGTAGGTGAACAAATGTCTTATTTATTTTTTGGTCGGGCGGTAAGGTCATGATCGGTTAGCAGTAATTTCAAGGTCCCTAGAGGGGGGCGCCACCCACTATGGATAGGAGCGCCCGGGGGGAGGCGGCCATTGGCCCCTCCCACTGGGAGACGGAACCCACTAAGGATGGGTCGCCTAAGGGGAGACGGCCATAGGCCCCTTCCAGGAGAGGAGGCGGCTATATGCCCCTCCTATGAATTTTCCAGGGCCCGGATATCCGCGACGGCGGATAGGGAGTGCGGGGATGGGGGGGAGTCCACGCTGTCCTTCCTACAGATACCTCACACGGGAGCTCGGACGACCTTTAAGATGGCGTCGAGCGGAAAGGGGGGCCCCCAACAAGACAAGGGAAATTACAGTTGGCAAGGAGGGTACAGTCCTCTGCGCGGCCGCCATTCACACCGTGAGGGCGAGAGTTTTTGGTAGTAGGGATCTGACACCGGTTAAGACCTTGCCGTTGGCCCTTAATGCTAGGATGTACAATTTTAATTTAGAATGTATGCATTTGCAGGATGTTAGACTCGGCTAGGAAACCTTTGTATTAGAGATTTGTTAAGGTTAGCCAAAGAACATGTCTTCATCGAAATGTAATAAATGAAAATTGTACATGATTATGAAACTTTTATTTAATGTTTTAAATTTTGTTTCATATTTTAATAAATACGGCCGGGAGGGTGACTCCCTCCCGCCTTCCAAAAAGTTCAAACTGCGTCTGACTTCCCATCCTTGGGGATTGTGTTGGGAGGGGGTGACGGGCATCCCGGCCATACAACCTAGTGCTCCTTGGAGAACAGGGGTTCAAAGAGAACATATCTGTATCCCACTTGGGGTGTAATAGTAGCGGTTAACACGGGTGGTAAATGACATCACCCTCCAAGATGGATACTACTAGTAACCATTGGCTGCCAAATCAATCAATCAATCAAGGAATTGTAAAGCGCACTACTTACCCGTGAGGGTCTCAAGGCGCTGTAGGGGGGGTGCTACTGCTCGAAGAGCCAAGTCTTGAGGAGTCTTCTGAAGGTGAGCAGGTCCTGGGTCTGCCGTAGGTGGGTAGGGAGGGTGTTCCAGGTAGGAGAGGTAGGAGAAGGATCTGCTGCTGGTGGTCTTTTGTTGGATGCGGGAGACAGCGGCAAGGGCGAGGCTTGCAGAGCGGAGCTGGCGGGTGGGGGTGTAGTAGCTGAGTCGGTAGTTCAGGTAGGCTGGTCCAGCATTGTGTAGCGCTTTGTGGGCATGGGTGAGGAGCTTGAAGGTGATCCTTTTGTTGACGGGGAGCCAGTGCAGGTCTTTCAGGTGGGGGGTGATGTGGCTGCGGCGGGATACTTCAAGGATCAGTCGTGCAGAGGCATTTTGGGTGCGTTGTAGTCGACGTAGGTGCTTGGCTGGGATTCCTGCATAGAGTTCGTTGCTGTAGTCAAGTCTGCTGCTGACGAGGGCCTGTGTAACACTTTTCCTTGTTTCGGGCAGGATCCACTTGTAGATCCTGCGGAGCATGCAGAGGGTGTTGTAGCAGGAGGAGGAGACAGCGTTGATCTGCTTTGACATGGAGAGGGAGGAGTCGAGGACGAATCCTAGGTTGCGTGCGTGGTCGGTCGGTGTAGGTGCTGTTCCCAGCGTGGTTGGCCACCACGAATCGTCCCAGGCTGAGGGGGTGGGGCCGAGGATGAGGACCTCCGTCTTGTCCGAGTTCAGTTTCAGACGGCTGCTCTGCATCCAGTCAGCGAAGGCCTTCATTCCTTCTTGGAGGTTGGTTTTGGTGGTGTGCGGGTCCTTGGTGAGGGAGAGGATGAGCTGGGTGTTGTCACCGTAGGAGATGATGTTGAGATAGTGCTGGCGGGCCACTTGTGCGAGGGGGGCCTGTAGAGTTTGAACAGCGTTGGGCTGAGGGATGATCCCTGGGGTACGCCGCAGATGATGTCGGTGGCTTCGGATTGGAAGATGGACTCTCTGGGCTCTCCCGGAGAGGAAGGATGTGGTCCAGTCGATGGCCTTATCTAGGATCCCGGCTTCTTGGAGGTGTGTTTTTAGGGTGTGGTGGCACTGGCAGACCATGTCGAAGGTGGCTGATAGGTCCAGGAGAATGAGGGCTGACGTTTCGTCGTTGTCAAGTTGGCGCCTGATGTCGTCTGTGGCGGCGATGAGGGCTGTCTCTGTGCTGTGGTTTTGTCTGAACCCGGACTGGGAAGGGTCCAGGATGTTGTTGTCTTCGAGGTAGCGGGCCAGTTGCGCGTTAACCATTTTCTCGATGACCTTCGCCGGGAACGGGAGCTGGGAGATGGGCCGGAAGTACTTGGGGTCCGCCTTGGGCTTCTTGAGGAGGGCGTTGATTTTGGCGTGCTTCCAGCTGTCCGGGAATGTAGCTGTCTCGAAGGAGATGTTGATGACCTTCCGTAGTTGGGGTGTGATGGTTGTGTCGGCTTTGTTGAACACGTGGTGTGGGCATCGGTCTGATGGTGATCCTGAGTGGATGGAGTTCATGACCTTGCCTGTTTCTTCGTCGTTGACATTGGTCCAGGAGGTCAGGTTGTTGGTCCGGGTGGTGTTCACGAGGGTGGAGTCTGCCATGGTCAGGGTGGTTGGGATGTTGAAGCTGTTGTGGATTTCAGTGATCTTCTGGTGGAAGAAGGTTGCCAGAGCGTTGCACAGTTCTTGTGTGGGCGGGATGTCGTTGGCGTTGGGGTTGGAGAGTTCCTTTATGATGCTGAAGAGTTCTTTGCTGTCATGTGCGTTGTTGTCGAGTTAGTCTTTGAAGAAGGATCTCTCGGCCAGTCTGATGAGGTGTCGGCGTTTACGAGTGGCATCCTTGTGGGCTGCGTAACTGTCTGGTGTGCGTTCGTGGAGCCATTTCTTCTCCAGTTTCCGGCAGGCGTGTTTCGAGGTCTGGAGCTCGTCGGTGAACCAGGAGTCTTTCTTGCTTGTGAGGTTGATGGGGGGTTTCCTGAGTGGTGCGAGAGTGTTGGCGCAGTCGTTGATCCACCGTTTGAGGGTAGGGGCGGCTGTGTCCGGGTCGGTGGAGACTGTTGGTGGGTTCTGGGCGAGGGTGGTGGTCAGCTGGTCTTTGGTGACTTTGCTCCAGCAGCGACGGGGGAGTTGTTGGGTGCGGTGGTGCGTGGTTGGTTTCTTGAAGGTGAAGTGGATTCAGCGGTGGTCGGTTCAGTGGAGTTTGGTGGTGTGGTCGAAGGCGACGTGGGTGCTTGTGGAGAAGATGGGGCCCAGCGTGTGACTGGCAGCGTGGGTGGGTGAGGTGACGAGCTGTCTGAGGCCGAGGTTTGTGAGGTTGTCAATCAGGGTGGCAGAGTTGGCATTGTTGCTGTTCTCGAGGTCGAAGTTCAGGTACCCTAGGAGGATGTAGTCCGTAGAGGCGAGTGCGTGAGTGCTGGCGAGGTCGGCGATGGAGTTACTGAATGGGGCCAGAGGTCCAGGGGGTCTGTAGATGAGTGTTCCTCTGAGGGTAGTGTTGGGGTCGGTGTGGATTTGGAAGTGCAGGTGTTCGGCAGTCTTGAGTGTGTCGTCTGTGTGGATGGAGACCTTGAGGTTGGACTTGTGGACTATGGCTATTCCTCCTCCGATTCAGTTGGCGCGATCCCTGCGGGTTCTCTTGTAGCTGTCTGGGATGGCTATGGCGATATCGGGCGCCGAAGGAGTCGTTCCACCAGGTCTCGGTCAGGAAGGCCACGTCAGGGGCGGTGGTGTTGAACAGGTACCAGAGCTCGACGGCATGACTGCGTGCAGAGCAGGTGTTGAGGAGTATGCAGCGGAGGCGGTTGGGTCCTTGGCGGTTTGGTGGCTCTGTCGCAGGAGAAGCTACAGCTGCGGCAGGAGAATGGTCTGTGGGTGCATTTCGGGGTGGCCTGGAAGCAGCTGTGGTTTCGGCCGGCGTTGAGCTAGCGGACGGTGCTGGCGTCGCAGCGGAGTCTGGCGTTGTGGCGTTCGCGGGGGGCAGGGGCTCTTGCGCAAGGCGCGATACAGGCACGGACGGGTGCAGACGGGCTTACCTCTGCGTGTCTCCGCCAATTAAGGCGTGGAGAGAGGGAGGAGCAGCTGGGAGGTGGGAGCGGGCGGCGGATGGGTGTCGCGGGGGCGGGGCTGCAGGGGGGCAGCGGCGGGAGAGGGTACAGAAGGAAAAAGGGAGAGTGGGGGGCTTGGGAATGCATAGGTGGGAAAGCCGGAAGAAAATAAAAAAAATAAGTAACACAGTACAGTAAACACACCCGAGGATTACGACAGAATTGAACTGGCACAATACTTAACAAAAATTGCAAGGCTGCAGGGGACAGCTGGCGGACGGCACAAACAGGGGAACACAGCAGAATCGAACTCCTGATGAGATCGGCAGCGAGGAGGAAGGCATAGGCTCACAGGCGGTGCTATGCAGCAGGAGGGTAGCCGCCTGGCATGCAAACAGGGTCAAGGGCCGCTCCTTCTACCCAGCAGCGGCCACCATTTAAGGCGGGAGGGAGGGAGGAGCAGCTGGGAGGCGGGAGCGGGCGGCGAAGGGGTGTCGCAGGGGCAGGGCCGCAGGGGGGCAGCGGTGGGAGAGGGTACAGAAGGAAAAAGAGGGGGGTGGGGGTGCGTGGGGACGCAAAGGCGGGAAAGCCGGAAGAAAATGAAAAAAACAAGTACCACAGTACAGTAAACACAACCGAGGATTACTGCACAATTAAACTGGCACAATACTTAACAAAAATGGCAAGGCTGCAGGGGGCAGCTGGCAGACGGCAAAAACAGGGGAACACAGCAGGATCGTACTCCTGATGAGATCGGCAGCGAGGGGGAAGGCAGAGGCTCACAGGTGGTGCTATGCGGCAGGACGGGGCGGCCAGGCCTGCAAGCAGGGTCAAGGGCCCCTCCTTCCACCGCGTAGCGGCCACCATTTAAGGCGGGGAGGGAGGAGCAGCTGGGAGGCGGTAGCGGGGCGGCGAATGGGTGTTGCGGGGCGGGGCCGCAGGGGGGCAGCAGCGGGAGAGGGTACAGAAGGAAAAAGGGGGAGTGGGGGGCGTGGGGACGCAAAGGCGGGAAGCCGGAATAAAATTTAAAAAACAAGTAACTCAGTACAGTAAACACACCAAAGGGACCGAAGAAACGTCTTTACGCCTACTGGCTGCTGCCACATCTGTTGTCGACTTTCACTTTGTTAGTATAACACCTGGATAGTCAACACAGGAAGTTCACTTGGGTAATAGTCTAGCCCAAACTGCCAAGCCAGGTCCAGGGAGAACAATTATCCTGGGACCCCTCATAAGTCAGGCTAGCTTGAGTGCCAGTGGCACAGTGACCTTAGGACCCACGTTTGGGCATACCTGGCACACTTAGAGCGATAAAGCACAAAACACACTAATGATGGGTGGAGTTCCAATCAAACATTCACCCCCAGTCAACAGATCTAGGTTAAATCCATTGTTCTTTAGCTCACTACGCCACCTCAGTTTGGACCCAGCCATATGCAAATCAGTCTTGACCCTGTTCCTCATGGTAAAAGTCCATCCCGAACTGTCTTCCTTGGACTGGAAACAAGCATCTGATACCAGGAGTTGCAAGTTCAGTGTCAGGGAAGTCAAAGTGTATCCCGGGGGAGGAGTCCGGAAAGGTGAGAAATAATCCATTCCTACCCCTAGCTGGCATCCATAAGGAGACTATTGCTCTGAATATAAGGGAATTTTGAGTCCCTTATGATTTAAGTATTTGGTGATCTATCCCTCCCGACCCACTTTTGCTTATTGCAGTGTGGCATCCATAAGGAGGCATGAACAGAGATGACTGTTATGTAATCGAAGAACACACTAGGAAAAAGTGAAAATCACAGTTTATGTATCTGACATATTTGCTCTTGTGCTGTGTGATCTTTGGCACACGGTGCCACGTTGATTAACATTCATAAACGTTGGTCACTTGTAATTTATATTAAAAAAGAGAGTAACTGGCATTGAAAGCAAACGTTTCAATAGTACTGCATAGGAGTACACATCAATGTCACACTGGTGCGTCAGGATTAAAAGGCACTTGAAGTCTTGCAGTTTATTTGTGTTCTGTGTTTTGCAGTCAAACCTTTGCAAGAGTGCATGTTTGAGGTATCTCATCTCGAAAAGGAGCTCTGCGGGGGCATTTGGTGTCACTCACCCTCGTGGGCACAAGCTAGGAGCAGCAGAAGTCTGCACATCACAGAGACGGTGCCGGTTCAGGGAAAGGGTGGGGGGGGGGCCTTCCCACTCGGGGTGGGCTCTGGGTATATTGATGATCTGGAGCAAGAGGATGAGGACAGGAGGAAAGTCACCTTGGGAACTATGCCATTTATCAAACGTCCGGCAACAGAGACGGATGAGCCGGGTCCCTGGCATGCAATGCAAATATGAGAAGGGCTGCTCCCGGAGGTGTTAAAAGGTTCTCTATCTCTCCCTGTTTCCGTCATTTTGCAATCACTTATAAGCCGGAGTCCTAAAAGGTCATTATGCTTTTTACACATTCCCCGTGGTGTGAAACTATCAGACCTGCCACGCGACAAAGACATCCCTTCCAGATAAGATTAAGGGAGCTTTTCTTTCAAACAAATGAAGGGAGGGATTTGGAGCCGAGCGGCTCGGTGTCGGAGAAGCCTGAACCAAGGCCTGCCTGGCAAGCCTCAGGGTGGTGCGTACTTCTATTGTATTATATGTCATTAAAGGCATTTATATAGCACGAGCCAGCCGCGGGGACCAAGGGAGCCCTGTAAGCGGAGTGACGCAGTAATCCAGACTGTGACATATTTGAGTCTATTCATTCGGCCTTGTTAAAGCAGATAGTGCTGGCTTCGAGCTCTTGTTGGCATCCAAGCCCCTGTTTGAGGGAGGACGCTCTCCCGCTGGGAGAGTGAATGATGCTGCCCTGCTCTGGCAATGATGTCAACCCAGGCTGCCACTTCAGGAGGGGTGGACGAAGTTCTATATGATGTTTTCTTGTGTGGCAGACATACATCCTGCTAGAAACATTGGGTTAGAGCATGCTACACGTGTGTAAAACGACAGTAATATTCAAAACGTCAGTTACACACTTTGTTTACAAATACAAATGCAAAGGATCTTATGGGAATTTCCTCTACGACACATCCCTCTATACGTCGCATAAGGGCCAGCTTGGCACATGCCACACACATCTGAAGGGAAAGTGGTTGAGATAAAGAAATAGATAGAGGAGGTGGGGAGCCTCGACAGTTGTCAACTTTGCCCATTCCTTAAAACATCTCTAGCCAATCAGTTGGTAGACAACTGACCAAGAACACAAGACGAATCAGACCTGCCGCTGAGCTGTCACCTCTCTCCCATCTCCTTACAATTCCAACATTTTATTTGAACTCACAGAGACCTTTTGCTGTCTTATGTACATTTTGTGGCATTTTTATTCCCACCAAAATTTATCATCAGTTTTTTCACTTTTGTTTATTGGAGGAAACCTATTTCAAGGTCAGAAAACAAGCATTATAACCTAAGGGCAGCAGTTTTGTGGAGATTCATTTTACTGAACTTCCATTGCTCGACCCGGCCACCGGGACCCATGAATCTGATTGGAGGAGGATGCTTATATGTCTGTCTTAGCCCCGCCCTTCTCTGGAAGGTAAGAGGGGAGAAGAGAAATTATATTAGGACAGACTGTGTTTGCTGACAACACTGAGCTAAAGAACGCATACTTTCTTGCATTTCTTGTGCTGCTTCTAGGCTGGTATGTATTCAAACTAGGGTATGATTTTAGCGGTCATAAAATAAGCCAAATTAACTAATAAATTGTCTTTGATCAAGCACTGGAGCACAATTTTGAGTTGAATACTAGCTCGATTCTCCCTCCTGGCTCATTGCTGAATCATGGCTGCCTGTCAGGCAGCAGCAACAAGACATGGCTGCTAAGTATTAATCGGCCTGACAAAGGTGCTTCAGACAGAAGAGCCACTAATTTTGCCTGATTTACCTCCAAGAGTGCCTGTGATCCAAAAAGTGACACCACTGCCAGGCGATAGGTGACAGGGGAACAACTCTAGCCTTGCAGGGGACATACGCCCTGTCCAAGAGAGCTCGCTATTGGGTACCTTGCTCAGAGATGGTAGATTGGAACTAAGGAAATGGAGGCAGCTATACCGACTTGCCCGCTCCTACTTTGCTCCAGCTTTCTCTTCTAAATCAGCTGCCAGATACCAAGGCTAAACCCAGAGGTGCTGGGTGATTTGATTTGATTTGTAAACTTATAAAGCGCGGGATTGCCCAAAGGCGTCTTGGCTCTGCTGTTTGATGCGCTTCAGGTTATTGCAGAGGTGAGATTCTTAGCTGCGGTACAGCCAGGTTTTTACTACGTTTCTGAAGGCCAGAAGCGATGAGCTACTTTTTATTGTGATAGGTAGAAGGTTCCATGACTTGGCTGTCCTCCACAGAGAGCTTCTCTGTCCCCACCTGGCCTGCTTGAACTTGGGTACTTGTAGAAGTTTTGCGTGGAAGGGGTAAAGAGGTTGGCCTACTATTAGGGAAACTGGTGGTTAGGTTAGTTTTTGGGCTGCATTAACAAATCCATTGTCCGTCCTAAACATGGATTTATGTCACGTAATAGCTGGATTTATGCCTACTTAGTTTCTACAAAAGGAGCATCAGACATAGAAGCATTAGTTCCTACATAGGTGTACAATGTGCCTATGTGGTATTTTACTGTTGAGAACCTGGCGTGGGGCGGGAAGTGGGCAGGTCAAGGTGGTCTACAAGCATCCATAAAGTCTCTCTGATTCTTTCTTGACTTGAAAATATTCAGATATTTGGTTTTAAAAAGTCCTAGAGTAAATACTCCTTCATGGAAAAAGGATGGAACACTCCCAGATTGTTGTTTCTCCACATTGGAAAAAGATTTACCCTTGGAAAAAAAATTGCAACCACACATATCCACTGGCTCTTCTAAATGCAGATTTATACTGTGCATACATTTATACAATTATGGCAAAACAGGGGCCCATGATGTAGGCTGGCTGGCCCCAGCGACAAGTGTGGGCCGGATTTGTCTGGTCCAAACCAGCGGCCAACAGGGCAGTAAATTTGTTTTTTCCAAGACTTAGTCCGCATTGCCTGTGGGCTGGTGGGCGGGATTGCCTGGGCAGCCATTGGGGGGAAGACAGGGTGCTATAAATATTTTACCTGCTGTCACCTCGCACCCACGACACCCCTGACGGATGCCGATGCACCCTGCCTTGCCAGCAGCAGCCAGTTCACTTTGCTTTTTTCCCCACCTACCCACCCATTTCTCTAGTTAACTGTCGGAAAAGGTGGACACAAATAAAAGAAAGAAGGACCCAACAGCCAAAGGGGTAGGGTACCATAAAAGACAAATGTCAAAAGTGAAATCCCCTTTGGGCAATTTCAATCACAAGCACTAAATCCACAACAAACATTAATCTAGTCAGTGATGCCATCAGTGATGTCATTTGAGATGTCATCAGTGATCTCATCAGTGATCTCACTGACCATGTCATGAATGATGTAATATGTGACATCATCAGCAGTGTATTGCGGGTGCGCGAAATATAGTTAGTACAACTAACTATATAGGAGCAATTTCAATGTTTTTTTAAATGCTAATTCCTAACTATATAAGGCCTGAAACCTATGGTTTTTTTAAGTGAATTTGCAAGGTTTTTAAAATGCTAATTCCTAACTATATAAGGCCTGAAACCTATGGTTTTTTAGTGAATTTGCAAGGTTTTTTAAATGCTAATTCCTAACTATATAAGTCCTGAAATCTATGTTTTTTAAGTGAATTTGCAAGATTTTTTTAATGCTAATTCCTAACTATATAAGGCTTGAAACCTATGGTTTTTTCAGTGAATTTGCAAGGTTTTTTAAATGCTAATTTCTAACTATATCAGGCGTGAAACCTATATTTTTTTTCAATAACTTTCAGAGGTTTTGTAATTGCTAATTCTATTAGCGAATAACGTTTATATATGTTATTATCCTTCTGGGACCACCTGAGCAACCATCTTGTTTCTCAGGAGAAGTGAGGCACAAGAGAGCACAAAACAAGAGTGGAAAATGTGAAAAGGGGGCAGGGTTGAGACCCCCTGACCACCTAGCCCTTCTCAGGGGGTCCCAAAAGGACCAACAAGTGCAAAAAAATTTTTTTTTTCAAAAATCGCGGGGTACGCGACTCGGTACGCGTACCCTACGCGTACCGTGCGCGTACCCTGCGTTTTTTTTGTGGGGTTTTTTTTGCCCTTGGGGGTCCTTTTGGGACTCCCTGAGAAGGGCTAGAGGGTTGGGGGGTCTCTACCCTGCCCCCTTTTCGTGTTTTCCACTCTTGTTTTGGGCTCTCTTGTGCCTCAGTTCTCCTGAAAAACAAGATGGTGGCCAGCACTTCCTGGTTTGGACAGTTTGGAATGTTGACAGTCGACTTCCAGCCAATCAGAAACTCGCTCGCGCACGTACGCGTACGGTACGCGTACTTTACGTGTACGGTGCGCGTACGGTGAGCGCATATAGATATATCATTTGATAACATTCAATTTTCTCAACAACTACTGGAGGAATTTTCACCAAATATAGAAAAGGCACTACTGCATACCTGTCCCTACCATTTTGCCAAGTTTGGTGTAATTCCGTTCAGCCGTTTGGGTTGGAGCCGTGTCTAAAGGTCCCATAGAAAATGCCATTTGACAAATTTTAAATTCAATTTTCTCAAGAACTACTGGAGGGATTTTCACCAAACATAGCAAAGGCACATCTGCATATCAGGCCCTACCATTTTGCCAAGTTTGGTGTAATTCCATTCTGCCGTTCGGGCTGTAGCTGTGTCTAAAGTTCCCTATAGAAATTAACATGGGGAAAACATGTTTTGGGACCCCCCTTTCGGCCCCCGCTTGACAAATCCCCCCAAAACTTTCAGGGAAGGAGCGGAGCGGAGCTGGCCAAAATTCTGGAAAATTACACACAGATTCCTCAATCGGTGCCAAAGTTATTCCTAATAGAATGTTGAGCGCATATAGACATATAATTTGCTCAAATTCATTTTCTCAACAACTACTGGAGGGATTTTCACCAAATATAGAAAAGGCACTACTGCATACCTGTCCCTACCATTTTGCCAAGTTTGGTGTAATTCCGTTCAGCCGTTCGAGCTGTAGCCTTGTCAGAATGTCCCTATGGAAATTAACATGGGAAAAACAAGATTTGGGACCCCCCTTTTTTCTTGGCCCCCCCTTGGCGAATCCCCCCGAAACTTTCAGGGAAGGAGAGGAGCGCAGCGAGACAAATTTAAGGAAAATTACAGGCAGATCCCCCAATCGGCGCCAAAGTTATTTCCAATAGAATGTTCGGAATTTCCTTTGGTAACTAGGTCCTAACTATATATACCTACTGGCGACCGCCAGTAGGTTATATATATATATATATATATATATGTACACAAAGTTGTGGCTGAACCCTTGCCTCGATCTCGGCGGGCTCACGGCAGGGGTAGCCACCCCCTTACAAATCAACACGTTTCACCCGCGTCCTCTCACTCCCGGTTTAGGAAAAAACGACACAGGAGCCGTGGCCTCAATTAATGGTGCAGTTTAATGCTGATACACCGTCCGATGCGTTTCGGAGTAAGCCTACTCCTTCATCACGGGCAAACTTTGTGAATCACAATTAGAATAATAAAGTAAAAAACATGTCATGTGATAATAAACATAAACAAAATACTTTGCCATTGTACAATTTTCAAATTGTGTTTGTACCCTTAATTTCAAATGACTGTAAATTTCATTACTTAATCTTGGCAACTCCCCAAAATTTAGAGTTGGATGCACCATTCATAAAATTTGTACAATATAAATGCATGATGTTCGGTTTTGTCCACGGACTCACGCGCAGGTTAAATCACGGGTCCCTGTCTCTTCTAAACATGAAAAGCTGGTAAAGCAAATCAGTTCACTGCCATCTGGCGCTAGTTGGTTACATGCAAATCTTAATATAACCAAAATGTCAAAATTATTGTCAACATAAACATATTTCAGCGCGACAAGTGGCGCGGGGTGGAATCGAACCCATACCCTCAAAACGGTAAAATATATAAGCAGTCGCTCGAACCTCCAGGCTACGCTGGTGAATGCAGGACCGAGGCTGATTTATTAGTGATATCTAAACACTGTCAATGAAGCTGGTGTAGCTATAATCATATATTGCCCAAGTGGGCTGTCAAATAAAAGTAAAAAGGGACAAGAAGGACAAAACAAGATTAGGCCCTAGTGGGCTAAATCAAAAGTTTGAATCATGCCTGACAGACAATCAAGGTTGTGGTCGGATCTGAAGATCAATCAAATGAAAATGCAGTCTCTGTATAAAGCCCCAGTGGGCTGGTGCACTGCAGGAAGCCAAGGTTGAATTCTCATCAGTCAATGTTGAATGGGTACTTGCAACACCTAAGACAATGATGAATGCAAAGTCCCATTAAAATCCTCATAATAGAGGAAACTTCACTTATTTATGAAAACACACAAAATTTCTAAAACAAAAGGCAGAAGTTATTAGGGCAAAAAACAGTATGAAAATAGTTCGACATTTAGTGTAGGTGTACTGACAGTTCCTCGTCCATGTTCAAACCTTGGGGCACCATGGTATTGAAACGTATAATGAACTTGGACTCTAACTTTCTTAGTTCCAGAAGCCTATTGCCTCCTCTTGGATTTTGGGCAACACAGTCAATGACGACAAATTTCAAGAGATTAGCATTGCTTTTGTGGTGCTCTTGAAAATGCCGCGCCACAGGATAAGTTCTATCATGTTTTCCTATAGCTCTTAAATGTTCCAATACTCGCTTTTTGCTCTTATGGATGGTACTGCCAATATAGTACTTAGAACAAGGACATTTCAAAGCATAGACGGCATATTCAGTGTTACAGTTCAAGTGTTTTTGTATGACCCATGGATTGTCGTTACTGTTAAATTTGATAGTCTTGGCACTATTACTGAATTTACAGGCCTTACACTGATTACATGTGAAGAAACCTCTGACAGCATTGTCTTTTTTGGGGGTGGATATCATATTGCTACATAAGTGATCTCGCAGTGCCTTGGGTTTGCGAAATGTAAGGGATGGGTGTTCTCCTATGTTGTCTTTAAGGTCATTGTCAGTCTTAAGGACTTCCCAAAATTTACCCAGACTTCTCTTGACTTCCCACGCATGGGTACTGTAAGTGGTAATGAATCTCACTGTCTGTTCTAGTTTGGGTTCAACAGGTTTGGGAAACAGCAAGTCTTGTCGATTAAATGTTTCCACTCTAGCAATAGCTTTGTCGACAACTTTGAGGCTGTAGCCTCGTGACACAAATCTTTCCTTCATGATAGTTTTCTCTTTTTCAAAACTATCTGATGTACTACAATTTCTACGGGCTCTGAGTAGCTCCCCAAACGGTATGCTGTCAATTAGGTTGCGGGGATGGCAGCTGCCAGCATGCAGTAAGCTGTTGCCAGCCGTGGTTTTCCTAAACAACGAGCTTACAATGGCATTGCCGCTCACCTCCAATTTAAGGTCCAAAAACTCCATGGTCACTTTACTGATCTGGTGTGTAAATTGGAGATTCAACTGGTTAGTGTTGAGGCTTTGCACAAATTCAGTTGCTTGTGCTTCAGTACCACTCCATACACAAAAAATGTCGTCGATGTAACGTAACCAGAGGACGGCGTGGTCTTTAAAGAGCCTGATGTTCTGGACTACCTGCTCCTCCCACCAGCCCAGGTAAATACCTGCAAAGCTGGGGGCGAAGCAGGTCCCCATCGCCGTCCCCTGGGTTTGCCTAAAGATGGTGTTATCAAAAAGGAAGAAATTGTTACTCAAGCACATCTCAATCATCTTGAGTAACATCTCAGTATGTTGAAGAAAACCTAATTGCCTGTTACTAAAAGACTGTCTACAGGCATCTAGACCTAGATGTTGCGGAATACTGGTGTAAAGACTGCATACATCTAGGCCTAGCATGAGATAGTTGGAGGACCATTCAATATCATTGATTTTTCTTTAAAAATCACTGGTGTCAAGAACAAAGGAAGGAAGTGCTTGTACCAAAGGTTGTAGAAAATAATCTACGTATTTTGACGTATTTTCCAAAGCACTTCCACAGGATGACACTATAGGCCTGCCTGGAGGCTTTTCAGCATTTTTGTGAAGCTTAGGCAGCAAGTACATTACAGGTAGTTTGGGATATTTACACGCCAAGAATGAAAATTCGTCAAGACTCAATAGGCCACAATCCTTCCATTCAGTAATTTGGTTAGCTACATCATGCATTGCTTGTTCATAATCACTTCTAGTGGCTTTACAATATCTGTTGGTATCTGATAGTTGTAAGTGACCCTCTTGCTTGTACATTTCTATTGGCCAAATAACAACATTACCCCCTTTGTCACTTTGTTTGATAACAAATTCATGATTAGATTCTAATGACATCAGTGCTTTACGTTGTTGACTAGTTAAATTGTTTCTGATCAGTTTCTTATTTGATTTGAGTCTTTTAAACTCTTTGATCATGCCTTTTTCAAAACAATTTATTGCTTCGCAGTTCACTTGGGGTAGGAAAACCGATTTAGGTTTAAATGGGGTAGGGACCCTCAAGTCAGTGTTTGCCAAGTCATCAATAGGGTCCTCATTTGGCCCACACACTTCAGCTAGTTCAAACACCGTGTGTAATGTCTCAATGTCGCCTATTTGTAGGCCTACATGTTCACTGACTTGTTCCCCAATCATTTTCTCTCCTTTGTGAGAGAACCACTTTTTAAGTTTCAACTTACGTATGTAGTGGAACAAGTCAATTCTTGATTCAGTGTAGTTAAAATAGGAAGTCGGGCAAAAGGATAGTCCTAGCATTAATACCTCCAATTCATTTTTATCAAGAATATAATTAGAGAGATTTACCACTGTTCTGGTCTTCATGTTTTCTTGGCGAATTTGCCCCTTGTTCTCGTTCCCACTGGGCTGTCTGTTGGCATGGAGTAGGTTGGCTTTCTTCCTCCTCTTCCTCCTCTTCCACGCCCTCTTACCGGGCTGGCGCTGGTGGCTGCTGTGATTGACCTCTCTTTTGTCAGCAGCTCGTACTCCCTTAAAAAACGTGCTTTTAGTACATCCGGTTCATTTCCATCAGCTTGCTGTACAGCATCATTGTCGCATTGTAATATTTGCTCAGTCACAGATGATATTCCAGTTGTAGAGGGTGCCGCTACATCAACCTCTATATTTCTTACTGGTGTTCCTTCATTTGATCTCAATTGAGTGGTTTGTTCCATTCGCAATTTTTCGAATTTCTTGCCAAAAGTTAGAATTTGGCCATTCCTATAGTCTATTTCATCTCTTTCAAATTTGGTTAGTTTTTTCATTTTAATTTCTTCTTCTAATTTCTCCAAGCGTTTGTTCATTTTCTCCATTTCAGTATTGAATTCTTCTTCACCTAATAATTCTTTCAATTTCACCATCAGTTCCTCGCTTTCCTTTGTAAGTTTGGAACTTTCTTTTTCGGCAGCTTTTATCAATAATTTTAACATGTTCAGAGAACAGATGTGGTTGTTCTCCATCCACTCTGATATTAGCTCTGGATCAGGTTCTTGGAGCGTGGGGGTTATAAAAATACGCAAACCCGCGGTATTCTATTACACTCCACATATTGCTGGAGCGCGGTGGCTTCCCACCATTTGGACTGTTCTTTTTTTAACACTTTCCATAACGTGTCCCACAGTTTTTTCTTATCTTTAGCATTGTCACTGGCGGTTTTGGTAATGCTCCCGCCTGCCTCACTTCGAACAGTTTTTTCAAACAGTTTAGATGCCGCTTCCTTCCGCTTAATGTTTCTTGTATCAGCCATGTTGACAAGTACGATCCCTGTATAGATCGTACTTCCCTGAACAATACAGGGCTGCGTGTGAACAGCGTTATTGATTGTCACAGTCTACAACGCTGTAAATCCGATTGCCACGATCCAGCTCACCTTAAGCATGAAACTCCCGTAGCGTTACAGTCCGTGTCCACCGGCAAGCACCGCAAGGATGAACGCAGCTCCCTGCTCCTCCTCCTCGCAACTTAAACCGGCGTCCTGGATCCACGCTGTTCCTTTCGTTGCTTGAATGGCGTCTTCGTGTGGGCGAGGGTTTTCCGAACAAATGTACACAAAGTTGTGGCTGAAGCCTTGCCTCGATCTCGGCGGGCTCACGGCAGGGGTAGCCACCCCCTTACAAATCAACACGTTTCACCCGCGTCCTCTCACTCCCGGTTTAGGAAAGAACGACACAGGAGCCGTGGCCTCAATTAATGGTGCAGTTTAATGCTGATACACCGTCCGACGCGTTTCGGAGTAAGCCTACTCCTTCATCACGGGCAAACTTTGTGAATCACAATTAGAATAATAAAGTAAAAAACATGTCATGTGATAATAAACATAAACAAAATACTTTGCCATTGTACAATTTTCAAATTGTGTTTGTACCCTTAATTTCAAATGACTGTAAATTTCATTACTTAAACTTGGCACTCCTTCTTGTCCCTTTTTACTTTTATTTGACAGCCCACTTGGGCAATATATGATTATAGCTACACCAGCTTCATTGACAGTGTTTAGATATCACTAATAAATCAGCCTCGGTCCTGCATTCTCCAGCGTAGCCTGGAGGTTCGAGCGACTGCTTATATATTTTCCCGTTTTGAGGGTATGGGTTCGATTCCACCCCGCGCCACATGTCGCGCTGAAATATGTTTATGTTGACAATAATTTTGACATTTTGGTTATATTAAGATTTGCATGTAACCAACTAGCGCCAGATGGCAGTGAACTGATTTGCTTTACCAGCTTTTCATGTTTAGAAGAGACAGGGACCCGTGATTTAACCTGCGCGTGAGTCCGTGGACAAAACCGAACATCATGCATTTATATTGTACAAATTTTATGAATGGTGCATCCAACTCTAAATTTTGGGGAGTTGCCAAGTTTAAGTAATGAAATTTACAGTCATTTGAAATTAAGGGTACAAACACAATTTGAAAATTGTACAATGGCAAAGTATTTTGTTTATGTTTATTATCACATGACATGTTTTTTACTTTATTATTCTAATTGTGATTCACAAAGTTTGCCCGTGATGAAGGAGTAGGCTTACTCCGAAACGCGTCGGACGGTGTATCAGCATTAAACTGCACCATTAATTGAGGCCACGGCTCCTGTGTCGTTCTTTCCTAAACCGGGAGTGAGAGGACGCGGGTGAAACGTGTTGATATATATATATATATATATATATATATATATATATACACACCAAGCTTGGGTTAATGAAACGATTGTAAAATACTTATGTCACATTGATGACGTTTTTATTCTTTGGCAAGGGGATGAGGAAGAAGCTTTGGCTTTCGTCAGTGAGATTAACAATAATTCCCTCAACCTCAACTTCACTTCACACATAAATAAGCAAGAGATAAAGTTTTTAGATGTGTAAGTGTATGTCAAGAACGCAAGGCGGGAAACAACACTTTTCAGGAAACCCACAGCTGGAAACACAACATTACACGCCACAAGCCTGCATCCTAAACACACTATCAGTAGTATTCCATACGGTGAGATTTTACGTCTCAAACGAATTTGTAGTTCTAATGATGAGTTTGAGAAGTGTGTCAAAGAGATGAATGTCAGACTTTAGGAACGTGGCTATTCCGACGCTATGTTAAATCAAGCGCTGGTTAAAGCTAATACACGTCCCAGAGATAGTCTTTTTCCTTTGAATCCTTCTAGGATTACGCAGGAGGTATCCAATGTGACACCAGACACTAAGATGAGTGATTGTCCTAGATTATTTACGGCCTTTAGCAATGAGGAAAATAAAATCAGGACTATTGTTTAAAAGAACTGGCTAATATTGCTAACGGATACAATATTAGGTCCCCAATTACCTAATATGCCATTGGTTACTTTTCGAAGGGCGAAGAACATGGGATCAGTGATAGACAGAAGTAGCCCAGAGATAAGACAAAAAAGCAAGTGGCTACAACCTACGCCAGGATTTCGGAAATGCTCCTCTTGTAGGGAATGCAAATTCAGAATCAATAAAACCCATTACCAAACTCCTTTTTGCTCTAGAGATATTCAGATTACAGGTAGCTACAATTGCAAAACTGAATTTGCAGTGTATGTCCTGACGTGCACCTGTGGCCTGAAATATATAGGCAGCACAAAATTACAGGTGCACGTCAGGATTTTGCAACACCTTAGAGCTATCTTGCACAATGGCCAGGCATATCCAGTAGCACGTCATTTCAAAAAGAAACACAATAATGACGTTGCTTGCCTAACCTAATATGTGGTAGGATCTATTGCCAAACCACGTAGGGGAGGTAATAGAGAGCAAAAACTATGGCAACTTGAGACCACTATGATTTTAGAATTCGACAGTAAATGGCTGAATGGTCTCAACAACACTGAGAACAGGCATAATTTTTTGTGAATTATTTTTTTAGTTGTGCCGGTAGCAAAAAAGGTTTAGGTTTTCCACGTTCCTCTGTCTGTCTTCACAGGATTCCTATCTAAACCACAGTCTTGTCTTACTATTATAGGTAGTCAGGATCCCTGTTACCTAGTATTTCATACATGACATACATAAGGTGGTTCTTACATTGGGTATTCATCTCCATTACGGGTTGATACGAGTGTGTCAGGTAGTCAGGTTCCCTGTTACCTGTCATATGCATTGTTGTTACTACAGTCTCTTGCAAATATTATGAAATCTCGATCCTCTCTTTTTTTCACATAAGTGGTTCTCACCATTTTTATGATATGATGAATTACAGTTTTTTAAGAAGATGTGTTATTTATGTGATTTTAACAATGGATTTAGGCCATGACCAATTTTTATTGTTAATCATATTAATACATATTGATACTGATTTATTTATCATACACTTTGCACTGTTTGTAAATATTGTCTGCACTTATTTGCACAACTTTTTTGCACATTTAGCAGAGGAGTTTTTTGAAAAATATACACATACAAAAAAAATAATAATAAATGTTTTGCATTTTGTTCACACAAGATCCTCCCTGGTTTTGGAATGAGTTCTCTGCTGTGGTATATCTATGTGTTTCTTTAAGGGCAAGGATTTATCCTGCCATACAGCATTTTGAGCCCGTGTTTGATGTTTTTTTGATTCTAGTTCCATCTTTAAGATAGCAGATAACACACACAAAAAAGCATTTATGCGGTAAAATATTTATTGTTTACTGTGTATCTCTTTAAAGAGGGGGCTGTATTTTCAGTGGATTCTGTATTTTAGGAGCGGTTAGTAGAAACAAAACATTAATGTTTTTTTTTATTGCAATGTGATATTTGTTGTGTAAAAAAACAGCTCTAAATCAAAACTATTGCAGAACCCATGTGGAACAGTACCCTTTCTATATCTATGGTCATGTGACCTGGAGGCAGTTTGTGTCAGGGAGGCGGGTACTTGTGTTCACTGTATAAAACCAATAGAAAAATGTAACTGCTCCGCATGTGATCAAGGGCTCACGAAGCCCGAAACGCGTCATGGCTGTTTCCCTGTGTCAATAAATCATTCTATGCCCAGATCCTGTGGTCCGTCCCCTGTAACTAGCTTCGCCGGTCTGAGTGATTTGGAGGTGGCTTAAGGAGAGTTTCTGTGCATATATATATATATATATATATATATATATATATATATATATATATATATATATATATATATATATATATATATTGAAGCTCACTAGTCCGTCTGCTCTCCTTCACTCACGACCGGGTGCTATTGATAGCGGGTGACGGTGCTACGCTGGTCACAATCAGACAAAGGCTCTGATGCAAAAAGCACGCAGCACTCACGGGGACAATTCCAATATCTGTTTATTGGACAAACACTATATGGCAGGTAACTCCAACATACTCCTCATACCTCAGAGGAAGAAAGAGCGCGGACCACAAAAGCTTCATTTAGCAATTAGTTTATTGCTGTGCCAGGTGTAGCGGAAGCATTGACACATTTCGTCCCTCCTGGGGGACTTCATCACACGACGCACTCATGGTGGCACAATTGGTTTAAATATTTTTAACTTTTTTTACTGCTGATACCATGTGATAAAACCTTTTAAAGTGACTGTGCAAGAAAAACCACAATTATTTCAATACATTTAAAGTGCAAGTGCAGTATGTACAATTAACATAATGATTCCCGGAATATGGATCACATTTAACATAAACTCATTGTTAATGTTTGGTAGACATCTTATATATATATATATATATATATATATATATATATATATATATATATATATACTTATTTTAATGCACATTACCTCATTTTGAGGGGAGCTTGAAACAGTGATTGGGATTGCTGGACCCCGGTTTCATGTCTTACTTTGCACAATCATCTATCTCAGCGAGCGCTGACTCGCGCTGATGTCATTGGCTACTTCCCTATGCTGGAACTCAAATACAACCAAAGACCACGTCCGCGTAGTGGATGTGTGTAGGGGGCGCACCAAAGGCAAGCCTGTCTGCGCCCATCAGTTTCAAGGCAGCAGCCAGCGCCAGGACCACTGGAAAATTTCTTAGCTACTCCAGAGGTCCCCTTCTACAGCTTTCTCATGGAGGTAAGGCATCTCTCTGTAAGCTCTTTAATTTTAAAATTATGAATTCTAACTATGTTTGCACTAATTGTAAGTTATCCTGCTCACTCAATATATTACTATGACAGTTGGCCACTGATCAATAGATTGTAGGAAAGAAGAAGCACATACTCTTATCTGATAAGTTAGAGACCAGACTATTTGGCATCGCTATTCTTTGGAGTTCCTGTATCACCTGTAATGTTGTATTTTGTCTCATTCAAATCTAGTTGGTCTCCACATACACTCACTTGGGGTAAATGTTATCACAATCTCTATAATATGCATATGCACAACATATCAAAACCTAATGTAAAAACCATTGGTGCTAGAACTACTTTCAGAGTAGAGGTACTTACCATCTATAACACCCACAAATACTAAAGTCATGTAGGCTGTAAAGTGTTAAGTGCTACCAGTGTACTAAATAAGCCATATCAATTCAGCAGGAAAGTGGAAGAAAGTGCAGTGGGGGTTCAGTGGTACCTATTAGAGAATTTATTAGAAATGTGTGGCTAAAATTTGGTAGTGTATTTCGTTTGTAGCGAACACACTCTTCACTGACATTACCTTATTGCGTAACTAATTCACTGCAAATTCTAGAAAAGTGTGCAATCTTGTTTCTTTTTATAATTAACGATGGTATAATTTAAAGACAGAATTGGATTTTGTGGTGTCTTAACACAGAATGATGCATTGTAATGTGAGCTTTCCATTCCTAATTAGTTTTTTTTTTTGCAAAATGCCACCAGTGCATGAGCTGACTCCTTGTTGGTGGTTGGATTCATGGCTCATTCTCACAAAACCTTCCTTACCAATTTGGTGCATCCAAAAATTGAGTTCATTGTGCCTCTGACATCTAGCTAGCGGATTGTTGGAACTGGGAAAGGAGTCCCACTCTCTTTCTATGACTCCCTTCCCCTTGCACATTTATTCTTCATTCTTTAAGCTATGTCCTCTATGATTGGAGGTTGAAGACCTCTATAATTCTGTTGGCCGAGGTGCAAGTACACATCTTTAAGGGACCTTAAGAAGTCATTTATTGTGTAGTTCCTATAAACCTGTATATGATGGGTGTTTAGATAACATAGACTCTAGGATTGGTGTTTAGACTGATTTTAGACACCCCCACTGGGTATGTTTGCCTGTATACCAGCTAGCTCACAGTGCCACTAGAAACCCCTATTACCAAGGAGAGAATAGTTCTTGGCAACTATTGAACATGACAACTTTGTCCCATCAGGGATCATGAAAACAGTGTGATACTTTTCGCTCAGTCACCTGTGCTCACTTCGTCTCAGAGAGATACACAGAACAAACGGTGGGGACGTTTTCAATAAGCATTTATTGAACCAGCGTCATTCTAGTGTAAAATATGTGTGCTGAGACAACCATTAGATAGAAACAGATATAAAAGATTATAAGCACCAACAGAGTAAAAGGATGGTAGATTTCAACCATAGTGCTGGGATGCTC
Organism: Lissotriton vulgaris; assembly: GCF_964263255.1. Classification (NCBI taxonomy): domain Eukaryota; kingdom Metazoa; phylum Chordata; class Amphibia; order Caudata; family Salamandridae; genus Lissotriton; species Lissotriton vulgaris. The sequence continues at coordinate 70,933,826 of NC_141688.1, read as the reverse complement.
CCGGGTAGCCTTGCACTTTATAAAAACCATGTTCATTTTACAGTGCTTAAACAATGAATACAGGCAAGTATAAAAATACATGACAATAAAATGCCTTCTCCTATGACCTGACCCTAACTAGATGTACCTAAGTGTACCTAATATGTATGTAGGTGTAAAGCCAAGAATCCCTCTAGGATAAAGTCAACCCCATTACCTCAACTGAGAGACTGTGGGACCCTGTCTTGTTTTTGAGATGTCCATCCTCGAGGGATGTCCGACCACTGGGAGCTGGTGTGTGTGCGTGCAGGAACCTCAGCGTCTTGCGGCAGTGTGTCACCATGGAAGTCATTTTTCTTCTCTCCCTGCCTCAGCAAAGATATGTTGTTTATATACCCAAAGTGAAACCCTCAGGGGTTCTACCTTGCTGTGTCATGTTGGACTTAGGATGACAGAAAGAATGACCATTATACATAGTTATTATGCAGGAGATGGCAGTCCTGCTGAGTTTCCAAGAATCTTCATGCATAATGAATGAGGCTAGCTTTTAGGGAAAACCCCACGTTCTGTGAGGAGTACTGAAACTAGGTAAAAGGTCAGTCCCAAGAACCATTATGTTGTGTAATGGCAGGGGAAAATATAGGAGAAAGGTTAGGTTGTTACCTGAGCATACATTGGGGAACTTATATGAAACATAACACCCACTCCTCATCCAGCTGGACAACAAACTAACATTTTAATGTACTTCTAGGCATTGTACGCAAACAGCTAAAATAGTCCATAAAAAAGTGTGTAAAAAACGTTAACATTTAACCCTTTCGATGCTCATGACGAGCTCAGCTCGTCATGATGCACAGTTGAGCTGTGCTGATGACGAGCTGAGCTCGTCATAAATAAAGTAAAAAAGCAATTTCCAGCACAGGAGGGGGAAAACACCTAGCAGCCAAGGTGTTAAAAAATGCTTAAATTGTATTTTAAGAGGTAGAAGACTTACTAAAATATGTTTGTATATATAGTTCAAACAACTATGAGTGTCTGAAAGCTATGCAGTTGAGCAAAACGTGTCTTGTTTAAAATTCCAAATTTGGTTGGTTTGAAAAAGGCCATATATTTCCCAGCACACGATAAGCCAAATGTTTATGTGTCCTGGCTGTGAGACACAACAGCACTGTTGCGTGCCATGGTAGGCGACAGTCCCTGCAACAACTCACAGATCAGGTTACTCGAGCACAGATGATCTTCAGTATTACCCACAGCTGATGCTGGGGAAGCCTGTTTGACATCCAAGTATTACCCACATCTGATGCTGGGGAAGCCTGTTTGAGTTGGCATATTGAAAACAAAGTCCTTCCCCTTGAGTATTGATCTGGTACCGACAAACAGTTTGGGGAGATATATGGCAATATCAGGTACTTGGGAAGGAGAGACATTGAATGCACTGACGGTGTACCTATTGCCAGGCCTCCAACAGGTGGCCTTGAGAGACTTAGGGAAGGTGCTAATGGCACTCCCTACAGAAATGCTGGTCATGAGTGGGGACTTTATTGCAGTAGTTTCAGATAGCATGGATCGCTACCCTCTCAGGATACTCAACATGGCACAGGCAGGATTCTCCCACTTCCCGGAGGCCATGGGACTAGTAGATAGTTGGAGAGTACACCATCCTAACAAGGTAAATTTAAACTTTTTCTCAGGGGCCCATAAAAGCTACTCACGTATTGACTACATCCTCACTTCTTCTGACCAGATCTAATACATTCAGCAGATCAAGCACCCAGCGAGAGGCATATCGAATCATTCCCCAGTATGGATGCAACTTGCAATGCACCACAGTAGTATCACCAGTGTAGAGCCCATAAACCCATGGCACGTGCGTAACCCAGTAATTAGACAAAATACACTAAAGAAATAGACTACTACTTTAAGGAGAATGAAGGAACGGTAAACACAGCAGGCCCTTCCTGGGTAGCCTGCAAGACAGTCATACGGTGCAGGCAGTGGCAAAAGTGGCAGGGGCAAGAAGGAAAAGAACGTGAGGTTGCTCAGTTTAGACTGGAGATATCACAGCTGGAGAGTGGACAGGAACCTGCGCATACTCTTAAGCTTAAGCAAAACGAATACATGGAGGAGGCCAGGGAAATCGCGAAAGCAATGGGCCCAAATGGGCTTCGCATTGAGCTCTACGAATTGAAGCCAGATAGGATCGCCCCATACCTTAAGCCTATGTATGAGGAGAATTTGGGGAAGTGAAGCCTCCTGCAGGATCAGAGACTAGCCATATTGGTGGTCATTCATAAAGAAGGAAAACCCAGGAGTAAATGCTCTACCTACAGGCCTATCACCCTGTTAAATGCAGAAGTCTAGATACTGGATAAGCTCTTGGCCACCAGATTGGTGCATGTGATATCCGGACTGGTCCGCCAGGACCAGTCCGGCTTTATGCCAGCTAGAAACACGTCACTAAATCGGAGACGATTAAATGGGGTCATGGGGAGGGTAGGTACACTGAGGGAGGATGCGGTGGTGGTGTTACTCCATGCCACCATGGTTTTTGACACCATAGAATGGCTGTACTTATTTGCTGTATTGAGGACATTGGGCTTCAGCCCTAGATACATAGGCTGGGTCCAACTTCTATACTCAGCACCGCTTGCCAAGTCTTAGTCAATAATAAAAGATCTATGGTCTTCCAGCTTCACAGAGGCATGCGGCTGGGATGTCCTTTATCCCTGCTGCTGTTCGCACTAACGTTAGGTTAGAGACTTTGGCCGGTTGGATCCGTAAAGATCCGGTAATTTGTGGGCTGAGATGGGAGGAGGGCTGGGAGGATCGCATTTCCCTTTATGTGGACAATACTTTACTGTATCTGGCACCACCAACTAGGTAATTGCATTGGGTCCTCAATATTTTCACAAATTTGGGCACCTACTCAGGGTACGCAATCAATTGGACAAAGTCGGTCATATTCATATTACATGTTAGCCCCTTTCCCTTCCCAGGAGCTGTCCAGTGGAGATTGCTGATGATGGCTTTAAATACCTGGGGTTATACATCACCAAGGATCCTAAATTGTTCTACACTGCCAACTTGCTACCGCCATTACAGCGGCTGAGGCGTGATGTAGAACATTGGAAGGTGTTGCCACTCTCCCTTCAGGGTAGAGCGGCATTATTCAAAATGATGTCACTGCTTCGTTTCTTGTATGTCCTACATAACACACCAGACATGGTGCCAGCAGCCTATTTCAAGGCTGTGGAGAGCGCACAGAGAGAGCTGCTCTGGGCTAACAACCCAACTGGAATCGCAATATCGAAATTGGTACAGAACTGGTATGACAGGGGTATTGGGCTACCTGATATCAAAAAGTATTATTATCCTTCATTAATCATTGGGTCTATAAACCCCGGACAGATGCGCTGGACAGGTGGCTATTGTCAGGTAGTAACTACACGAGAGCCTTGTATTCTAACCCGTCCAAAATGGGACTGACAAGACCCACTTACCATACAGTTCAGGTATGGCACATGGCACAGAAAAGTATGGGATGGGCGAAGACTGTAACTCTCTCCACCGCCCTGTGGGACGCTGAACAGCTCAGATCCCATTGGAAGACGAAAGGCTTTGCTGAGTGGGACACTATTGGGATATTGTGTGTGGGATCAGTATCACAAAGCTTTATTCGATTTTGAGAATTAAAATCATAAAAGCATACAGACAAATACCACAATACAATCTAAAAACATTTTAAAATAAATCTCATAATAGCTTTAGATTTGCACAGTTAACGCAATAAACATACTTTACACAACCTTTAGACAACGTTATAGGTCACAGTATTCTAAAAGATTTAATAATTACGACACAAAGAACTGTAAAACGATGGTTTGGGATAGTTATGAGCCAGTGAAAAACTACTGCCATTACTTAAATGGGTTCCGCTGCCCACTGGGATGTTAACTAGGTGAAAACTTATAGGGCGTATAAGGGTAAAAATCATATAGATCCCAAATAGAGATAACACCATCTCCATTTTGAGGTAGCCATGTTTGCAAGTATGGCACAATGTGTCTGCTCCTAAATCGTATCAGGATCAAATCCCCCAAGATGTCTTTTTTAAGGGGTCCAAGCCATCCCACCCTCCGGACACTTATTATACGGCCATCAAGATGGTAAGGCAGAGGTCTGTTTTTTGTTAACCAGAACTTGACCTTATTCATAAGTTCATTGTGTCTCTCAGTTTTGCCTTTTGTTAGTTCAGGGACTCCCGATAGAACTATTACAAAAGGCGCCGCTTCTGGCGGTAAATGTATATGGGTGGTTCGCACATGTTTAGGTGGGATGTGGCGTGGTGTTGTCGCTTTCTGGGGGCCTGTGGGATTGATGGGCAACAAGGGAGTGGTGGTTGAGAATTGAATAGGCGCCGCATCATATGGAGTAATCGGGTTAGGTAGATTTGTAAGGGCGGTTGTCGGCGAGCAATCAGTTGTTACGACGTGGGCTGTTGGTTTCAGGAAAGATTCAATGGAGTTCTCCAGCCCCGAGAGCTTATTCTCCAGCGTATTGATTTTATCCATCAAGGGGTGTATTAAAGATTTCAGCAATTGCTCGATCATGGTCAGAAGGGCCTGATGGGGAGATGGTGACAAATCGTCCAGATGAACAACATGTGGCACAGTAGAAGGAGAAATAATTAAAGGTGGAGTTGGACTTACAGAAAGTTTATCAGAAGTTTGAGATTTAGTAAGACTCCCATTATCTTTGTCCCCCTCGATCTTCCTTTTGGCAGGCGTGACCCTGAAAGGTATAGATTTTGTATCCGGAGGAGATTTCAGCTTCCTTGTAGGTGATAGTGAGCTGCTGCGTTTTCGCGTGGGGGAGAATGCTGCTGGAACATATTTCACCTTGCACAGACTATTTAGGTCATCCAGCCATGGGAAGTTAGATGGAGAGAGTGCGAATATATCATCTGGGATTGTATTGGGCATTTCCCCTGCTTTGGGCTTGGGCATGTGTTTATGAAATACAAGTCAGTAAATTACCTCAACAAACAGCCAAAAGGAGTGGCCCGTCCCCGTCCTCCTCTGTCCGATGAGGGCCGTAAAGGGCCCGCCCTTTGCCCGGGCTTAGCCCGGCGCCCGCCCGCGCGCGCGTCCCGCGGGGCCGGAAGTGAGGGCTGACTGAAATAGGCTCCGGTAGCAAGGGGGTGTGGCCGCCGCCTCCCGGGTCCTCCCGCTGCCTCCTGGAAATGGCCGTGCACTTCCCTGTGCACCCGCTGCGCCTCCCGCGAAGCGGGAGACGCGAGGTCTGTTTTTAAATCCCCCGGTAGCAAGGGGGTGTGGCCGCCGCCTCCCGGGTCCTCCCGCTGCCTCCTGGAAATGGCCGTGCACTTCCCTGTGCACCCGCTGCGCCTCCCGTGAAGCGGGAGACGCGAGGTCTGTTTTTAAATCCCCCGGTAGCAAGGGGGTGTGGCCGCCGCCTCCCGGGTCCTCCCGCTGCCTCCTGGAAATGGCCGTGCACTTCCCTGTGCACCCGCTGCGCCTCCCGCGAAGCGGGAGACGCGAGGTCTGTTTTTAAATCCCCCAGTAGCAAGGGGGTGTGGCCGCCGCCTCCCGGGTCCTCCCGCTGCCTCCTGGAAATGGCCGTGCACTTCCCTGTGCACCCGCTGCGCCTCCCGCGAAGCGGGAGACGCGAGGTCTGTTTTTAAATCCCCCGGTAGCAAGGGGGTGTGGCCGCCGCCTCCCGGGTCCTCCCGCTGCCTCCTGGAAATGGCCGTGCACTTTCCTGTGCACCCGCTGCGCCTCCCTTGAAAAAGGTGAGGTGCTACAACGGGAATAAGAGCTGGCGGAGAGTGAGAGATTCAGGTATCTGCAGGTGCGACATGCATTAAAAGTGGTATTGCTCTGGGAGGGTTTGGTTCCAGAGGCCTCACCTCTTGAGGACCGGCTGTTAGATGGATTGGATACCTGCCACGCAGAGCAATCTTGCTGACCTACTCCAAACTGATTAATAACACCCCTGATCCACTTCACCAGCTCCGGACAAAATGGGAACAAGAATTACATGATTTAGATGAGGAGTGCCATGAGACCTTAGCATCACCCAGACAGGGGGCGATCTCGTCGAAGTTGAGGCTGATGCAGTTGAAAGTGCTGCATAGAATATACTATTCAGGGCACACATTAGTTAGGATGAACTATAAGGAGGACGCTAACTGTAGGCGTAACTGCAGTCAAGAAGGTACGTTCCTACATATCTTGTGGGAACGCCCACTGATAGTAACATACTGGAAAGCAGTCCTCAAATGCATGGGGAAGTACTGGGTACTTACCTCAAATTATTGAATTCGAAATTGTGGCGTTTGGCTATCTAAGACCTAACGGATATTGGAACTAAAGAGAAGACATTGGTGATCCTAGGGGGAATTGTGGCAAAAAGAAACATCGCAAGAAAGTGGGGAGTACAGGAGATGCCAATAATAAGGGAATGGGTAGAGGATATGGACTGGTGAATGTTCCAGGAGAAAAAAGTTTATATCTCAAGCGGATGCACCAAAAAATGGATGCAAATATGGGGTAAGTGGAAGTCTTTCAGAAGAGATATATGTGCTCCGCCCAACCTACCAGATCTCACCTCCTTGGTGGACGTGGAGCTGTAGGTGGAGGGCCCCAATAAATACTGTTGACTTAATAATTGTAAAGTAATGTAGCGATATGCTAACAAAGCCAAAAAATGTGATGACTACAATGCCTGTATATTTGTATTGTTTATTGTATGTCTTAATAAAATAATAAAAAAAAAACTTGGGAATACGCTGAGGACTCAGCAGTACATGGGCTGTTATCAGGTCCAGTAAAGCAACCACTTTCGTTGTCGCAACCGATGGTAGTGTTAGACAGAGATCCACCACACAATCTCGTCTGCAGAACAGGCATCGGAGGACAGGCAGAACACAGTCGATCCAGACTGGTCTAAATGACAGGAACCAAGACTCGCTCCGTTGGCGAAGGCGAGGTGTGCCCAGATGGAGTACCATGCGATCACGGTATCTGCGCTCGAGGAGCTTTTTTTCCATCTCCTTGGTATTCCTGCTATTAGGAACAGGATCAGCGGAAGTACTACAAAAATGCTTCCGAATACTGAGTGTATGAAGTTTGGAATCACTCCGAAGACAGTCTGAAAGGTGCCTAACAGTCCAGAGCCAATGGTCTTAAATAGATGTACTATACCCATGTATCAGACATGTTAAAGGTACGTTGTACCATGTCTGTGAAATGAAAAGGACAGTTTGTTCATACAACTGCCTGTATCTCAGCTGAAGACCATGCGACCTGCAGATCAAAAGTCTTTTTGGCGGAGGTTAAGGGCACGATCTTCTGTAAAAGCTTGGCTTTCATTTAGCTCAAAGTATCAAACTGTATAAAGAAAACATTCACTTAAGGCAATAACGGCACCTCCCTGACTATGTTGGATGGTGGAAACAATACTAGCCTACAACAAGTAACCTTAGAGTCTACAGTGACAAGATATGCTATGTCCGGAAGCATCGCACAACAATCTTGATCATTCAGCATCAAGAAACTCTCATTTGAAAGCAACTTGAACACCGGATTCATCATGGCAGCTGGGGACCCTTTCAAATGACAGGATAAGTTTGCAACTGAACCATTACAGGCCCCATGAAGCATGATATCCTCGCATATGAGAGATCAACTTAAAGAGTTCTCAAAGTTTGTACTGCTTAAAAACACTTCCATGTCCTCACTCCTGCATTAAAATCTGTATGGCAATTCCCAAGATTCCTTGATGAATTCCCTACCCATCACTTCATATCTGCCTGCCTGTTGTTGTTCTAAGCAATACTGAAACTGGAAAGTTGTGACCGGTAATGTTATATGGCCATGAATTAACCATTCTGTGGATGGTGACTCTGCCACAATAAAAGGTTACTGGTCCAGTTTTTCAATACGCAGCATTGTATATTTTGCTCCTCTTGGTGCCATTGTTATCTGTTTTTTAGTAAGATTGTAGGCAGAGAACAAGGATGTACTGTTGATAAATCACCAAGGCACATAACCAGCATGTAATGATTTCAGCGTCCTGCTTAATAACATAATAGAACATAGCTGAGACTTTTAGTGCTGTAGTATGGACAAATCCTATTCCAGTATATCTATAGCAGAAGATACAATGTTGCCCAGTGAATAAATCCTGGATGTTAATGTAGTCATACCATTATCAGCTGCAGCTAATCATTTTTCTATGGTTAATTCTATCAATTTCACGGAGTCTCTCCGCGCTTCTTGTTGAGAGATTTTCCAGGTTTCATTATAAATGGAGTATAAGAAACATTTCTGATGTGGCTTTCAGGGGCCTAATAAAAAGTCACTTGGGCCCATGTCTTAGGTGTATTAAAGATTTCAGCAATTGCTCAATCATGGTCAGAAGGGCCTGATGGGGAGATGGTGACAAATCGTCCAGATGAACAACATGTGGCACAGTAGAAGGAGAAATAATTAAAGGTGGAGTTGGACTTACAGAAAGTTTATCAGAAGTTTGAGATTTAGTAAGACTCCCATTATCTTTGTCCCCCTCGATCTTCCTTTTGGCAGGCGTGACCCTGAAAGGTATAGATTTTGTATCCGGAGGAGATTTCAGCTTCCTTGTAGGTGATAGTGAGCTGCTGCGTTTTCGCGTGGGGGAGAATGCTGCTGGAACATATTTCACCTTGCACAGACTATTTAGGTCATCCAGCCATGGGAAGTTAGATGGAGAGAGTGCGAATATATCATCTGGGATTCTATTGGGCATTTCCCCTGCTTTGGGCTTGGGCATGTGTTTATGAAATACAAGTCGGTAAATTACCTCAACAAACAGCCAAAAGGAGTGGCCCGTCCCCGTCCTCCTCTGTCCGATGAGGGCCGTAGAGGGCCCGCCCTTTGCCCGGGCTTAGCCCGGCGCCCGCCCGCGCGTCCCGCGGGGCCGGAAGTGAGGGCTGACTGAAATAGGCTCCGGTAGCAAGGGGGTGTGGCCGCCACCTCCCGGGTCCTCCCGCTGCCTTCTGGAAATGGCCGTGCACTTCCCTGTGCACCCGCTGCGCCTCCCGCGAAGCGGGAGACGCAAGGCCTGTTTTTAAATCCCCCGGTAGCAAGGGGGTGTGGCCGCCGCCTCCCGGGTCCTCCCGCTGCCTCCTGGAAATGGCCGTGCACTTCCCTGTGCACCCGCTGCGCCTCCCGCGAAGCGGGAGACGCGAGGTCTGTTTTTAAATCCCCCGGTAGCAAGGGGGTGTGGCCGCAGCCTCCCGGGTCCTCCCGCTGCCTCCTGGAAATGGCCGTGCACTTCCCTGTGCACCCGCTGCGCCTCCCGCGAAGCGGGAGACGCGAGGTCTGTTTTTAAATCCCCCGGTAGCAAGGGGGTGTGGCCGCCGCCTCCCGGGTCCTCCCGCTGCCTCCTGGAAATGGCCGTGCAATTCCCTGTGCACCCGCTGCGCCTCCCTTGAAAAAGGTGAGGTGCTACAACGGGAATAAGAGCTGGCGGAGAGTGAGAGATTCAGGTATCTGCAGGTGCGACATGCATTAAAAGTGGTATTGCTCTGGGAGGGTTTGGTTCCAGAGGCCTCACCTCTTGAGGACCGGCTGTTAGATGGATTGGATACCTGCCACACAGAGCAATCTTGCTGACCTACTCCAAACTGATTAATAACACCCCTGATCCACTTCACCAGCTCCGGACAAAATGGGAACAAGAATTACATGATTTAGATGAGGAGTGCCATGAGGCCTTAGCATCACCCAGACAGGTGGCGATCTCGTCGAAGTTGAGGCTGATGCAGTTGAAAGTGCTGCATAGAATATACTATTCAGGGCACACATTAGTTAGGATGAACTATAAGGAGGACGCTAACTGTAGGCGTAACTGCAGTCAAGAAGGTACGTTCCTACATATCTTGTGGGAACGCCCACTGATAGTAACATACTGGAAAGCAGTCCTCAAATGCATGGGGAAGTACTGGGTACTTAACTCAAATTATTGAATTCGAAATTGTGGCGTTTGGCTATCTAAGACCTAACGGATATTGGAACTAAAGAGAAGACATTGGTGATCCTAGGGGGAATTGTGGCAAAAAGAAACATCGCAAGAAAGTGGGGAGTACAGGAGATGCCAATAATAAGGGAATGGGTGGAGGATATGGACTGGTGAATGTTCCAGGAGAAAAAAGTTTATATCTCAAGCGGATGCACCAAAAAATGGATGCAAATATGGGGTAAGTGGAAGTCTTTCAGAGGAGATATATGTGCTCCGCCCAACCTACCAGATCTCACCTCCTTGGTGGACGTGGAGCTGTAGGTGGAGGGCCCCAATAAATACTGTTGACTTAATAATTGTAAAGTAATGTAGCGATATGCTAACAAAGCCAAAAAATGTGATGACTACAATGCCTGTATATTTGTATTGTTTATTGTATGTCTTAATAAAATAATAATAAAAAATTGGGAATACGCTGAGGACTCAGCAGTACACGGGCTGTTATCAGGTCCAGTAAAGCAACCACTTTCGTTGTCGCAACCAATGGTGGTGTTAGACAGAGATCCACCACACAATCTCGTCTGCAGAACAGGCATCGGAGGACAGGCAGAACACAGTCGATCCAGACTGGTCTAAATGACAGGAACCAAGACTCGCTCCGTTGGCGAAGGCGAGGTGTGCCCAGATGGAGTACCATGCGATCACGGTATCTGCGCTCGAGGAGCTTTTTTTCCATCTCCTTGGTATTCCTGCTATTAGGAATAGGATCAGCGGAAGTACTACAAAAATGCTTCCGAATACTGAGTGTATGAAGTTTGGAATCACTCCGAAGACAGTCTGAAAGGTGCCTAACAGTCCAGAGCCAATGGTCTTAAATAGATGTACTATACCCATGTATCAGACATTTTAAAGGTACGTTGTACCATGTCTGTGAAATGAAAAGGACAGTTTGTTCATACAACTGCCTGTATCTCAGCTGAAGACCATGCGACCTGCAGATCAAAAGTCTTTTTGGCGGAGGTTAAGGGCACGATCTTCTGTAAAAGCATGGCTTTCATTTAGCTCAAAGTATCAAACCGTATAAAGAAAACATTCACTTAAGGCAATAACGGCACCTCCCTGACTATGTTGGATGGTGGAAACAATACTAGCCTACAACAAGTAACCTTAGAGTCTACAGTGACAAGATATGCTATGTCCGGAAGCATCGCACAACAATCTTGATCATTCAGCATCAAGAAACTCTCATTTGAAAGCAACTTGAACACCGGATTCATCATGGCAGCTGGGGACCCTTTCAAATGACAGGATAAGTTTGCAACTGAACCATTACAGGCCCCATGAAGCATGATATCCTCGCATATGAGAGATCAACTTAAAGAGTTCTCAAAGTTTGTACTGCTTAAAAACACTTCCATGTCCTCACTCCTGCATCAAAATCTGTATGGCAATTCCCAAGATTCCTTGATGAATTCCCTACCCATCACTTCATATCTGCCTGCCTGTTGTTGTTCTAAGCAATACTGAAACTGGAAAGTTGTGACCGGTAATGTTATATGGCCATGAATTAACCATTCTGTGGATGGTGACTCTGCCACAATAAAAGGTTACTGGTCCAGTTTTTCAATACGCAGCATTGTATATTTTGCTCCTCTTGGTGCTATTGTTATCTGTTTTTTAGTAAGATTGTAGGCAGAGAACAAGGACGTACTGTTGATAAATCACCAAGGCACATAACCAGCATGTAATGATTTCAGCGTCCTGCTTAATAACATAATAGAACATAGCTGAGACTTTTAGTGCTGTAGTATGGACAAATCCTATTCTAGTATATCTATAGCAGAAGATACAATGTTGCCCAGTGAATAAATCCTGGATGTTAATGTAGTCATACCATTATCAGCTGCAGCTAATCATTTTTCTATGGTTAATTCTATCAATTTCACAGAGTCTCTCTGCGCTTCTTGTTGAGAGATTTTCCAGGTTTCATTATAAATGGAGTATAAGAAACATTTCTGATGTGGCTTTCAGGGGCCTAATAAAAAGTCACTTGGGCCTATGTCTTCTGATATAAGGATAATTGTTGTTTCACCTGGGACAGTGTCAAGATTTTTAGCCAATCGAGGCATAACTTCCCAACACTTTATGATGTCACCACCCCCGGATGGTCTTGTTGTACACAGTGTTTGTCCGGCCTATGGATACTAAACCCTCTGGTGGTACCCCTGAATCTTGTCTGACATTTATTTGTGTCTGTATGGCAAACTAACCATCCCTTCCAATTGGGGTCTGGTGAATTATAATGTATGCTATCATCTACTGTATCACCACCATGCGTTGTAAAGTTTTGCTCAAAGTGTGATGGTGAGGGAATCTGAGGTGTGTTCAAATCCTTGTTCTTGGCTAATTCAAAACAGGAAGTCTGTTGCACAGTGTCATTCGGAAATATTATCTGCTGTGGAAAGAGGAATGCTCGAAATAGTGCTTCTATTCCCTGAACATGCAATTCCTTGGAACTCCAGACTTATTTTATGTCTAAAGTGTCCTTCCATAATTTGAAACCCTGTTCAGACAGCTGAAAAATAAAGGATGCAGAGTAAATCTGTTTGGTATTTTTTTTAGCATATTTTCTGTGCAGTTGTAGGTACAACCTTATAATAATATGAGGTCTGGTCAGAAGAATTAAACCCTGAAAAATAAGAACATTTCAGTGCAACTGTTTGTGAACTACCTTTCGGTGGTGTTGGGCAATGTTCCCATTAGTGGTATGTAAAGACATTATTTGTGATACTGGATTTGTGTAAAAAGTGATGACCATAATGTTGGTAACAGTGCATTGTTTCATAATCAGATGTGTCCTCTAACATTTCAATGCTTGTAAATGCAGCTGATTGTTCTAAATCAGACATCATATTAGTTACAGTTTCAAAGTCCCAATTGTCAGAAAACGTACTGGAGCTCATGATATAATTTAGAGACATTTTAAATACCTAAATACAGTCACAAGGCTAATCCAGAATAGAAAAAACAATATTCCAGTTATAATCCATAGTTATGGCCAAGGTGATACTAGGTAAGTATTTTTCAGAAAACTGTAGAAGTCATAAAGTTGCTGCTTAAGGGAAACTTGAGCTGTCGCTGTTTCAGGTTCACGGGGATCCAGAGAAGTTATCAAAATAGATGAAATTGCCAGATGCAGTTCAAACTATTTTTGGTAGCTCAGCAGGTTTTGTTGAACTGGGTGACGTCTCTTGTAGAGGCATATCTATATAGATGTCAGTGTAAGGCTGAATCAATATTTGTCTTTCATTTGTGTTTTGATGTGCTGTTTCAACAGGAACGAGTTCTATTTCATTGTTGGTAAGTCCATTACTTTGTATTGGTGATTCTTCAAACGTTTTGAGTCTTTCTGTTTGAACTTCCTGTATGGTAGCAAGAGGAGAGTGTCAGCTAGCCAGGAGCCCACGAGGCCTACTATTCAGTATCGGCCACATAGTGTGGTTTGATCAGATCAATGGAGACAAATCTTTTTTCTTTTTTCCGGCAAGAGGTAGAAGAAATACTGTTCTTGTTCTTTCGACAGCTAGGACAGGTACAAGCTTTCTGTATGATGGCCCAAATGCTTTCTTGTCCATAATCTTTTCTCTGACCAGATCCCCAACTTTAGGGATCCAGGCAGGTCTTGCTGTGACTAATTATGACTTCCCCAGTGACGGTGTGTTTTACTTGTACGTTGCTTTGTGGTGCTCGGAATTCATTGAGATCCTGTCAAACAGCCAAACGATATTGATAACAAATGGTTTTTCATCTGCCACTATGCTTTCACAATTGAGATCAGGTACCCACATTCTCGTTCCAAATAGGACTTCGTAAGGAGTGACACTTCCTAGGGAACTTCTCGGCATATTATTGAGCGTCCGCTGGACCCCATATAAGTGATTGACCCAACTACCATCCGAACCTAATACTCTTGCTGTTAAAGATTGCTTTAAGTCTCGTTTCTTTCTCGGGTCAAAATAGACACAAGCTAGTGGTCTGTCTGATATTAGTAATGGTATCTGCGCTGGACGTGCCACGGTGGAACCCTTCATCTGACAGATGTCGCACTTTAGGACAAATTTATTTGTCTGTTAAGTTAAACCTGGCCACCAATAGCATTGTTTGAGTTAAGAACCTTTTGCGGTAACTCCTGCATATGTGAAACCCAGACCATCGTGTGCAGCTAGTATTAAGCCTAATCTGCGATCCATGTTTGGTGTTACTCTATCCCGCACTCCTGGTATTTGAGCATACGGAATGTTATTTAAATCTAACTTGTAGGAGTACTTGAGTGTAAAACCTTTTGGGCTGGCTGTGCTGTTTTTGTGTGAAGCAATTACAGCTATCATTATCTGTCCATCTATTCTCGTACTAGAACAAGTGATTGCAGCTACGGCAGCAGTTCATACTGCCCCTTTTGTGGCTTCATCAGCCAATGAATTCCCTTCAACGTGAACACCATCACGTTGATGATTGAGTGTGTGTATCACATGAGCTCTTGGTAATTAATTTTTTCAAATCAGCTGCCTGTTCCCATAGCATTTTGTGCTGAATTGTGTCACCTTTTGAGTCTTTAAACCCATTTGACCCCAGTAGTGTAGATATTCATTGAATGACTGGACACAGTAAAAGGAATCGCACACAATATTTATTAGTGCCAGTAAAAGGGCTTAACTCTGCCAGCTGTGCCGTGCAGTCTCTTAGAGACTGTTTCTTCGTACTGCTAGGATGGAACTTGCCTTCCTGCATATGACCCTTCACAATAGCACATGCGACGCTGTATTGTTGTTTATTACCTGTGGCCTACTGAGCAGAACCATCTGTGTAAATAATGTATTCATACTTATCTAGAGGCATTATTTCATTCCGGTGAGGATACTCTTGTTCATACTGCAGAAAGGCTTAAGTTTTAAGTGTAGAGTCAAATTTGTAAGGTACATCTGCTGCAGTGAGAGAATTAGCCCATTGTATCCATCTTGGATGTAAACCTTTAGCATTCAGAAAGCTTGCTTTTGTAACAGCCTCTAAGGCTGGTACTGAAATTACAACAATTATTCCGTTCCCCTGAGCCAGTGCTCTTTCTCTCACTACAGCAGTCTGTACTGTTATCATATTTTTTTCTGTGGAAGCGAAATGCATTTCAGCATTTGTGTACACGTGTGATTTGTATACTATGGGTACTGTTTGACCTTCATTGTAGGTTATGTAAGTATACCCTGATTGACCCGCTATAACATGTTCACCAAATTTGTGGTGTTTACATGTGTGTAGATGTTTTGAAGCTTTCATGTGAGCTTGTAGAGAACGTGTGTTTCTGTGTCCAATGCCTAACTGAAAAATCAGGTCTTATTAGGACGTAAAAAGGTTTCACTTTTTCTGCGTAATCTAAAATGTATGTTCTGCCAAAATTTAAGAATCCCAATATAGAGTGTATGTTTTTCAATGATTTAGAAGGTTGGAGCAGCATACACTTATCTAAAAAGTTAGCTGCCAGGCTTATCCCCTCACTTGAAAGCTCATATCCCAAAAATAGGACATTGAAGTGGGCTATTTTTTATTTTTAAAGTTGCATTTTAGCTCTCAGAGGTGAATCCCAAAATGATGTTGCTCACCCTCGTCAAGTGATCCTTTAAATCATCCTCCGTCAGATAAATATCATGTACATAGGACAATGCCTCTTTGTCCAAATTCTGAAGTAACTCTGTTACCCCAGCGGAGAACAATCAAGGGCAAAACTTATACCCTTGAGGTAGTTGACAAAATTGATGCTGAGAACCAAGCGCTAAGAATACTGTTAAGTATCTGCTTTCAGGCGCTACATTTTGGCAGAAAAATCCATTTGAGATATCTAATGTGTTGTATTTCTTCTGCACAATGTTATTCATTAATGCAGCACTGTATGCATTCTGTACTGTAAATATTTTAGTGCATGTATTCAGATGTCTGTAGTCTAAAACTAGATGGTATGAATTATCGGGTTTCATTACAGGAAACAAAGGATTATTTATTGAGAAGGTGCAACTTTCAATTACACCCTGGTATTCAAGTTGATCTAAGTTCTCCCGGACCTGTTTTTTCGCTTCTTGTTTTATTTGGTACTGTCTCTATGGAGTTGGAGTAGTTTCTACTGGGATTACATGGTGAGGTGACTCTGCATCCCACCCAACATTGTTGTGATATAATGCTGGAGCAAGTGTCAGCGCCCACTCCTGAAGATATGTATGATTTAAGCATATTGGAACGAGGTCGGAAAAAGCTGGTAAAATTACAGTTTTTCCCTATTAGGCTGCCAATCTTTTTCAGCTAAAAGGATGTCATATCCATAAGTCAGGCTCTACCAAAAAAGATCTTTAATTTTCCTGGGTTTGTCCCCCTTCATTTGGAGTGTTATTTCATGTAACCTATGTGGGACACTTACACTTGTATCAGGTGTTGCCACCGTGATATGTTCATTCAACTCCGCTGTCACCAGAAATTCCATCAGGTTCTGACGAGCTATTGGTACTTCTACTGCGCTGTCTAGCATCATCAGAGCCCATTCCCCATTCAGAAGTTGAGTCCTTTCTTCTTTTTAAATTGAGGTTTTGATTTTGGGTTTTCTTCTTTTTTGAAAGTTTAGTCAGCAGCGGGTTTGTGTCTCTGGGCATTTTATGCTCTTTTTGTCTGTGTTCTGAACGTCCTTCTCTCTAAGAGCTTTTGATGAACCCTGAATGTAACATCGTGTATTGTGCATCAGTATCCTTATACCTGTCAGGGTTTTTAATGGTATCATGATTCCTAAAATTGTGCCTCCTTTCGGAGGGCTCCTGTTGAAGAGACCCACCCCGAATGGTGATCTATTCTCTCAATTCTTTTGTTTTTTATTGTTAGCCCATTTCTTCTTGGAAGAATCAGGTGCTTGCTTGGTGTTCTCTTTTTCAGGACCACCCATGAGTTGAGGCTTTGTTGCTCTAGCTCCCATATTATCTCTACCTAATTCAGCATAGGTATCTACGATTAGGCAATTCCTGCTTCTGTTGTAAAAGAGTAAAATCCCTCAGGCGTTGCTGCTGCCTCCCCTTTTATGTTTGCTAATGTAATAGCTGATACCTGGGCGAAATGTCCTAATAATTTCATCCTTAAGTTCAGAGCAGGTTCTGCTCCATACTCATTCTGTATTTGTCTTAATACATCTGGTATTACTGCTAATAAAGGGATACCATGAGTTCCGGCATATATGGCAGCTATGACTGTACCCCAAGAGGTACAATCCTCAAACGGGGGAGCTAGCCCCATTGGCAAGCACTTTGTTAGCATTCTGTGTTTTTCTTGATGGCTTGTGTGTGGAAATACTACCTCTAGCTGTTTTATTTTCTGAGCTATCCAGAATGGCATTTGATCACATCTAGTGGGCATTTTACCCATAACTGCGTGTAACATTTGTGGTGTTATTTTAGCTGTAGATCCCCAAATTTGTCCTGCTTGTGTAACCCTTGGTGGCTGAAGTGTGAGTGTTCTCATCACAAACTGTGAACCAGAAAGACTCAAAACCCTGTAGAGTGGTGTGTAAAGAAAGGGGGGATTCCTTTTTCAACACAACTACTAATGTTGTGTACTCTCTTGAACAGGATTAATTACAAAAGGTATATTTAAATAATCTCTTTGAGACCCCATATGTATATAAAAATGCATCTGGGGTGCAGAATATGCATATCTCTTGAATGCATGAAAAGATGTTAAATGCTCTATCTGTTTCCTAGTAAAGGGCCCTACCAATGAGGCTGAAACTGTGGTGAAATACTTGAACCTCCAAAGATGATGTAATTGATTAAACCTAATCCACGAAGTATTAAGGTACGCTCAAGAATGACAAATAATTAAATCTGACTTAGCTCCAAAATAGGTATAGGACATGTATAATTGTATGTTTTCTGAATTAGTAAAATCTTCATATGTTTTTTTGAGTGAGAAACACCTTGAGATCAAACAAATTAAACAGTGAACATATGACTATTAGAAATGTAATTTGTGATTTAAGGATCTCTTTCACAGTGTCTGCTATTTGATTGTATCTAAGGGGTTTTGATGTATAAAAGAAAGCCTTAGATTTAGGAACAGAGGCGCAAAACAAATGTGATAGTAATAATCGACCACTAGGGTACACAGTACATGCTAGGTTTCTAAATGTATGCTTTCTTATGTTTAGATTTTAAGAAAGATTTTCCATCCTGATGAAAGTGAAAATATTGGTCTAACACCGAAACGCTTAGTCGACTGCTGTTTTTAACTTGACTTGTATAGTTTTTATATCCATATGATTAGATTGTAACCCAATAGGGAGGAATATGAATAAGGATATGCGTATAAATACATATTGTGGTTTTATTGAATACATTCATCTTTTTTACATACCTGCAACTGTAGAGGAGCATTTTTGAGAAACTGAATGCTGTACTGTGATACTAGATATGGTGGCAAGATATATGTGCTTTTGAAGATAGATAGTGTCAGGGTAACTGACATTGCAACAAGAGAGAACACTATTTCTATTTCTATTATCAGGGAATAATAATTGTATTCCCGGCTTGAAGAGACCAATCTCAGTACCATCGGTATACTGCAGATTGTCTGTCAAGAAGGATTATTGATCATGATTTATTCTGCCTGTATGTGTTCATTCGATTTTTAGAAGCACCTCGTCACAGCTACAGCTGCTGGTGATTCACTGCCAGTCAACAATTGGAGAGAGAAACTATTGAGAGGCTACGTTTAACAAAGACACGTGGTATTTCAAATAAACCACGGCGAGGAGCTGCTTCTCAATAGAGAATATTTTAAAAAATTGAATGGACAGATAAAGGCAGAATAAATCGTGATCAATCATCCTTCTTGCCATACACTCTGTTGTATACCGACGGTACTGAGATTTGTCTCTTCAAGCAGGGAATACAATTTATCTCTGCAAGTTTCTCCCAAAAAGATTCCAAATTGCCTGAAGAATATTTAATATCTTCCCACCAGATAATACCACCGTACGCAGAAGCTAAGTGCAATGAATTAAGAAGCCATGATGAGAGTCCTTGTATTTGTAGCCTAGGACTTGAAACGCATTGGCATTTCCTTGACACTGACGAACTGAGATTTAATCATTACGTCATACAGAGGGCTATAAAATTGTTCCCACTGCTATGGACATTATGTTTTGTTTCTTTTGTCTTTATAAGCTATGCTGATCATTTGACTGATTAATTAATTGCATGTAATACTGTATTTTGTGTTGTTTTGTTGCTAGTTATGTGATGAGGTGGCATTGTTTATTGTCATTAATATCATTAATTCATGTATTATTGACTTTATGATTGATCTTTTATGATTATTGTATAGAAAGTTGGTAATATGTTTGTGTGTCCTTTTTTGTAATTGAATGAATATTCGAAAAAACAAAACAAATTTAGATAATTAAAAAGGAAAATAAAAACGTATTCAAACAAAATACCTGGTTTTGATCATCAGGGTAAATCATAAGGGTACTGAAAGTGAAACAATGTTTAGGTAAGGAAAAAAAACTTTTTTCATGACTATATGGTCCTACCTGCACTTTGTCCATTTGGGCTTAACTCCTGTTGGTTTTAAATTAAAGGCTGTTCTGAAATTTTCTGAAAAGTTTATTTCACATTCTTGTTCTTTCTCCCTTGCTGCAATCACACATTGTGCTGGTGCAGTGGCGTCTTCGTCAGCCATTATTTTGAAAAAGGAAAAAGTGTCAAGGAAACTGAGATAAGGTTTTATGCACAATAGGAACTATTTGTCCTTCAAGCTTGATAAACTTACAGCCAATACATAGGTTATGCCTATTTAGCTGTGGTGGATAGTTCCCTTCCCGCTCCAGGAGTGTCTAGGAAAATGTGAGTAGGGGTCTCTGAGGAATAGCAAGACTGAACTACTCAGATTTGACTGTTAAATAAGTACCAAACCAACATTAGCGGCACCATGTCGTGTAGTATAAACCTATATAGGATATGCATGTTTAGACAACATAGACTGTAGGATTGGTGTTCAGATTGATTTTAAACACTCCCACTGGGTATGTTTGCCTGTATACCAGCTAGCACACAGCGCCACTAGAAACCCCTCTTACCAAGGAGGGAATAGTTCTTGGAAACTATCGAACATGACAACTCTGTCCCATCAGGGATTGTGGAAACAGTGTGATACTTTTTGCTCAGTCACTCGTGCTCACTTCGTCTCAGAGAGATACACAGAATAAATGGTGGGGACGTTTTCAATAAGCATTTATTGAACCAGCATCATTCTAGTGCAAAATAGGTGTGATGAAACAGATATACATGATTATAAGCTCCACAGAGTAAAAGGATGGTAGATTTATGCCATAGAGCTAAAACAATAAATACAGGCAAGTATAAAAATACATGACAATAAAATGCATACTCCTACGATGCAACCCTAACTAGATGTACGTAAGTGTACCTAGTATGTATGTAGGTGTAAAGTCAAGAATCCGTCTAGGATAATGTCAACCCCATTACCTCAAGTGAGAGACTGTGGGACCCCGTCTTGGTATTGAGATGGACACCCCTTGAGGGATGTCAGACCACTGCAAGCTGGTGTGTGTGCATGCAGGAACCTCAGCATCTTGCGCCAGTGTGTCAGCATGGAAGTCCTTTTTCTCCTCCCCCTGCCTCAGCAAAGATATGTTTTTTATATACCCAAAGTGATACCCTCAGGGGATCTACTCTGCTGTATCATGTTGGACTTAGGATGATGGAAGGAATGACCCTTATACATAGTTGTTGTGCAGGAGATGATAGTCCTGCTTAGTTTCCAAGAATCCTCATGCATAATGGCCAGCTTTCAGGGAAAACCCCAAGTCCTATGAGCAGTACCGTAACTAGGTAAATGGTCGGACCCAAGAACTGTTATGCAGAGTAATGGCAGGGGAAAATATAAGTGAAAGGTTAGGTTGCTACCTGAGCCTATATTGAGGAATCTATATGAAACAGAACAATATAATGCTACCAAATTTCCAAACGTTATCAAGATGCATTAATCATGTGTAGCCCTAGAAACATTTAAAGTCCCATTAGAATCATCAATTTGTGCAGTTTCAGGCGTCAGTCTGAAAAAAATTAGCCACAGCAGAAGCAATATACACAGTAAATATTGTGACCGACAAGTGGCGCAATTAAACGTGAAGTGTCCCCAGCAGAAATACTACCCACAAACACTGCAATATAATATGCTTCAGTACTGTAACATAAAAATGTACTATTCTGCCTAATGACTAAGACGAAATGCCAAAGCATTGTTTACGAGATAGTACAGACTAAGCAGAGTTTGTGCCATATGGTGTTTCAGGATCTGTATCCAGTGTGGCCAGATGGTACCGCTTGGCAGGACATTATACCTCTGTCATGAAAGGGTACTTTCTGGCAAACATTCATGGTGCCGCTTTTTGTGCCTGCATTTGCACCTATGAACTTCATTATTTCTGTGTGGCACATGCACTTGTACTTTTAGATTGCTGTTTTAGCATTTGACAGTATTTTTTTTGCATGTCTGTATTCTTTTAAGTTGTGCTACACTATATGTATTTTATCAAAATGCGTTTTGCAAGTGCAAATGCAACAGTTCAATTTGCACCTTGTTCATCGAATCTGGAAAATGTTTTAATGGATCTTACTGCGCAAGTGAAAAAGCATCATGGCTCGATAATATTTTTAAAATATATTCATTGACGATCTGAAGTTCGGTTTCGCACTATGGTGATGCGTACTGGCAAACTTATTTTAATGGAGCTGAAAGAATACTGGTAAGGCACTAGTTTCACACTTTTTCAGGTATCACCATAAATCCAAAGGTTTAAACATTGCACTTGAAGCCTGCTCATCTTACTACAATATAATGCCATTGTGAGATCATCCATACTTTAAAATCGGTGGTGACGGGTAATTCTACTAGGGAGGGGATAGTGGGGCACATACACATACATACACCTCACTCACCCCATGCATTTGCACACGCACACACACCCATTCACAGCACTCACTAACAAATGCACATACTTTCATAAATACATGCACGAATACAGGAACCAAACGTACAAAAAAACGACAAAACTTTCCTTAACTGCAGCTCTTACAAAGAGGGGCCTGAGAGGTCCCAAGAGGGTTGCAACGGCTTCCTTCCCTAATTGGCTTACCTTAGCTGCTGCCTTTCCTCATTGGCTGCCCTCATTGGCTGACCTTGTTGACATTTGGTCTTTTTTCCTCCTCTCTTTTTGAATTTACCGACACACATCGGAAATGGGGTCTGTAAACGAACGGAAATCGTTGTGATTTATACACTATCGTTTTGGCCAAAATGAATGTAACATATATGTTTCATTTCTGATCAGGAAAAGTGGCTTCAATATCTGTAATATTATTGTTTTTTTGAATTAGTCTGTCTTCAAATTCTATGAACTATTGAGTCACATGTTTATTTAAAGAAACAAAAGTACACTGACGGCACTCGTGATCAAGGGACAAGGTCCCGAAACTGTTGAGTTGCCGAATACTTGATAAAAGAAATCACTGCTTAAGAAGCGATTTTAAGACGGATGGCGATTCTTTTTAGAGTAAGTAGAAACCGTTTTGCCGCACATAGCAGTGACGCGTGAACAGCGTATATTTGAAGCTAGCAAGAAATGGCAATGTTAAGGAATAACAAGCGCGCTGAGTCGGCGACATGATGTTTGATCAATCTTGCATGAATAATGGCATGGAAACCAACCCGAGAGATGGTGGTGTGACTGCAACACCAACGAAGAAGATACTTTGGGACAAGTTATGGAAAGCTCTGAAAACAGAGCAAAATAAGTGGTGGGAGGCCACCACTTTGCAGAAATATATCGAATTTGGTAAAATACTGAGAGGCTTGCGGATTTTTATTACGCAAACCTTCAACGACCCGAACCCTGAATTGGTCAATGATTGGGCTAGCAATAATCATCACTGCTCAACCAACATGTTACAAATGTTGGTTAAACATGTGAAGAAGGATGTTGAGAGACTGGCGACTGAAATAGAAGAGCACACGCAGCAGTTGAAAACGCTCTGTGGCGTGGAAGAATTTAAAAAAGAAATGGAAAGGATGGAAAATAGTCTCAGTAAAATTAAAGAAGAAATCAAAGGAAAAAACAATGGAAGTTCCAGAGAGACTTGGCTGATTACCAGAGAGGTCAGATCCTGACCTACGCTAATAAGTATGATAAACTGAGAAGCTCAACATTAGAACCAACAAAGGGGAGTAATTCACCCACAATACGGACAGGGGACGTTGAAGAGCAATTGAGCACAGATAACCCAACGGAAGGAAATGTGACCAGTGTTAGTCATTTTTCTAGAAGCACAGATTTTGCAGGACTAAAAACCAGCATTTTAACAGAGTTCGACATGGTTGCCAAAGGAAGACAAACGAGCAACAGACAATGGCGATTTCAAAATCAAGGAAGAGGAAACAGAGGCGCAAGAAGAAAGAATACCTCAACATTAGGAGAACTAGGAAGCCCTGTGGGAAGCCGTACAAGGGACCAAGTGAAAACGAAATAATAGAGAAGAAGACAGTGATTAATCATTGGGAAAGAGTACTCACCGAAATGGAGGTAGAACTTTTGTCTATGGGTCTTACTTTCAGTCCCTCTAGTAATTTTAACTATACTCAAAGTCATTTGGACGTATTATTTTTTACCAGAAAGTTACGCATAAAGAAGTGGTATGCGATAAAAGTGTTGAATAAAGTTGATGTAGAAAAAGAAAACCAAAGTAAGATCAGAATAGCTGATGTAGAATTACTACATGCTATGAATGTTTTAGCAGAGGTTGATAACGTGGAAAGTGATCCCTTTGTTAATCTAATCAATGAGAATTTTTCCCTAGATTTAAGTGCTAAGAGTAATTTTAAACCAAAATCGATGTTTGTGCCACAAATCAAGAACGATGTAATTGAAATCTTCGAAAAAGGTGTCACAAATGAACTACTCAAAATTTCAAATCAGAAATGGTTCAAGGGGTGGAGTAATGTCACGCTAGCACAAAGAAAGGCTATAGATAACTTAAGAAATGACAGCACAATAGTGATCAAAAAATCCGACAAAGGCGGGAATGTAGTGGTCTTGTCTAGACAAAAATATATAGACGAAGGGATGAAACAGGTTTCAGATAGTGCCAAATATAGCAGAAGCAATATAATGGAGTGTGAACATTCTGTGAGAACTTTTAATGGGCAGTTAGCAGAGTGAAAGGGACAAGGGACTATTAGAACAGGAGGAATTTACATTTCTTGAATGGAAATTCCCTAGACTCCCAGCGGTATATCTGCAACCAGAAAATCACAAGGATCAAGATAATCCCCCGGGAAGACCTATAGTATCTTCAAGAGTGAGTTGCCTTGAGAACTCCTCAAGATATGTACATCATTTCCTTCAGACACTAGTTCAGAAACTTCCCTCCTATGTCAAAAACTCAGGGGATTTCCTTAGATGCCTTGAGAAACTCCAATAGAAAGACACTTATTTGCTTCGGTCATTGGATGTTGTAAGTCTGTATACATGCATCCCCGTGACTTAGGCCTGAAAGCATGTAGGCATTCTCTCAGTGAAAGATCTATTTCATATCTCTTTTCCATGGAGATGATGTCTACGTGCCTGACACAGAACTACTTTCTCTTCAACAATCAAATCTACAAACAGACCATCGGCACATCGATGGGGACCTGCTTTGCTCCTGGCTTTACGGGTCTTTTCATTGGGTACTGGAAAGAGAAGGTAGTAAAAGAGTCATCTATGTTTAAAGAGAAGGCGGCCATGTGGGTTCGCTACATAGACAACATTTTCTGTGTTTAAGATGGCACAGAGGATGAGGCCATAGAGTTTTTTTACTTCAATCTTCAATTCACCGGGCCACTAGTCAAAATAAACGTTAGAGTTTCTCAATCTTAGACTCACAGTGGAAGATAACAAACTCGAAAGTACACTGTTTAGGAAATCAACCGCAGGTAACAGTTTGTTACATGCATGAAGTTGCCATCCAAGCTCACTAATTAACAGCATACCAGTGGGTGAACTGTTAAGAGCTAAACGGAATTGCAGCACAATGAAGAGTTTCAAGGTAGAAGAGGGAATCATGACTGAGAGATTCCTAGAAAGAGGATACTCACTATCAGTGATCAATAAGGCCAAGGCGGAAGTAGCCAAAAGATCTTGGACGTCCATTCTAATTGAGAAAGAGAAAGAGAATTTAAAAGAAAAAGAAGAAGAAAAAATCTAATTAATTACTACCTATAACAGACAAACCTTTAGAGTACCGAAGAGCTTGAGCAAATTCTGGCTAGTCCTACATACAGACCCTGACGTAGCAAAAAGTTTTGAGATCTCCCCACAACTCATATTTAGGAGAGCTAGATCCTTAAAAGACTCCCTATGTAGGGCAGTAGAGCCATCAACTACGAAATCAACAGGGATACAGGGATTTTTTACATGCAGAAACTGCAAAGCCTGCAAAAACAGTAAAAATACGAAAGCAGTTAGACTTTCGCTAGAGTGTACACTATTTCGGATAATGAAGCATGTAATACGGAATATGCGTTCTATGCTCTTTTCTGTCCCTGTAAGAAAGCCTACATAGGTAGAACGATACACAAAGCTATGAAAATAATTCTTTTTTTAATATTCTTTTTTATTAGTTTCATTTGTAGTTATGCATACATTAGTAATCAGCATTTCAGCAAGCACTTAATACTACAGTATATTAACATGAGGAAGAAAGTCACTTTTACACAGTGTCTGTTGATCAATCTCTACTTCACCTCATTTCAAGTCCCTACGTTGGGGATATACAGATAGTCCCACGATAGACATTCCATTTGCCCCATTTCTTGTCCTACTTTTTTGGGCATCCCAGAGTTGTAAAGACTTCCTTTTCTGAAATCATACATTTATCAACTTCCTTAAACCATGCCTGTGTAGTTGGAGAACTTGCCACCCCCACCCCTTAGCTATTTCTCTTTTGAAAAGGGTGAATCCCAGCGTGACTAGTTGTTGTACCACCTCTGTAAGATCTGTTGCCGGCCATACATTAAGTAGGCCTAACCCTGGAGTAAGAGTCAGTGTTTTCCCCAGGGCTGTTTGGATATGAGTTGTGGCCCCTTCCCATATCTGTAGAAGCTGCGGGCATTCCCATAATGTGTGATAAAAGGTAGCTGTGTGGCCATAGCCTCTAAGACGGAGTGGATCAGCTCTGGCTCCAATCTTTGCCAATGTCACTCTGGTTAGATATGATCTACGGAGGATTTTGAATTGTATCAGCCTGTAACGGAGGGTGATGGCTGCCTCCCTAGAGGACATCAGGGCAGCCTGCCAGTCCTCATCATCGAAAGATCCCAAGTCGCTCTCCCATTTCTCTTTAAGCTTATGAAGCGTGTTAGGTATGTTATTACACAGTTTTTTATAGGTCAACGAAAAAGCTTTGGAGTGTACTGGCCCATCCAGCAACCGATCTTCCAGCGGTGACAACTCTGGTATCTCTGCGGGGTTTGGTAGGGCTGTTGTGAGGGCATGTCGGATTTGCATGTATCTAAACTGTTCCCCCTGGGCCATCTTATATTGGTCCTGAAGCTCCTTAAAACTGAGAATTGACCCTTTTTTGATCATGTCTCCGACCACTGAAATCCTGAAGGTGTCCCACCTATCAAAGCCAGGTTGATGGCAGAGAGAACCCAACTTCTGGGCATATCAGAGTGGCGTTGCTTTTGTGAGGACATTTGACCATCCTAGTGGGGAATTAGCCTGATGCCAGATAGCCACAGTATGGGAAAGAGTCCCGAAATATCACCCCTGCTTCATTTTAGAGTACAACCCTCCCAAGTAACCAGAGCGTCCGGTCTGATATCTGTCTAGCATGTATGCAGGATCGTTGGGAGAACGGCATATCCACTTTTTTATTGCCACTAGATGCAAGGACCAATATTAGAGTTTAAGGTCTGGGAGAGCTATTCCTCCATCATACCAACCTTTCATCAACTTTAAGGTGGCAATGCTGGGGGCCTTTCCATCCCAGAGCAGGGTCCTAACCTCACCCTCCACCGCTGAGAAATACGTGTCTGGAATTCGATATAGACAATTCTGGAGAATATATAGGACGAGGGAAAAAGCCAGCATCTTAAACAATGCGGTGCAAAAGGGGGTGGTGATGGACGGAGCATCTGAACCAATCAAACATTCACACCCAGTCAATAGATCTGGAATGAATCCATCACCATTCTTTAGCCCACTCTGCCACCCCAGTTCAGACATGGCCATATGCAAATCTGTCTGATCCTGTGCCTCATGGGAACAGTCCAGCCCGAACTGCCAAGCCATGCCTTCCCTGGACTGGAAACAAGCTTCCTAGGACCAGTTTCTGGCTTGATGATGGCTGATAGCCAGAAACCGGTCCTAGGATGCTTGATTCCGGTCCAGGAAAGACATGGCTTGGCAGTTCTGGCTGGACTGTTCCCATGAGGCACAGGGTCAAGGCTGATTTGCATACGGCCATGTCTGAACTGGGGTGTGGTGAGCAAAATAACGATGGATTAAACCCAGATCTGCGACTGGGGGTGAATGTTATGCCATTGTGCAACATTCCATCCATCAATTGTTGTTTTTGCATTTGTCACCCTTTGTGGGATGGGTATGCTCAGACGTGAGTCCTGTGCTCTCCATGCCACTGGAATCAAGCTATCCTGGCTGATGACGGCTGATAGCCAGAAACCGGTCCTAGGATGCTTGACTCTGGTCCAGGTAAGACATGGCTTGGCAGTTCGGGCTGGACTGTTCCCAAGAGGCTCAGGGTCAAGGCTGATTTGAATATTGCCATGTCTGAACTGGGGTGGTGTGGTGAGCAAAATAACGATGGATTAAACCCAGATCTGCGACTTAGAGTGAATCTTTTGCCATTGTGCAACATTCCGTCCATCAATTGTTGTTTTTGCTTTTTTTTTGCATCTTAAACAAGGCAGAACAGCCCACCAACTACAGGGGCAAGGATCTCCAATGTTTAATGTCTGTTTTGAGCCGGGCCAGTGGGGGGACCAAGTTATGATCATAAAAGAGGGCAGAATCAGATTTGGCACCTATTCCCAGGTACCAAAAGCCCTCCACAGCCACCTCAATTGTACAATTCGGTGGGAGACGGGAAAGCTGCCCCTGGAGCATAAACAATACAGATTTGCTCCAGTTTATTTGGTACCCCTAGTATTTCCCAAAGTTTGTGAAGATATCCAGAACACCACAAATTGACTTACCTGGGGAGGCTAGGTACAGCAAGATGTCATCTGCGTACAGGGATGTTCGATCTTCCTGACCCTCTGCCTATTTCAGACCCCTTACCATCAAATCTCAATGGATCCAGGCGGCCAGCGGCTCTAACATCTGAGAGAATATCAGTGGGGACAGAGGACAGCCCTGCCGGGTTCCTCTTCACAGTGTAAATGTTCCTGAGGTATAGTTATTAACCCTCACTTGGCCGTGTATAGCTGTGTAAAGTAGTTTAATCTACCTAGAAACTTCAGGCCACATCCCATCTTTGCCAAGACTTCAAAGAGATATGGCTATTCTATGGAATCAAAAGCCATGAAGGCATCTAGAGATAGCACCTCAGCGTCTTCCTCCAGGAATTCCCTCCGCGCCAGCACATTGTTAAGCCTGCGGATATTTAGTGCTGTACTTCTCTCCGGCATAAACCCAAACTGGTCAGGGTGTACCAGCAAGGAGAAAACCAGAACCAATCGGGTGGCGCGAACTTAGGCTAGGATCTTAGCTTTTGATCAACTAAATCAGTCGGTATGAACCGCATTGATCCCCCGGCTTCCCTGGTTTACGGATTACGACTATAGATGCTACTCGCTGATCACTAGGCAGCTTCCCTTGCTCATAGCTTTCATTGTCCATGGTGCGTAGATGAGGGTCTACGTGTGAGGCTGTGACTTTTTAGAATTCGATGGGGATCCCATTGGGCCCCATGGCCTTTCCAGAGTGAATTTGGCTTATGGCTTTTTGAATCTCTTCATCCGTCAATTACCCCTCCAGAGTTTCTTTGTCCACATTGGAGAGAGTTAACACATTGTCAGAAAGGAGTTGGTGAGAATCCTCCGCAGTATATGTAGTGGAGGGAGAGTAGATCCGCTCTAAGTGACTTGCACACGCCTCTGCTATATCCTTAGGGTGTGTTATGGTATTGCCATTGGACATGCTCAGACTGGACACCCACCTCTCCCCCTGTTCTCTCCTTTCTAACCAGGCCAATGTCTTCCCAGCCCTGTCGTTAAGTTCATATAAACATTGCTGCATATTGAGGTGCCTAGCCAACATTTGTTCCCTCGCCTTGATCTTATACTCTTCTCGTTTCATCGTGAGGCGATGTAACGTGTCGTCTGACGGCTTATCAGTGCTTTCTAGCTCTAGTTGACTAAGCTCATCTTCCAGTTGGGCGAACTGGCTATGTTTTTTCTAGATGTAACCCACCTTTAGGGACAATGCATGCCCCTTTAGGACCACTTTATAGGCCTCCCCCAGAGTTTGCGCTGATGTTACAGAGCCGACATTTTCGGAGAAATAATTACAGGTTTGCTGACAGAGTTCTGTTTTTAAATCCAGAGTTTTCCATAACCACAGGTTTAGAACTATAGTGGATCGTGGCTGCCTCTCCCAGTGTGTCAGTTCGACTATAACCGGAGAGTGACCTGCGATGCCTCCCTGGGGAACATGGGGGTTTTGAAAATTACCAATGGAGGCTACATGTGTTAGGAAGTAGTCAATACGAGATGAGCTCCTGTGTGCATTTGAGTAGTATGTGTATTGGATCTCATTGGGTTTCAAGGTACACCACACATCTGTTAGACCCATGGCTGCAGTATATTCTTTCATCTGTACATTGGGTTGTGTCCCCACCCACCGAGGACATCTATCTACATCGTTTTCCAAGGCCATGTTGTAATCCCCTTCTAGAACCAGTGTGCCCACCGGGAGGTCAGTCAATATTTTGCCAAGAACTGTTAATACTTCCTTACCCAGTGCAGGAGGTAGTGTAGAAATTTAGAAATATTGATGTACATAAGCAACGTTCATTTCCCTTTTCCCACCCCTCTCCCTGCATGCACCATGAATACCGTAAAGCATTGACTGCATCACTCTGTCAGCAAAGGCCTGTACCCATGTGTACATGACAGCCATTTTAGGCACCCTAGCCTTTTGCCCGCCTAAGATTAGAAACACCGGCTTCCTCTCTGCGCGTATTTGAAACCCCCCCCCTCTCTCTCACATGCATAAACCATGAAACCCTCTCCCTCTGCGCGACCCTGCCCTGAAAGGCAGCCCTTCTGCTTGACCCACGCAAACCCCCATTCCCTCTTGAAGAGGCCACCTTCGCCCCAGCTGACATAGCCCTCCCCAGCTGCACCTGACTATCACCGCTCTCTCATGAATGAGTCATAAGACCTCTCTCTCTGTGCGACTCTGTCCCTGTGCACACCCTGGCTCCCCCTTCCCCTTCTCCCTCACACGGGCAAGTCATAAACCTTCTTCTGCAAGACCCTGTCCTTGGAAGTCACGGCCGCGCCTGACCAACACCTCCTTTCCTTCCATGAATGCCCCTCTATTGACAAGCCCTCCCTCCGCACTCAATTGTCCACGCGGCATGAATACTACTCCTTTGATGACCCCTTTCCCCGAGTCCGACTGACCACACATGTCCGAGGCCATCGCCTAAAGCCAGGAGATACCATTTACTGCCCCTTTTTTTGTATGAAGTCACTCCTCTTCAAAGGACCCACTATTGATCCTGGCCACCTCACCCCCTGGGCTATGATCAGGCGCACACATCCTAAACAGTTGACGGAACACTCAGCTGCGTGATTGCCCTCCCCTCTTATCAGCAGGTCAAGGGTCCCTATTGTGAACACATGTGGGGTAGGATTGACACGAGGATTATGGGGATGTCTTCCCTTTGTTTCACAATGCTGTGATTGTAATGCCAAGTGTTTTGTAAAAGTATAAAAGACGGAGTCTCAGCTCACTTGTTAGAGCACCTCCCGATGGCACCTTGTTTCGTGTCTGAAATGACAGGCTCTCCTCATGAGAAATAAATCCTGTTCTTGTGATTCCTGCTCCCAGCGCCCGTCTCTTTATTTGGTAACTATTCAGAATGGGAACTAAGAGGCGACTTGCGCCAGCAGTCATACGGGCATCGATACTAGTATGGAAACGCACATTTCTACAATTGGCGTCCCAACGCGGGGTCCATCAGTGACATAAGGTCCAATGAGAGAGATCCAGACGATGAGGTGAACATCTAAATGATCGGAGTATACCTGCCTTGAGAGGGCCCTCGTCCGGCTGCCGATTGAATGAACTTCACCAATTCTGAACGGACCTCTCTCGAGTGACCCACTGTCCTGACTGGAATCCCACAGGATTGCCGCGGTAAAATCATGGAGTAAGAGAACGATCGGGCGCTGGAAGGAGGAAGGCGAAGAACTGCCCACACGGTCCGGTCCGGGTAAGGTCGCGTAAATGCGACAAATTGTGAAATAATTGTTTGGTTTGGATAATACTAGTATTACTCTTTTGATTGGTACCTCTGGAGATTCACCGTCTGCAAACGGAGAAACAACAGGCTCTCCCTTTGCAAGCAGTGAAGGATAGGTAACGCTGACTTTTGTCCCCATTGTAATCCGTCGTGCCTATCTTCCTCCCTCACTGTTTCCCGAACTGTCGTTCGTGGATTATTGTCTGGAGATTCTTTGTCTGCAAACAGGGAAGAACAAGGTCTCTCTTTGCAGGTAGAAAAAGAGTGGGTAACGCAAACTTTTCGTACCCACTTATTCTCCCCACTGATTGTTTGATTGACCGTACATTAAGTGTTCGGTATTGGTTCTTTTGAGGTATTCACCGCCTGCAAACAACGGAGAATAGAAATATTCTGTCTAGTCTTTGCCCGCCGTGATAAGATAGGTAGTGCAGACTTTTGTCCCCGTTGTAATCCGTCATGCCTATCTTCTCCCCACTGATTGGTAGCCTGTTTTAGCCCGGACCGCTTATTAGAGATGAACCATCCAGCTCCACTGGAGGGCACACCTAATAAGGACCTGTTCATTAAGTGTGGACTAGTCGCTATAGCTTATAATAGGCTATGGCATAAAAATACAAGAAAAGGAGTTGAGCGAAATCAGTAGGCCACTGAGGAGTTATCAACTTCGCTAAAAATAAAATAAGAAACGTTAGAAATAACCCGTAATAAGAAACATAAAAATGGCGAGGGAAGACAAGCTTGACACCAAGGCGAGCCACGAGGTAGCTAGGTTCCGTTGCCTATTCCTGCCCTAAACATGTCTGCCTCATTGCCCACCACGCCCAAATAACGGTCACATGAAATAGATACAAATCAATAGGTACCTACCCCCATTCCGGAAAGTCCCGAAGTGCCACAGGTCCGCGGTTACGCCCATCCGGTAGGCGAGGCCTCGAGGCATACGGGGCTCGCCTGGCCGCAGTCGGAAGGGGAGGCTGTGGGGCGGACGGCCCAGAAAACCGTGATGGCCTCTCCTTCTCTCCTCTTCTGCTGCCCTGCAGGCCACGGGGGGGGGGCTGTCTTGCCTCAGCCACCGACCACCCCCCCTCTGTCTCTCGCCTGGTCCGGCCCGCGAAGAAGGCCGAAGCCAAAGCGAGAACGGCGGCGCTTACAGGTAGTCCCGCCACATATCAAATTCCTGGATAGTTTCAAGTAGTCCCGCCACATGTCAACCCCTGGAGAGTTGGAGGTAGTCCCGCCACATGTCAAAAAGGGGGGGGGGGCTGTCTTGCCTCAGCCACCGACCCCCCCCCCATCTTCAATAGCCGGCACGGCCAATATCGAAACGGCGGAGCCGAGGATCGGCGAGGGGTCGCTGGAAGGGGGAGGTGGCGCGAACGAGCCTCCCCCACCTCCCTCCAGGTGGAGGCTTCCAGCGACACCCCAACGCTCTTACTTAAAGAGGGTCCACATCGAAAAGCGGTCTTTTGCCCGGGGCGGGCACACGCCCCATGCCTTCTCTCCTCAACTTTGAAGATTCTATGAGAGCCGGGGGGGGGGCCCCCCGACCCCTCTGCATGGGTGCCCCCGTCCCCCTCACTGGGACCCACGACATCGACACACTCCTGCCGGCGCCAGCCTCAGTTTGGAAATGGCTAAAACACAGCCAAGGTACAGACTTGTTCAGTTCCGGTGGAACACCAGAATGACCCGGTAGGAAAATTGTTGTTGCCCTCCCCACTCTTTGACTAATGGTCCATTTGTTAGACTGTTACCACATTGCAAAAAAAAAAAACTTTTTGAATTGCCAACGGAAGGTTCTGGTCCAACCATGAGTCATTGGAGACATTCTGACTATACCGGAACCTGCCTGACCTCGCCCAAAATGGCGCCGATACACGAAACGAAAACTTTCGAACTCCCTGTTCACCTGGATTGCTCGAATAGTGATGCTCTGAGATATGTATGCATTTTTGGACAATGAAAGTCGATAGGATGGATAGTGATAATGTGCTTAGAGAAGAAAGCAATACAGATATTGATCATGTGTTTGGACGATGAACTGATTTAGGGTGGGTACTTATTATGAATGGGAACAATGAATTGGTGTAATTTAGACAGTGAACGAGCATCTGGATAATGAATTAATGAATTAATTGAAAACTGAATCCTTGACATGCATCATGCTTGCTCTGTAGTAAAGTTCTATACGATTTTATTTCACTGCCGCACTTTATGCAATGAACTGCCATCAACTTCGTTCTTCTTATGTACAGTTCCAATCTGCTCCGTGGCCGGTCCACTGGGTTATAGGCCTGTATTTATACACCAGCACTTTTTATTAAAGGTATTTTTGAAAACGAAAGCATAGTTGTAGCGGTTGCATTAATGAGTTTTGAGTGTATTACTACTGTGAGCAACGAGAAAGTATGATGAAGGCTGAAGGCTAAAAAGGACCCGATATTTAGCAGCTACATTATGTGTCACAGGCAGCCGGAAAAGTGTTTTAGAAGCCTTAAAGCGACACCACAGAAATGCCACCTGACCGCCACCCTTGCGCCCAACCAAAAGGGGTTACGACCAAGTAACTCATGTAGATACGCAGATTGTCAGTGATTATCTATCTGACATTTCTGGTCCCTCTAGGCTTAAACGCTGAGATGGCAAAGAAATGCACTACGTGGAGATAGGTCGAGTATGTGGTAGGTAAAAACATTTCCGGATTACTGCATGCTGATGTGGTTTGAATGCTGCCCCCCCACCCCCTTCTTTCTCCTCCCTTCTGCAGGTCACGTCGGAACCTCGGCTGAAGTATGGGAGGACGATGACCGAACCACCGACGAGAAAGGGAAGAAGGGAATATGAGCATGGTCCTTATGACAATAAGTTTTTAAAAGACGTAGACTTGACATGACTGTACCTCCTTAGAACATAGCGACTGGGAGGATGGACTGACATAGAGACTTGACGGGTACTGTATGACGAAAAATTGGCTCGAAATAACACGTTAGAGAATGTAACTAGACGTTTGACTAGGTAGGGAAAGGACAAAAGAAAAGTGCACGGGTAAGGGTCACCAAGACTGCACCCATCTGGGAAGTTAGAAATGTTGCTGATGTTCAAAATGTACTACCCCCCCCTTCTCACACTCTTATAGACCTAGCCAAGCTGTCCGACTGTTCTCCCGATCAATACTTGCCGTTGCCTCAGCCTGAAGAACTTCCCACCAAGGAAGAAACTGGAAAATGGTTTAAAATCCAACCATGGGTAAATAGCGCGACCAGGTTCATTTCTGATCGACTAACTAAGGTGTGAGTATTGGCCATTGAGAGCACTCGAAGAGATAACAAGCGAGAGGGAAAAGGAGGGAAAAAGAGGGAAAGGTAGAAAGAGCTAAGCACGTAGGTAGATAGGATAGTAAAAAATAAATAGGATATAAAAAAAAATATAGATCTTGTTGGCCAACTATTGCTTTCTGTTTTGTTGTGAATGTCTTATATATGTAATACATGTACTGTCTTCCTTCGTCTGAGTTTATGTGTGTGTGTACTGTAGGGGTTTGTGTTCTTTCTTTGTTTACGTCTCTCCGTTACCTGACCCCCTACTGTTCTGTGTTATGAACGCACTAAATGACCTATTTTTGTACATGTCTCTCCCTTTCTCTGTCTCTCTCTCTCTCTCTCTCTCTTTCTCTCTCTCTCTCTCTCTCTGTCTCTCTCTTTCTCTCTCTCTCTCTCTCTTTACATGTCATGCGTGTACCAAATGGCTCATTTAGATTGCGGGCGACTCCCGCTCTATGAGAGTCTCCTTATTTCTTCTTCCTTTTTATGGTAAAATCGTGCCTCGCAGGCACCAGTCTGATTGGACAATTATTGAACGCGAAAGCGTTCAGCGAAATTTACCGAAAACTAAAATGATTGTATATCGCCATATTACTACCTCTCCTTTCTGCAAAATGAATGAACTCGAATTGGCTGAGAAGGAAAGGACAGGTAAGACGACTAAGGTCCCCCAATCTGGCCTTTATAGGGGAACTGTATGTCAATGGCACCTTATTTTTCTGTTCATCAGAGACGAACGCCAACGTCCAGATTGACCCCCAATGCCCAGATTGCCCCACCCCCCCCCCTTTCTTTTTGCACCCAAGCGCGAGCACCCGAAGCATCCCCGCCCCATTTGATAGACCCCAGCTGCTGTCCCGGATATAAACATGATGACCATGAGTAACTGTCGTCCCTCGAGAAAACCTTGTTTTACGTGACTCTCGATGATAGCGCCCCCGCCTTGTTTGGAAAGGTTAGCCAGCCTTGAAGGGAAATGTTAGACTGTTAAAGGCTTGGGTTTGAAAGGCAAGTCTCCACTGGAAGTTCCAGAATGTTGTAATTGATGAAATGCGCAGTTGATGGGAATATTATTTCTATACATTTATGTCATGAATAGACGATGAATACACTTGGCATGAACACAGTAGGAATGTTGACATATGCACTGCGTGGTAATGGATTTCTGACTGTGACCGATGAACGTATCCCCCAAGTGCGCAGGATTGAGGGAGGAATTCACCTGCATAAATGACTTCTTCTGTCAGTTCTCTAAAAACTTGTTTTGTACCTATTCAAAGATTTGCGATCACCGGAGGAGAAGGGTCGGACGTGCCTGGCTGCAGATCGTGAGATACATGCGACCTCGACCAAAGGTGGAGCTGCAGAGCGACAAGATACGGGACGAGACAGCAATTTCAAACGTGGAAAATGAAAAATGACGGGCTGCCCTGAAGCCCTCCGTCTGCTAAACCCACGTGTGCCTGGAGTCTCCGTCCCCCTTCTTTGGGCCCGATTGATGGGCCTGCTTGCTTGTTATCCTTTGCTCCCCTGGTCCCTTTTGTGTATCCCAGGAACTCCGACCCAACTCCACTCTCTCTCCTATCGACTATTTGAACGACACACACCCTCTTTTCCCCGTGACTTGTTGCCAAAAGGAAGAACTGCATTCAAATGGGAATAGGGTGTTGCCACAGAAATATAGGTGCGGAGCATAAGGCGCCGCCAAACGGATTGTTTAGGAAACAGGACTGTGGTCTAACAGCAGAGGACTGACCGCACCCTGCAACGTGTAAGGATAAATCCGAGCTGGGCCTATAGCTCCACCGCCGGTGCTCAACAGCGCCAACAAAAGGACACGGACTAGAGCCTACCAGTGATGGCTCACTACTAAAAAGACACTGTGACGAAGAGATCTTGTGTATTGAACTGAATTCCGCCCTCAACTACTTGGTCAAAATGTTCATTGGTCACATTTTTAAGTCAGAAACATTTATGCTATGTAGTGCTTTGAAATAACAGGAACTCAACAAATGTAATCTCCTATGTGCTGCATTCTGCCAAACACATCAACTGTCCATGATTATATGCCATATGTTAGTATTGACAAATGCTAATTCTTCGACCGCACCTGTTTATATGTACCCTCATCGATTACGAAAATGAACTTTGCTATGTAAAAAGGGGCGACTGTAGAAATTTAGAAATATTGATGTACATAAGCAACGTTCATTTCCCTTTTCCCACCCCTCTCCCTGCATGCACCATGAATACCGTAAAGCATTGACTGCATCACTCTGTCAGCAAAGGCCTGTACCCATGTGTACATGACAGCCATTTTAGGCACCCTAGCCTTTTGCCCGCCTAAGATTAGAAACACCGGCTTCCTCTCTGCGCGTATTTGAAACCCCCCCCCTCTCTCTCACATGCATAAACCATGAAACCCTCTCCCTCTGCGCGACCCTGCCCTGAAAGGCAGCCCTTCTGCTTGACCCACGCAAACCCCCATTCCCTCTAGAAGAGGCCACCTTCGCCCCAGCTGACATAGCCCTCCCCAGCTGCACCTGACTATCACCGCTCTCTCATGCATGAGTCATAAGACCTCTCTCTCTGTGCGACTCTGTCCCTGTGCACACCCTGGCTCCCCCTTCCCCTTCTCCCTCACACGGGCAAGTCATAAACCTTCTTCTGCAAGACCCTGTCCTTGGAAGTCACGGCCGCGCCTGACCAACACCTCCTTTCCTTCCATGAATGCCCCTCTATTGACAAGCCCTCCCTCCGCACTCAATTGTCCACGCGGCATGAATACTACTCCTTTGATGACCCCTTCCCCCGAGTCCGACTGACCACACATGTCCGAGGCCATCGCCTAAAGCCAGGAGATACCATTTACTGCCCCTTTTTTTGTATGAAGTCACTCCTCTTCAAAGGACCCACTATTGATCCTGGCCACCCCACCCCCTGGGCTATGATCAGGCGCACACATCCTAAACAGTTGACGGAACACTCAGCTGCGTGATTGCCCTCCCCTCTTATCAGCAGGTCAAGGGTCCCTATTGTGAACACATGTGGGGTAGGATTGACACGAGGATTATGGGGATGTCTTCCCTTTGTTTCACAATGCTGTGATTGTAATGCCAAGTGTTTTGTAAAAGTATAAAAGACGGAGTCTCAGCTCACTTGTTAGAGCACCTCCCGATGGCACCTTGTTTCGTGTCTGAAATGACAGGCTCTCCTCATGAGAAATAAATCCTGTTCTTGTGATTCCTGCTCCCAGCGCCCGTCTCTTTATTTGGTAACTATTCAGAATGGGAACTAAGAGGCGACTTGCGCCAGCAGCCATACGGGCATCGATACTAGTATGGAAACGCACATTTCTACAGTAGGTATTCCGAAATTACATTCAGTGCTCTCCCCTCCCATTGGGCTTCTAGGACAGCAAATCTACCTCCCCGGTCCACCCAGGTACTCTTCACAATAATGGCTAGGTTTTTCATAACAAGAATCTCAGTTCTCCTGGATCCCGTGGGGTAGTCAGCATGTACCAGGAGTTAGTAACCCCATCGTGTGAGGGCTTTGCTTTTGTTTACCAGCCATTTGCATGTCTTGCAACAGCACTATGTGCAGGGCCTGCTTCCTCAGGCATTGTTGTACGATTCCCCTTCTAATTTTATCACCCAGTCCGTTTACGTTCCAGGTAAGTATAGAATTCGACGAATCCATCCTACCCCCCACCATCTGCCATGGTGACAGTGAAAGTGCAACAATTGAACAGAAGTGCATGCATAACAATCTCCCCTGCTGGTACGATCAAGGTGTGACCTGGTTCTTCACCCCAACAATTGAAATCAGGTGTGAACTCTGTATGTGGCAGTATGCATAAACTACCTTGTAAATCAAACTTTCCTATAGACAATAAACCCCCATCCCTCCACCTCCTCACATCCCCCTCTCTGCCTCCCTGCCCATGGACGTAGAACTACCCACTCCCCAACTAGGCAGAGTGCCTCTCCCCCTCCCAAAAATACCGAAAGGTGTGGGTTTGTGGTCCCCCATTCTCTCCTACAGCTATTAGCGGTACACCTCCATTCTGTTAGCTCCCAGCCTGACCATATAGGAACAAAATAACACATTTCACAAGTGAGTCACTATGACAGTAACAGTGCTATATCAAGTGTCCAGACCAGTAAGTCACTATTATAATAGGAACACTCTCACCAATGTCCTGGAACATACACAAAGGTAGGGTGTCCTGCAGCCCTCATCGCCTATACGGCTGTACCACTGGAGTTGCAATTGTCTTTGTCACCAGCGGAGCCGTTATCTGAAAGAGTCCCACCGTTCTCTTTATGAATCTTCGGTCCTGCGTTTCGGTCTCGACGGTGGCCACCGACTCTGCGCCATCCCTCCAGCCATTCCCATACGTACTCTGGCGAGGTGAAGAATCACGTCTTCCAGTCTGATTCCACTCTAAGTTTTGCTGCAAACAACATGGTGTACTTTACTTCTCGGTTACGAAGCTCCTTCTACACTCCCTGAAAACTTTGCCATTGGGCCGTACCTTGGCCGTTAAATCTGGGAAGAACGTTATTTCCCGGTTCTCTATCTTGAGTGGGGGCCCTGCCCATGCTGTTTGCAGAATGATATCTCTGTCTCTATAGTTAAATACACAGGCTATTAGTGGTCTTTGAGGGGCGCTAGGACTTGGCCTCCCTCCCGGGACTCTATGTGCTCTTTCAATGGAGAAGTATTTGGAGAGATTTTTGGGCTGCAGATGCTTCACTATAATGGCCTCCACAAAGAGATCCGCCGCTGGCCCCTCAGCCCGTTCCGGCACACCAAAAATGCGGGTGTTATTTCTGCGGGCTCGCCCTTCATATTCATCCAGCTGTTGCGCCATCCTCGCATGCTGGCTTTGGAGTTCGGCAACTTGGGTTTGGAGTTGCGCCGTGTCATCCTGCAGGGATGACGTGACTGTTTTAAGGTCTTTGACTTTATCGTCCATTTTTCAAAAGTCCACTCACAGTAGGGATACTTCAGTGGTAAAGGAGTCGAGGGAGGACCGTACTCCGCTAATTGCTTCCAGCACATCCCATACAGTAGGCTTTGACTGCGGGCCCGACTCTTTTTGTGACCCCTGCTCTTCCATTTGCTGCGTCTCCTGGTCTTCTCCGGCCTTATTCCATGCAAACTTTGCGAGCTTGTCCTGCACACTCGCTTTTGATCCCCTTTCCGTCGCCATGTTGGGCTCAGTGACTTAGAAGGAGGCAGTAGGTAGGGGGCGCCGGTCAGATAACTCCAATCACCCGGGTAACAAAGACAGCACCGCTGAAGGCCCACCGTCAATTGCAATTGCAGCTAGGGCTATCCTACAGGGACCCTGCTATAGATGCAGGATAAGGGTCTAGTAGGTAGATGGTGGGTATGTGTGGAAGCCCACAGTGCATCTGGCCTCTGTCAGTAAGTGACCCTTCCCACTGGTCCCCTGGGCGTAGATCACTCTGGACCTCGGCACTCCGTAGCAGGAAGGTCTACAGGCCTTTCTTGGGCACTACAACTGCATCAGGCTGCCCAAGGGCATCAAGGAGCGGTGTGTCTGCAACGCTGGTACCGTTGGCGAAGTCCTTGACATCAAAGGGACAGTGGCCTCTGTTACATTTCCTTTTCCATGTTTTCTCTCTGTGCCTTTAAATCCTCCTTGTTTTCCTTTAAGTGTTCTTTAGAACACCACTACCTTCTAGGCTTCAGGTCAGTTGCACTGTTCCTGTTGACCAAGGAGGACTATAAGTACGGATGAGGAACATCTTATTCATTTGCGTTGTGTATGTGAGAAGTTGAGAGAGAGCGGTTTGACCTTGAAGTCTAGCAAGTGCAAGTTGTTTCAATCCTCTGTTGAGTATTTGGGTCACACAGTATCAGGCGATGGTGTGGTACCTAAAAAATCAATTGTGGATGGCATCAGTAGAGCCCCTCCTCCTGTTAACAAAGACCAATTGTTATCTTTTGCAGGCATGTGCGAATATTATAGCAAGTTTGTCAATAATTTTGCCACAAAGATGAAACCCCTAAGAAAGCTTTTAAGACATGGAAATTCTTTTGTGTGGGATAAGGAGCAGCAGGTGGCTTTTGATCTCATCAAATCTAATATTCTGCATGCTCCCACTCTTAGACCTTTCTGTCTAAATAAAATGTGCATCATCACGGTTGATGCAAGTATGTATGGTCTTGGATCAGTTTTATTGCAAAAGTTAGGCCAAGAAGAGTGGAATGTATGTTTTGCGTCTCGCACACTTAATGAAACAGAGCCCAGGTATGCAGTCATAGAAAAGGAACTTTTGGCTTGTGTGTGGGCGATTGAGCATTTCAGAAATTTTATTTGGGGAAGTAAATTTGTTCTTAGGACTGATCACAAGCCATTAGTAAATATTCTTTCTCCTGGTGGTGGATTGAATTCCACGGCCCGCATTTCCAGGTTAACCTCCAGACTTCAGGAATATTCTTTCATTCCAGAGTATGTACCAGGAAAAAAAAATGTAGTTGCAGACTTTATGTCTCGTCATCCTTGTTTAGTTTCTGATTGTAAAAACATGTGTGATTCTGATGTTGTCACTTGCTTACAAGATGTTCTTTCTAATTCTTTTGGTGAAATTTCAGAAAATGTGTGGGAAACCTCTGGTAATCAAAATCTTACTTTACAGTCTATCAAGAAATATATTGTAGAAGGATGGCCTGATAAGAAACTTTTAAAAGAAGATTTTATGCCATTCTTCAATGTGTCAACTGAATTGGAATTGGAGAGTAATTTGGTGTTCAAGTCTGGTAAGTGTGTTCCACCATTTACCATGCGAAATTTGATTTTAGATCTTGCACACAAATCTCATCCAGGAATGTCGGCCATGAAAAGATTGATAAGGAATTATTTTTGGTGGCCAGCTTTGGATCGCTTAGTTGAACACAAAGTGAGGGAATGTACTGTTTGCATGGTAAATGATAAAATGTTGAAAGTCAATGTTCCTCCTTTGAAGACAACCTCTTGGCCTACTTCTCCTTGGAAAAAAGTGGCTTTTGATATATCTGGTCCACCTGATGTTTCCAAGTCTGGTTCGGATTGGAAAACCCTTTTGAGGGAGAAACTGTGGCTCTGCAGGATTACCCCCCATTCAACTACAGAAGTCAGTCCTTTCCGTTTACTCAAAGGTCGTGATCCTGCTTCTACCATTTGTCCTTGGTGGTTCAGAGGTAAGTGTTCTAATAAATCTTTTTGGAAGGAATTGGTTGAACAAGCCGCTCAAAAAGTTAAGGATAAACAAACCAAAACAAAATTGTGATATGACAGTAAGTGGAATTTTAAATCTCCAAATTTTGCTGTGGGCGATGTTGTCAGGATTAAAAAACCAGGTCTTGTTTCAAAATGTTCTGATAAGTTTGGTAAACCTATGAAACTTGTTAAAGTCTTTGGCAACAGTGTTATTACCCAGGATGGCAGGTTGTGGAATATAAAGCGTGTTGCCAAATGCCCGATTGTACAACAAGCCTCTTTTCCCTGTACTAAAATTTCTAGTAGTTCTATTGCCTCAAGAGTCAAATCTTCTGATTGCTCAAGGTTGTTTACTGTAAAATTTGATGATTATGTTTCTTAACCCTTATTGCTCTTTCTTTCTTATTGAAGGGAGATGTGTTACATTTCCTTTTCCATGTTTTCTCTCTGTGCCTTTAAATCCTCCTTGTTTTCCTTTAAGTGTTCTTTAGAACTTCACTACCTTCTAGGCTTCAGGTCAGTTGCACTGTTCCTGTTGACCAAGAAGGACTATCTGTTGCTGTGAGGTAATATAACTTTTGTGATCGATTGTGTCCCCTATCTTAGACCCCAACGACTCCGTGTACACGCTACAAGTACATGTATGTTCCCTCCACTTCAAGCTATGAAGACGCAAATACATTTGCGTCCAACGTTAACATGTCCTCTTTCAGATCCACCATGAATGGGTCAAATAGTCCGTTCCTAAATATGCCATGCCAACGTCTTTATGTAGTGTACTTTACACGTTTTTCAGCTCTGGCGAAGTAGGCCCTGAATTCTGCCATCGAGTTTTTCCCTGCCTTCTGACTCTGAATCTCAAACCTGGGCCTGCTTCTGTACCCGTGACCTCTGCCTCACTCCCTGTGCGGCTAACGGTGCTTGGTTCAGCCTGTTGCCTGCCAAGACTGTATTCAACCTTCGAATTATCTGCTCCCCTCTTCGAAAATACATTCCTGTCTAGTAGTTTCACGTCAACATCCTTCCAGCTGCAGAGCAAAGGGCTCGGCCTCACTGTCTCTGTGCAAGTAATTCATGGCTCTGTTTCCGTGGTAGGCCCATGCCCTCCCCCGCACCCCTCGCATCTCATGCAGACACGTAGACGCTCATACACGCACTCACAGTCAGTGTAGAATAGCCTCTTGTCCGAGAGACCTTTTCCTTCCGGATAATACAGTTCCTTAAACATAAGATATTAGATACGATTTGGGATTAGGTTGATCTGACATCCAGACTTCTGTCTCCACATGTAGGGCTGAATGTCAAGTTCCCCTTCACCCCTCAAGTTACCCGTACATTACACGTCATACTGCTGCGCGCGCATCTCTGCCATGTATTTCTGCTGACACTGCCGGATTCACTCATGGATCCGCCTACTTGTGACATCATGTTAAATGACGTTCTTGTTCACGCCTTCAGGCACGCCTATTGTAACGCCTTTTTGTATTACGTACATGCACCCTTATCTCTCTTCTCAGCTGTTACGCCTCCTGCATATGCCTTTACTGTAATGCATTGACTATATATATGAATGCCTGTCAATAATGTATTGTCGCATACTTGCATACTCGCATATGACCATTGACTCTGTCAGTCTGTCCCTCCCCGAACCTGCGTGGTGACGGAACGGTATGGCACCTTGGCTCGAGCCAATATGCTAATCACCCAATTCCTTTTTAAGGAATAAAACCCTTTTTGAGAAACCTCAAATATCACGGAT
This sequence comes from Lissotriton vulgaris, assembly GCF_964263255.1. NCBI lineage: Eukaryota > Metazoa > Chordata > Amphibia > Caudata > Salamandridae > Lissotriton > Lissotriton vulgaris. The sequence continues at coordinate 70,889,867 of NC_141688.1, read as the reverse complement.
TTTGCCTCTTATTTATTATGAGTTATTCTTATTGACTTTACCGCATAGAAATTCAGTACCAGGTAATTAAAGTAATTAAATTTACCACATAATTGGCGCCCGAACAGGGACCCCTCCCCCATCTCACCCGCCGGAGGTGCTTTGCAGGCTTAGTCCCCTGCCACAGCCGGACGGAAACTACGCGTACCCGCAGGATTTCCTGTATCTCCCTCAGGCCAACGGAGGTGACTGAGGCCGCGATCGACACCCAGACGAGGCGGTGAGAAGTGCGGAGGATCCCGACCAGAGCCTAGCTGAGAGAGCAAGATCCGAGGTATACGGAGGCCCACCAGGTTCCGAAGTTCCGAAGTATCTGCGTCACGAGTCGAGTCTGAATCCAGTCCGAATCCAGTCGAGTCCAGTCCAGAGTTTCCGAGGCCTTCTGTTTCCGTGCTTCCCGGTGAGTACCGTTGCTGGGGACGCATCTAGACGTGCGCATTAGTTTGTGCCGGTCAAGACAGGTTTGGGTACACAGACCTGGTCTGCACTGTTTTAGACAGTGTATCTGTACTGTTTAGCAGTATATCCAGTCTGCACTGTTGAGCAGTGTATCTAGTATTATGCAGTTAGCGAGATACATTCTAATTGTTATTGTTCATCTCAAAATATTTTAATGTGTCTCAAAATGTCGTGGTATGAGTGATTGTTCGATCGTCATTATTGTGATTATTGTGTTCATTGTGTTCATATCTGAGTAAGCACCAAGTAGCCAGATTTCTAAGATGCCGTTATTCTCCAAATTGAGACAGATAAAGACTAGAAAAGGGATACTCGAGGAAGCTGTTCCCATTCCACCTAGGGACACTCCAGGGTACTTTATGTACCACAAGCACGGCCTAGATGCCGTTCTATTTCTCGACCTATGGGTGGACTACACTAAAGATCTAGCAGAGAATCAGAGATGGCCCGCTGCAGGGACATGGGATTCAGATTGCATCATTAGAGTAGAAGAAGCATTACGGAAAAAGAAAGCCAGACAGTCACAGAAGGATGCCATCGAATTATGGCGTAAAGAATCGCATAGGCGTACAGAAAAAGCACTTAGAAAAGAAGAGAAAAGGAAAGAGGATTCAGACAAGGCCCAAGAAAACGTATTAGTTGAGGAGGGTATCCGAGTAAAAATAGAACAAGTAGACAGACAACTAAACACCCTTAGGAATGGTATGTATCCTCTCCTGGCCGAAGGGTTACCTAAGGCCACTCCGGAAGTACCAAAAGATCTACCACTTCCCATGCTCCCGACTAAAATGCATCCCAAAACCGCGAAGGACATTTTCCTTTCTTCCTATCTAGAGGATGTAGCGCCCGCATATGTTAATACCGCACCGCCGCGCACACCTCCTACTGGCGGCGCTCGACCCCGAGACAATCAGCCCCTACCCCCGCGCCAAGCTACTCCTCCACCTCTTCCTCCCGTTCCGAATGTCCCTCTTGGTCTTCCTCCCGTTCATCCAGCTCTTCCTGCACCCATTCCTCCCACTTTGCACCCGAACAACCCCTTCGGAGCCAGTGCCTCAGGAGGCGCGTCCGGAGGAGCGATAGGTTTCCAGACACCTCCACAAGTACAAAGATGGACTTACAGGGATCTAGCACAACAACGTACACCTCGATCAGCCGATTTTGATATAATAAAAGAGCATCTCGGGGATTGTAGATATGATCCAGTACCCGGTAGAAATGATGAAAGATTAATACTAGCATCAGTACGACTAAGACGGGTCACCAACTTTTTGTTGACCCTACCCGGTATGGTTGAACATCTAGGCAGAATATATCATTTTGTCCAAACAGGGCAAGGACCTGAGAGTATTAAGGAAGCCATGGCTCACCAGAAAGTTGACATTCAAGCCAAGATATTACGGTTTTTTATAAACTGCTTAATAAGAGAACAAGATATGCCGGGGATGGACCCGGAGGAAATGAAAGCACTTCATAGATGGGGTCAGAATATAGCAGATGGGAACCATGATAAACAGAATTGTATAAAAAACATGTATCAAAGAATCAGAAGCGTAGTAATAAAAATACATGAAACAAGACAGTTAGAACCAGAAAATGAATCAGACAAGTTTGAGTCCTCAGAAGAGGAGCAACCAGAAGAAGCTACAAGACAAGAACAATTACCAGTTAGAGAAACGATAGCGTATGTAGGAAAAGGACGACCCTTTAATAATTCAATACGCCCAGTGCGTCCAGAAAGTAAAAGAATTTTTCAAGAAGCCATGTGTAATCCAAGAACTCCTGAACACTTATTTCAAGCTACTGATAACAGACTCCGAGAACGAATGGGGTACCATGTACTAGATTCTATGGATGAACAAGAATTAGCGAGGTCAGCAGTACAATGGGCTGACAGTCCCGAGAAATATAGTGATGATGCGTTAGCACACACATTTCTGAATATGACACCAAGTGAACAGCGTTTAGCTGGTACATACATGATACAACACTTACTTCTATTGTATAGGAGCCAACATTCCGATCCAGGCCCCCTGCCTGATATATTAGCAGAACTACTCATAAATAAGTGGAGAGGTCTAGGTACCGATCTAATTAAGGTAATTCTAGAACATCGGCACAGATATAGTGCCTTTCTATGTCCACAATCTGATTCAGCACACTCCATGGAAAGAAAAATGTATTACATGGATAGACAGAATCCGTTACGAGAAGTGCATCCAGTTCAGAATACCGATAATACACTTAGACGTATGTTTGTGTTCACACCCATAACCAAAATAGAATTATTGGAAATGAAAAAACTAGTACCTAGCCATGATAAAGATCCCGCAGGTTTTCACCGTGAAATAAAAGACATGTTACTCATGGGTGACTATACTTATCCCGACCTTATGAAAATATTGAAAGTATTACTGCCCCCTGGTATTTATGAGAAACTTAAAGAAAAAGAGTGGGAAGTGGGAAATGCAAAGATTGATTGGACTGCATTAGAAAACAAAGAAAATACTAGAATTCCAGGCCAAGGGCTTGGGGATAAGGTTAAAGCATTACCAGGATTGTTAGTACAAGTGTTGCCACGTTTATTAAGTACGAAAAAGGAAGATTGGGGTGCAATCTCAGCCTGTAAACAGAAACCCGATGAAGACACTAGTGATTTTTATACTCGATTTGAGAAATGTTTTGGTATTAATAGCGGCCTGAAACCAAGCAGCGAATCATATCCACACCTTTTTGTAACGAAATTAGTCGAGAATTCACTGCCCCAGGTTAAGAACAGAGTACTGAAAGTCGAAAGCACTTGGCAAGCTAACACCCCTTCACAAATGTTACAAATGTTACAGTACCACCAGAATAGAATTAGAGAAGAACAAGAACATGAACAAAGACGTATGAAAGACACGAAAATGAAAATGTTAGTTGCCCAGTCAGTTCCTGCTGATGGTCACAAAAAGGGTGCGACCCAGCCCAGTAATTCGACGGCTCCTGTTAAAGGGACATGTAACTACTGTAAACAGCCAGATCTATGTAAACGATTGTGCAGTTCTGAAACACAATATCTCCACGGGTAAGACCAAGGAGAGACCGCGCGTACCTAGACAAGATCAGGCCCAGCAACAAGCACCACAGAATATACAACATATTCCGCCTATGCCAGCTTCATCACAAACTGTAGCAGTGCCACAGCAACAGCCTATTACTGCAACACAGAACACGACACAACAGATGTACCAGTATGCACAGAATGACTACCCCGATTATCAGCGGTACACATGAAACAGCCTAGAGAGGGAGTTTGGCTTGCCCCTTATTGAAGTTCCTGTAGATCAAGAAGGTCCTTATGTACACAGTCAAGTGTTAGGAAAAGACAGAAAGTTTTTAATTGACACAGGGGCAAGCAGGACCACAATCAGTCACAATGAGGTTCCAGGGGCACCCCTCTCAGGGTCGCAGAATGTTTCCCTTGGATTTTCAGGAAAGCCTATTATTAATGAAGTATCACAGCCACTCCCCCTTGCAGTTGGTCCCTTGACACGGACTACAGATTTATTGCTTACAAAATCATGTCCAGAAAACTTGTTAGGTATAAAGACACTGAAAGCTCTAGGAGCTATAATATGCTGTTCTCCGGAAGGAGTACGATTATTCTTGCGAGATTTTAAAGGCCATTATGTATTAAGAGACATGGATCCCCGGTTACAGAGTGTACCTGCACACTTGTGGGCGCAAGGCCCCACTGATGTAGGTTGTATGCACATTACACCATATCGAGTCACACTCAAAGCAGGAGTGGTATTACCACGAATTCGACAATACAAGTTACCTCCAGATGCTGTAGTGGCTTTACTGAGAATAATTGACGAGCTCATTGCACAAGGAGTGGTCGTGGAAACCGACTCCAATGTATGTAATTCCCCTATCATTCCAGTTCTTAAACGTACTGATCCAAATGCACCACCTGTTTATCGATTAGTTATTGATCTGCGCGAATTGAATAAATGCATTGTACCACAGTATCCTGTGGTTCCAGATATCTCTTCATTACTGACAGCTATTGATTCAGAAGCGACGTTCTTTACTGTAATTGACCTCAAGAACGCCTTCTTTAGTGTCCCGATTGATCCAGAAAGCCAATACTTGTTCGGATTCAGTTTAAATGGACGAAGTTTCAAATTTTCACGCGCACCTCAAGGATTCACAGAAAGCCCCAGCATCTATAGCCAAGCACTGAAAAGACAACTTGACAGTATCCACATGCCTGTTAACACCGCCCTACTCCAGTATGTCGATGATCTGCTGATCACCGCACGAAACGAACCCGAATGTGAAACAGCATCACTGACGGTTTTAAATTTCCTGGCTGACAAGGGGCACAAGGTTTCCCCTTCAAAGCTGCAATTCTGTGTTCAGCAAGTTGTGTACCTGGGTCACTTGCTGTCCAAAGTGGGGAGACAGCTCACTCCAGATCGCATCCAGTTAATTGTAAACATGTCACCACCGAAAACACAAAAGGAGGTGCGGGCTTTCATAGGCCTCACCTCGTACTGCAGACAATGGATTCCCCAATATGCATTTCTAGCAAAGCCACTCATTCGGTTGACAACTCAGGAGGCAGCGACATCGACTGTCCTCCATTGGACTCAGGAACATACACAAGCTTTTGAAGACTTAAAGAAAGCCTTATGTCAAGCACCAGTTTTAGCAACACCATGTTACAGTAAGCCTTTTACATTTTTTGTTACAGAACGTGAAGGTACTGCCTTGTCAGTCCTCACTCAGGAACAAGCAGGTTCACACAAACCGTGTGCTTACTTTTCTAGCACATTAGATCCAGTAGCCCAAGCTTTACCTGCATGTTTGAAATCAGTCGCAGCAACGGCTTTAGCAATCAGACAGAGCGATTCCATAGTATTAGGACATCAATTGACAGTACAAGTTCCACATTCCGTGGAAGTTCTTTTAAATCGTACACAGACCCAACACTTGACCATAGCAAGACTGACAGGTTATGAATTGACATTGTTTCAACCGCACATAGATATCAGACGCTGCAGCACATTGAATCCGGCCACACTTTTGCCATTAAGTGGTGTAGACCCACTAAAGCATGATTGTATCGAAGTCATCACTATTACGACGAAACCCAGACAAGACTTGACAGATGTCCCATTACCAGACCCAGACCTGACACTTTATGTGGATGGTTCATGTATGAGAACAGGTACAGGAGAATTAGTGGCAGCTTACGCAGTCACGACAGACACCGAAGTTATAGAAACAAATTGTATCGACACCCTGTCAGCTCAAGCAGCAGAGCTCATCGCTCTGACACAAGCCTGTATTCAAGCCAAAAATAAGAGAGTTAACATATACACTGATTCACGTTATGCATTCGGAGTCGTTCACGATTTCGGAGTCCTCTGGCGAGAGAGAGGTTACTTGACTTCTCACGGTGCCAACATTCAACACGGTCCCCTCATTCAAGCCTTGTTAGACGCAATACATCTACCTACTGCGATATCTATTATGAAATGTAAAGCACATACAAAAGTTACCGATACGATCTCCCAGGGTAACGACCTGGCAGACCGAACAGCTAAGCAAACTGCCCAGAATCGACTGCATGCAACTGACTTGACAAAGACAATAGTTCCGACACCATCACACTGTATGACAGTCAAGGATCCCGCACATGATGTAATTGACATACAGACACATGCCACACCAGATGAAATCAAGAAGTGGACTGAACTAGGAGGGATCCAAACAGATCAGGGATGGATGACAAAAGGAAAATCTACATGGTTTCTCCCCGATTCTATGGTTCAAGTCATCATTAATACTATACATAGCCCAGCACACCTAGGAGAAAAGGCAATGCTAGATAGCATTCAACACATATGGTATAATAAGAACTTACGAGCCGCAGCGAAACAAAAAGTGCGTACTTGCATGATTTGTTGTCAGTTCAATCCAGGTAAAAGCATTCCTGTAGAGAAAGGTGGATTTCAGCCTCCCGACCACCCTTTTGAAGTCCTCCAGATGGATTATATCCAGATGGAACGTTGTCGAGGATTCAAGTATGTCCTCGTAGTCGTATGTGCACTTTCCCGATGGACAGAAGCATATCCAGTCCCAGATTACACTGCTCCGACCACTGCCAAGCAGCTGGTTCGCGAGTTCTTCCCACGGTATGGTTTGCCCCGTATCGTGTACTCAGATAACGGACAGCCATTCTCATCCGAGCTTGTGAAACACATAACACTCCTGTTAGGGTATCAGTGGAAGTTTCACTGTGTCCGGCATCCCGAGGCAGCAGGTCTCGTGGAGCGCCATAATCAGACTCTAAAGATCCGACTTTCAAAAATATGTAGAGAGAAAGGCATTGACTGGATAGTAGCCTTGCCAGTAGCCCTTTTCTATATGAGGATGGTTGCACACTCTCGAACTGGGCTATCCCCGTATGAAGTGGTCTTCGGTAGGCCACCAAATATGTGGGGGACGCCTATACCTCGTAAAATCACAGATGTTGATTGCGTTATGCTGACAGATTACCTTGCCTCCTTGATGTCTGCACTACAATCTTGTCGTTCACAGGTAGCTGCAGCCTTTCCCGCCAACACCGAGGTGAAGCCCCATGAAGTGGTCCCTGGTGATTTTGTGTTCGTGCGGAACTTTGACCGGAGAAGTCCACTGGAGCCCCGCTGGCAGACCCCGAAGTTGGTTCTTCTGACGACAAGGACGGCTGTTAAATTGGAGGGCAGAAAAGGATGGCTGCACTCGAGCCACATCAAAAAATTTCACTGACTTCCTTCGGACTTGGACTCTAAGCCCTGCCCTCCTCCACAAACTGACTCAAAACTCCCCCTGGTTGAGAAAACCGCCTCCGAAGAATATAGACTAAAGTTACGGTCTAGCAAGTCAGACAGTTTAATTGTTTAAGTCCTCCCCTAGGTGAATCGGTTAAATTAGTTTCTGACATGTATCCCCTAGACCGAGATAGAGAGAGAGATAGACAGAGACAACTCAAGAAACGTGCATATTGTAAATCACTTCGTAGTCACTGTATAGTAACATTATTGATTATGTTTTTTCTAAGCCTTCTTATTATTGCTGCCAGTATATTATTGCACATGTACTACCCTATTTTCAAGCGTGCACAATCTGCTTACAATGTCACTGCCGAACATTCTTTTAGCGAATTACCTCCCCATGAATTGTCTTACAGACTTGCGCTGCGCAACAACACATTCATTAGTATGTTACATCACTCCCATCAGACTAACAATGCTACAAACTGCTGGATATGTGGCCGACTCCCTCCCTACCAGAAATACAAGGGAGTTCTGCCCCTCTTTCCGTACCCGTTCACTCACAATGGCTCCTGTGGGGCATGGTTTAGATTGATTAATTCCCTAGATTCTGACATTGCTGTTTACAATGGGAATTGGGTTTGGGGAAACCTGAACTTAGTTCTACTTAACGTCTGTTATCCTGACAAGAAGGGACTTCCCACTAGAACAGGAACTGATCTAGAAAATGAAGTATATGGATTAGGTAATTATACAATTAACCTCATGATTCTAACTGTTGAATCCGAAGCCGCACCAGTATTGCCTGCTATGTCAGTGTTACCAGTCAAAGGTGAATTATGTATCAGAAAGAATGGTTCCATACACTTAGGTCATAGTAAATGTACTACTGTGATCGAATTCAGTGATCAAGGCAAATCCACGTTTAGAGCTACCCGTCATTCCTACTTTGTCTGTGGCCATACCGCATACATACGTTTGCCTCCAGATTGGGATGGTACCTGTTACATTACATTCCTTCTGCCACCTGTTTTCCTAGCTCCTCCTGATTATCACAGAAATACCAATCTAGTAAACAATAGACTCCGAAGAGATCTCCCGATTGTCGACTACACTGAAACGGCATGGGAGCAATACACAGACTTCAATAAAGGTTTCTTCCCCTACATAGGTACTGTTACTAATAGTAAACTGATACGTAGATTAACTAGAACTCTCGAAGCAGTAGTGAATGAAGCTACTTCTGCTCTAGGTAACTTAACAGAGGAACAGTCTGCTATGCGGGTTGTTGTTCTTCAAAATCGTCTCGTCATTGACGTCATCCTAGCTGATAGGGGTGGAGCTTGTAAGGTCATCGGGTCAAGTTGCTGTGTTTTCATTCCAGAAAACGCGCCAACGGTATATAAAGCTATAACACGTCTCCATAAAATTGCAAGTCTGATACATCAGAATCCAGGCACCTGGACTTGGTCCGGTTGGTTCTGGACAACATTGACCGCTTGGGGATGGAAGATCCTATCCTTCCTAGGCATTGGCCTTCTCATAGTATTCAGTTGCTGCCTGTGTTTACAATGTGGACCGGCGATTTGCGGCCTGTGCGCCACATCATGTATTCCGCATTCAAATTCCCATTCAAAAAGTCAAAAGAAGAAAGAAGAGCAAATGATGTTATATGAACAGATTGATCGATTCATGCAGATCGATATATCATGAAGGGTCCGTAGGGGACAAGGAGGGAATGAGGTAATATAACTTTTGTGATCGATTGTGTCCCCTATCTTAGACCCCAACGACTCCGTGTACACGCTACAAGTACATGTATGTTCCCTCCACTTCAAGCTATGAAGACGCAAATACATTTGCGTCCAACGTTAACATGTCCTCTTTCAGATCCACCATGAATGGGTCAAATAGTCCGTTCCTAAATATGCCATGCCAACGTCTTTATGTAGTGTACTTTACATGTTTTTCAGCTCTGGCGAAGTAGGCCCTGAATTCTGCCATCGAGTTTTTCCCTGCCTTCTGACTCTGAATCTCAAACCTGGGCCTGCTTCTGTACCCGTGACCTCTGCCTCACTCCCTGTGCGGCTAACGGTGCTTGGTTCAGCCTGTTGCCTGCCAAGACTGTATTCAACCTTCGAATTATCTGCTCCCCTCTTCGAAAATACATTCCTGTCTAGTAGTTTCACGTCAACATCCTTCCAGCTGCAGAGCAAAGGGCTCGGCCTCACTGTCTCTGTGCAAGTAATTCATGGCTCTGTTTCCGTGGTAGGCCCATGCCCTCCCCCGCACCCTTCGCATCTCATGCAGACACGTAGACGCTCATACACGCACTCACAGTCAGTGTAGAATAGCCTCTTGTCCGAGAGACCTTTTCCTTCCGGATAATACAGTTCCTTAAACATAAGATATTAGATACGATTTGGGATTAGGTTGATCTGACATCCAGACTTCTGTCTCCACATGTAGGGCTCAATGTCAAGTTCCCCTTCACCCCTCAAGTTACCTGTACATTACACGTCATACTGCTGCGCGCGCATCTCTGCCATGTATTTCTGCTGACACTGCCGGATTCACTCATGGATCCGCCTACTTGTGACATCATGTTAAATGACGTTCTTGTTCACGCCTTCAGGCACGCCTATTGTAACGCCTTTTTGTATTACGTACATGCACCCTTATCTCTCTTCTCAGCTGTAACGCCTCCTGCATATGCCTTTACTGTAATGCATTGACTATATATATGAATGCCTGTCAATAATGTATTGTCGCATACTTGCATACTCGCATATGACCATTGACTCTGTCAGTCTGTCCCTCCCCGAACCTGCGTGGTGACGGAACGGTATGCCACCTTGGCTCGAGCCAATATGCTAATCACCCAATTCCTTTTTAAGGAATAAAACCCTTTTTGAGAAACCTCAAATATCACGGATTTTGCCTCTTATTTATTATGAGTTATTCTTATTGACTTTACCGCATAGAAATTCAGTACCAGGTAATTAAATTTACCACAGCTGTGCTGCTTATTAAACCTCCTTCCACTTCAAGCTGTTCCTGTGGAATTATTTAACAGCCTCCTATCCATTCACTAAGCCAGATGGTAGCTTATCCCACGGAGGTTTACTCCCCTCGCCCCCAGGAACCACGGGGGTGCATGTCAGCCACTTCCATAGCAGTCCCTATCTGCTAGATGGCTCGCCTTGTGCGGTAGCGAGATAAGCAATAATAGTGGGGGGGGGGTAGGGGTGTCCAGACCACAGTACACTAGTGGCCATAGATTCACTGAACCCCCCCCCACAACCCGCAGTCAGCGGATCTCCGCCAAGAGCACCAGGCAGGTCAAATCGCGCTGCACCACCCGTGGGGCTCGGGTCTCTGTTCACAGCGTAGGCAGCTCCTCTTCTCCCCCGCTAACAATGAATTACGGTCTGTGAAGCCACCAGCAATCTCTCCGGGGCACCCGGTGGTGTGTGGCCGCTCCTACCACAAACAACAACTGTCCCGGCCTCACCGCCTAGCCGCCGTGCTGGCTGCAACCTACCTCTGTTACTGCCAGCGATGCACCGCTCTCCTCCACAACGGCGCCTGGGCCCCGGGCAGCGTCCTTCATTGCAGGTCCTCCAGGCTCTCAAGCCAGGGCCTCCAGTACCAACTTCACCTGGCAAAACCTGCACAGCGTCTTCTGCACTCCGCCCACGTCTCCCTGCAGCCCCCGGTTACACCTCCACCAGTTGGTCAGTCACCCAGGGGCGTCACCACTGATCAGAGGGTGGTTAACCTTGCGACTGCAGCGGTAATAGAATAATATGGTGGCGGTGTCCTATGGACATCGCCAGCCATATTACAATGTCCACATGAAGGGGCCTTTCCGCAGCGGCAATGCCGCCTCGGAAAGGCAGGTGGTGTTTGCTGCGGGGGCACCCTACGGGGCCCCCAGGTGACACCAGCTTAGGGGGAGGACAAAGGGGTACCTATGATACCCCATATAATACACAACAAGAGAAGACCCGGTCAAGGAATGGCGTGTAACCATGACGGAGACAGTGAAATAGTCAGGTGTGTGTGTATATCAGCAAGTGTCATTGCTTGACTGAAGCTCAATCAGTAGCTGGAACCCGTCCCATCAGACCACCCTCGTGGTGGTAATTCATCATGTGGGAGGTGATGGTCACTCTAGACCTAACCCAACCATATAGTGTCGGGAATCAAAGCCGAAATTCTAGCCATGATACTTATCAAATAGTGAGAAGTGAAAAATAAAGTGCAGTGCTGGGGTAATCGTGATGAATAAAATTAACTACTAGGACTCAGAGAGTGTTCATACTGAAGTCTAAGTGTTAAAAATTAAAAACACGCCGAGTAGTTAAAAATTGAAGCTACTCATAGGCGCTGTGTAGGTGGTCGACATGTTTCAGCCGATATGGGAATCTGCCCCGGCTTTCTTCAGGACCTTTAATGTTAAATCGCTACTGCTACTAACCATGATTTGTTGACTCATAGATATCATAACAAGTGTATATCTACCAGGAGCTTGATACTCCAATGTTCACTGGATGCAAAGACGTGACTTGTTCCTGTCATAAAACACAAAAAAATTATATACTAATAACTTGGCAATGCAAAGTTGCCCACACACAACTGCAGAAGTACACTGTCATCATACATTTAAACACGCCTGCGTGAATAATTTACATTCCGCATCATACAACTAGCATACTAGCTTCATCACACAGAGGCATTTCCTCTAAGTGATACTCACCCAGCTTTGTGTGGGTGAAGACCTCACCTCACCCGGCAACCGCTCGGGGGAATGAGGCCCCGCTCTGTAGTGTAGAAATAAGTCACAGTTAGCACATACACTTAACCGTGCTTAGCCAAATAGCTCTACACAGCAACCCAACAAACGTGTGATAGACGCCTATCTGTCTGTCCAAAAACTCTACCTCTAGAGGTGTGTCCCCTGTTTCAACACACATTATAGATGCTAATAAGTGTCTCTAACTTATGAGACCAAATATCCACTGTAGGACACTCATTTTAATACATGAGTCAAGTCTATGTCTGATCTTAGGTACAAATAATTGCTGTTGAAGTTTGGGAAAAGAGCCCAAAAGGCTAGAGTAAGGCTCCAGACCAGTTTTAAAAATGGGGTTCATTTACTTCCGGTTGACCGTTACAAAAAGAAAGAGGGCGGTATCCCCCACACCTCCACTTCCGCTCGGTCACAATGAGGGGCACCGACGGATAGGTAAGATGCCAGACAGTCTTACTGCTTTACTTAGTCGTTTTTTCAGTAAACTGATGTAGTTCAGTCCAGATATGTTCAGTAAATAATGCTGTGTTCATATAACGATTTTTGCTGAAGGGAGTGCACCATTAGCCATTTTTAAAACTGGTCTGGAGCCTTACTCTAGCCTTTTGGGCTCTTTTCCCAAACTTCAACAGCAATTATTTGTACCTAAGATCAGACATAGACTTGACTCATGTATTAAAATGAGTGTCCTACAGTGGATATTTGGTCTCATAAGTTAGAGACACTTATTAGCATCTATAATGTGTGTTGAAACAGGGGACACACCTCTAGAGGTAGAGTTTTTGGACAGACAGATAGGCGTCTATCACACGTTTGTTGGGTTGCTGTGTAGAGCTATTTGGCTAAGCACGGTTAAGTGTATGTGCTAACTGTGACTTATTTCTACACTACAGAGCGGGGCCTCATTCCCCCGAGCGGTTGCCGGGTGAGGTGAGGTCTTCACCCACACAAAGCTGGGTGAGTATCACTTAGAGGAAATGCCTCTGTGTGATGAAGCTAGTATGCTAGTTGTATGATGCGGAATGTAAATTATTCACGCAGGCGTGTTTAAATGTATGATGACAGTGTACTTATGCAGTTGTGTGTGGGCAACTTTGCATTGCCAAGTTATTAGTATATAATTTTTTTGTGTTTTATGACAGGAACAAGTCACGTCTTTGCATCCAGTGAACATTGGAGTATCAAGCTCCTGGTAGATATACACTTGTTATGATATCTATGAGTCAACAAATCATGGTTAGTAGCAGTAGCGATTTAACATTAAAGGTCCTGAAGAAAGCCGGGGCAGATTCCCATATCGGCTGAAACATGTCGACCACCTACACAGCGCCTATGAGTAGCTTCAATTTTTAACTACTCGGCGTGTTTTTAATTTTTAACACTTAGACTTCAGTATGAACACTCTCTGAGTCCTAGTAGTTAATTTTATTCATCACGATTACCCCAGCACTGCACTTTATTTTTCACTTCTCACTATTTGATAAGTATCATGGCTAGAATTTCGGCTTTGATTCCCGACACTATATGGTTGGGTTAGGTCTAGAGTGACCATCACCTCCCACATGATGAATTACCACCACGAGGGTGGTCTGATGGGACGGGTTCCAGCTACTGATTGAGCTTCAGTCAAGCAATGACACTTGCTGATATACACACACACCTGACTATTTCACTGTCTCCGTCATGGTTACACGCCATTCCTTGACCGGGTCTTCTCTTGTTGTGTATTATATTGTGTTTAGGGGCACGAGTAGACAGGTCATTAAACATTTCCCCTTGACCCTCCACACGTTTTTGTTTTTGAGTATTTAGAGCAACGGTTCAGTTGCGGGTCATTGTTTATATGTAAACACATCTTTGTTTACATCCTTGAGCTCACCCAACTTAATTGTGTATGTTGCCAAGTCTGCCTACCTCATTCCATCTTCCCCTGTTGTTACATGTGATGATAACTACATCGGAATATTTCCCTTCCAGGGGACTCCCACGGCCAATATCAGGGAAGGTTCCCCACTATTAGCTAAATGTCCAATCTATAGGACCAGTCAAGCTCCACCAGATAATGGCTTATTGTTCGGCCTATGCCGTTTCCAGATAACTACACCTCCCTGTAAGCGCTGGCATCGCCCTTCCTTAATCCCCTCATAAGTACCTTGCCTGTGGTCCTAACATGCGTATGTCAATTTGACTAATTTTTGGCTTGGTCATAGTTTGTTAAATAAAGGCAAGCACTAGACCAATATAAACTTTCCTGGTCCTGATGCATGTCCCATGCATTTGTGGTTCCTTTGACGGGCCTTCATCTATGATTGAAAATGCGTGCACATTGTTGAACTGGTCGACAGGGGCGATATTTGAACACATATTGTCAACATCGCGTTCGCGTTTTCTCGCTGCTATTGCGCATGCGCGAGTTAGTAGTGACTCTCATGACGCGCCTGCACACGCCCGGGTGCGCATGCGCGAGTTAGTAGTGACTCTGATTACGCGCCGGTACACGTCCGGGTCCGCATTTGGGCTCATGGACGCGGTTTACAGCCACAGTTTCTAAGTCTCCCCGTGGTCTCATGTGATCCGTTTTTCAAACGGGGGACCAATACTTTCACAGCCAACTATGGCGCGCTTTTGAAACCCCCGGGGTTCATTTACTTCCGGTTGACCGTTACAAAAAGAAAGAGGGCGGTATCCCCCACACCTCCACTTCCGCTCGGTCACAATGAGGGGCACCGACGGATAGGTAAGATGCCAGACAGTCTTACTGCTTTACTTAGTCGTTTTTTCAGTAAACTGATGTAGTTCAGTCCAGATATGTTCAGTAAATAATGCTGTGTTCATATAACGATTTTTGCTGAAGGGAGTGCACCATTAGCCATTTTTAAAACTGGTCTGGAGCCTTACTCTAGCCTTTTGGGCTCTTTTCCCAAACTTCAACAGCAATTATTTGTACCTAAGATCAGACATAGACTTGACTCATGTATTAAAATGAGTGTCCTACAGTGGATATTTGGTCTCATAAGTTAGAGACACTTATTAGCATCTATAATGTGTGTTGAAACAGGGGACACACCTCTAGAGGTAGAGTTTTTGGACAGACAGATAGGCGTCTATCACACGTTTGTTGGGTTGCTGTGTAGAGCTATTTGGCTAAGCACGGTTAAGTGTATGTGCTAACTGTGACTTATTTCTACACTACAGAGCGGGGCCTCATTCCCCCGAGCGGTTGCCGGGTGAGGTGAGGTCTTCACCCACACAAAGCTGGGTGAGTATCACTTAGAGGAAATGCCTCTGTGTGATGAAGCTAGTATGCTAGTTGTATGATGCGGAATGTAAATTATTCACGCAGGCGTGTTTAAATGTATGATGACAGTGTACTTATGCAGTTGTGTGTGGGCAACTTTGCATTGCCAAGTTATTAGTATATAATTTTTTTGTGTTTTATGACAGGAACAAGTCACGTCTTTGCATCCAGTGAACATTGGAGTATCAAGCTCCTGGTAGATATACACTTGTTATGATATCTATGAGTCAACAAATCATGGTTAGTAGCAGTAGCGATTTAACATTAAAGGTCCTGAAGAAAGCCGGGGCAGATTCCCATATCGGCTGAAACATGTCGACCACCTACACAGCGCCTATGAGTAGCTTCAATTTTTAACTACTCGGCGTGTTTTTAATTTTTAACACTTAGACTTCAGTATGAACACTCTCTGAGTCCTAGTAGTTAATTTTATTCATCACGATTACCCCAGCACTGCACTTTATTTTTCACTTCTCACTATTTGATAAGTATCATGGCTAGAATTTCGGCTTTGATTCCCGACACTATATGGTTGGGTTAGGTCTAGAGTGACCATCACCTCCCACATGATGAATTACCACCACGAGGGTGGTCTGATGGGACGGGTTCCAGCTACTGATTGAGCTTCAGTCAAGCAATGACACTTGCTGATATACACACACACCTGACTATTTCACTGTCTCCGTCATGGTTACACGCCATTCCTTGACCGGGTCTTCTCTTGTTGTGTATTATATTGTGTTTAGGGGCACGAGTAGACAGGTCATTAAACATTTCCCCTTGACCCTCCACACGTTTTTGTTTTTGAGTATTTAGAGCAACGGTTCAGTTGCGGGTCATTGTTTATATGTAAACACATCTTTGTTTACATCCTTGAGCTCACCCAACTTAATTGTGTATGTTGCCAAGTCTGCCTACCTCATTCCATCTTCCCCTGTTGTTACATGTGATGATAACTACATCGGAATATTTCCCTTCCAGGGGACTCCCACGGCCAATATCAGGGAAGGTTCCCCACTATTAGCTAAATGTCCAATCTATAGGACCAGTCAAGCTCCACCAGATAATGGCTTATTGTTCGGCCTATGCCGTTTCCAGATAACTACACCTCCCTGTAAGCGCTGGCATCGCCCTTCCTTAATCCCCTCATAAGTACCTTGCCTGTGGTCCTAACATGCGTATGTCAATTTGACTAATTTTTGGCTTGGTCATAGTTTGTTAAATAAAGGCAAGCACTAGACCAATATAAACTTTCCTGGTCCTGATGCATGTCCCATGCATTTGTGGTTCCTTTGACGGGCCTTCATCTATGATTGAAAATGCGTGCACATTGTTGAACTGGTCGACAGGGGCGATATTTGAACACATATTGTCAACATCGCGTTCGCGTTTTCTCGCTGCTATTGCGCATGCGCGAGTTAGTAGTGACTCTCATGACGCGCCTGCACACGCCCGGGTGCGCATGCGCGAGTTAGTAGTGACTCTGATTACGCGCCGGTACACGTCCGGGTCCGCATTTGGGCTCATGGACGCGGTTTACAGCCACAGTTTCTAAGTCTCCCCGTGGTCTCATGTGATCCGTTTTTCAAACGGGGGACCAATACTTTCACAGCCAACTATGGCGCGCTTTTGAAACCCCCGGGGTTCATTTACTTCCGGTTGACCGTTACAAAAAGAAAGAGGGCGGTATCCCCCACACCTCCACTTCCGCTCGGTCACAATGAGGGGCACCGACGGATAGGTAAGATGCCAGACAGTCTTACTGCTTTACTTAGTCGTTTTTTCAGTAAACTGATGTAGTTCAGTCCAGATATGTTCAGTAAATAATGCTGTGTTCATATAACGATTTTTGCTGAAGGGAGTGCACCATTAGCCATTTTTAAAACTGGTCTGGAGCCTTACTCTAGCCTTTTGGGCTCTTTTCCCAAACTTCAACAGCAATTATTTGTACCTAAGATCAGACATAGACTTGACTCATGTATTAAAATGAGTGTCCTACAGTGGATATTTGGTCTCATAAGTTAGAGACACTTATTAGCATCTATAATGTGTGTTGAAACAGGGGACACACCTCTAGAGGTAGAGTTTTTGGACAGACAGATAGGCGTCTATCACACGTTTGTTGGGTTGCTGTGTAGAGCTATTTGGCTAAGCACGGTTAAGTGTATGTGCTAACTGTGACTTATTTCTACACTACAGAGCGGGGCCTCATTCCCCCGAGCGGTTGCCGGGTGAGGTGAGGTCTTCACCCACACAAAGCTGGGTGAGTATCACTTAGAGGAAATGCCTCTGTGTGATGAAGCTAGTATGCTAGTTGTATGATGCGGAATGTAAATTATTCACGCAGGCGTGTTTAAATGTATGATGACAGTGTACTTATGCAGTTGTGTGTGGGCAACTTTGCATTGCCAAGTTATTAGTATATAATTTTTTTGTGTTTTATGACAGGAACAAGTCACGTCTTTGCATCCAGTGAACATTGGAGTATCAAGCTCCTGGTAGATATACACTTGTTATGATATCTATGAGTCAACAAATCATGGTTAGTAGCAGTAGCGATTTAACATTAAAGGTCCTGAAGAAAGCCGGGGCAGATTCCCATATCGGCTGAAACATGTCGACCACCTACACAGCGCCTATGAGTAGCTTCAATTTTTAACTACTCGGCGTGTTTTTAATTTTTAACACTTAGACTTCAGTATGAACACTCTCTGAGTCCTAGTAGTTAATTTTATTCATCACGATTACCCCAGCACTGCACTTTATTTTTATTTTTCACTTCTCACTATTTGATAAGTATCATGGCTAGAATTTCGGCTTTGATTCCCGACACTATATGGTTGGGTTAGGTCTAGAGTGACCATCACCTCCCACATGATGAATTACCACCACGAGGGTGGTCTGATGGGACGGGTTCCAGCTACTGATTGAGCTTCAGTCAAGCAATGACACTTGCTGATATACACACACACCTGACTATTTCACTGTCTCCGTCATGGTTACACGCCATTCCTTGACCGGGTCTTCTCTTGTTGTGTATTATATTGTGTTTAGGGGCACGAGTAGACAGGTCATTAAACATTTCCCCTTGACCCTCCACACGTTTTTGTTTTTGAGTATTTAGAGCAACGGTTCAGTTGCGGGTCATTGTTTATATGTAAACACATCTTTGTTTACATCCTTGAGCTCACCCAACTTAATTGTGTATGTTGCCAAGTCTGCCTACCTCATTCCATCTTCCCCTGTTGTTACATGTGATGATAACTACATCGGAATATTTCCCTTCCAGGGGACTCCCACGGCCAATATCAGGGAAGGTTCCCCACTATTAGCTAAATGTCCAATCTATAGGACCAGTCAAGCTCCACCAGATAATGGCTTATTGTTCGGCCTATGCCGTTTCCAGATAACTACACCTCCCTGTAAGCGCTGGCATCGCCCTTCCTTAATCCCCTCATAAGTACCTTGCCTGTGGTCCTAACATGCGTATGTCAATTTGACTAATTTTTGGCTTGGTCATAGTTTGTTAAATAAAGGCAAGCACTAGACCAATATAAACTTTCCTGGTCCTGATGCATGTCCCATGCATTTGTGGTTCCTTTGACGGGCCTTCATCTATGATTGAAAATGCGTGCACATTGTTGAACTGGTCGACAGGGGCGATATTTGAACACATATTGTCAACATCGCGTTCGCGTTTTCTCGCTGCTATTGCGCATGCGCGAGTTAGTAGTGACTCTCATGACGCGCCTGCACACGCCCGGGTGCGCATGCGCGAGTTAGTAGTGACTCTGATTACGCGCCGGTACACGTCCGGGTCCGCATTTGGGCTCATGGACGCGGTTTACAGCCACAGTTTCTAAGTCTCCCCGTGGTCTCATGTGATCCGTTTTTCAAACGGGGGACCAATACTTTCACAGCCAACTATGGCGCGCTTTTGAAACCCCCGGGGTTCATTTACTTCCGGTTGACCGTTACAAAAAGAAAGAGGGCGGTATCCCCCACACCTCCACTTCCGCTCGGTCACAATGAGGGGCACCGACGGATAGGTAAGATGCCAGACAGTCTTACTGCTTTACTTAGTCGTTTTTTCAGTAAACTGATGTAGTTCAGTCCAGATATGTTCAGTAAATAATGCTGTGTTCATATAACGATTTTTGCTGAAGGGAGTGCACCATTAGCCATTTTTAAAACTGGTCTGGAGCCTTACTCTAGCCTTTTGGGCTCTTTTCCCAAACTTCAACAGCAATTATTTGTACCTAAGATCAGACATAGACTTGACTCATGTATTAAAATGAGTGTCCTACAGTGGATATTTGGTCTCATAAGTTAGAGACACTTATTAGCATATATAATGTGTGTTGAAACAGGGGACACACCTCTAGAGGTAGAGTTTTTGGACAGACAGATAGGCGTCTATCACACGTTTGTTGGGTTGCTGTGTAGAGCTATTTGGCTAAGCACGGTTAAGTGTATGTGCTAACTGTGACTTATTTCTACACTACAGAGCGGGGCCTCATTCCCCCGAGCGGTTGCCGGGTGAGGTGAGGTCTTCACCCACACAAAGCTGGGTGAGTATCACTTAGAGGAAATGCCTCTGTGTGATGAAGCTAGTATGCTAGTTGTATGATGCGGAATGTAAATTATTCACGCAGGCGTGTTTAAATGTATGATGACAGTGTACTTATGCAGTTGTGTGTGGGCAACTTTGCATTGCCAAGTTATTAGTATATAATTTTTTTGTGTTTTATGACAGGAACAAGTCACGTCTTTGCATCCAGTGAACATTGGAGTATCAAGCTCCTGGTAGATATACACTTGTTATGATATCTATGAGTCAACAAATCATGGTTAGTAGCAGTAGCGATTTAACATTAAAGGTCCTGAAGAAAGCCGGGGCAGATTCCCATATCGGCTGAAACATGTCGACCACCTACACAGCGCCTATGAGTAGCTTCAATTTTTAACTACTCGGCGTGTTTTTAATTTTTAACACTTAGACTTCAGTATGAACACTCTCTGAGTCCTAGTAGTTAATTTTATTCATCACGATTACCCCAGCACTGCACTTTATTTTTCACTTCTCACTATTTGATAAGTATCATGGCTAGAATTTCGGCTTTGATTCCCGACACTATATGGTTGGGTTAGGTCTAGAGTGACCATCACCTCCCACATGATGAATTACCACCACGAGGGTGGTCTGATGGGACGGGTTCCAGCTACTGATTGAGCTTCAGTCAAGCAATGACACTTGCTGATATACACACACACCTGACTATTTCACTGTCTCCGTCATGGTTACACGCCATTCCTTGACCGGGTCTTCTCTTGTTGTGTATTATATTGTGTTTAGGGGCACGAGTAGACAGGTCATTAAACATTTCCCCTTGACCCTCCACACGTTTTTGTTTTTGAGTATTTAGAGCAACGGTTCAGTTGCGGGTCATTGTTTATATGTAAACACATCTTTGTTTACATCCTTGAGCTCACCCAACTTAATTGTGTATGTTGCCAAGTCTGCCTACCTCATTCCATCTTCCCCTGTTGTTACATGTGATGATAACTACATCGGAATATTTCCCTTCCAGGGGACTCCCACGGCCAATATCAGGGAAGGTTCCCCACTATTAGCTAAATGTCCAATCTATAGGACCAGTCAAGCTCCACCAGATAATGGCTTATTGTTCGGCCTATGCCGTTTCCAGATAACTACACCTCCCTGTAAGCGCTGGCATCGCCCTTCCTTAATCCCCTCATAAGTACCCTGCCTGTGGTCCTAACATGCGTATGTCAATTTGACTAATTTTTGGCTTGGTCATAGTTTGTTAAATAAAGGCAAGCACTAGACCAATATAAACTTTCCTGGTCCTGATGCATGTCCCATGCATTTGTGGTTCCTTTGACGGGCCTTCATCTATGATTGAAAATGCGTGCACATTGTTGAACTGGTCGACAGGGGCGATATTTGAACACATATTGTCAACATCGCGTTCGCGTTTTCTCGCTGCTATTGCGCATGCGCGAGTTAGTAGTGACTCTCATGACGCGCCTGCACACGCCCGGGTGCGCATGCGCGAGTTAGTAGTGACTCTGATTACGCGCCGGTACACGTCCGGGTCCGCATTTGGGCTCATGGACGCGGTTTACAGCCACAGTTTCTAAGTCTCCCCGTGGTCTCATGTGATCCGTTTTTCAAACGGGGGACCAATACTTTCACAGCCAACTATGGCGCGCTTTTGAAACCCCCGGGGTTCATTTACTTCCGGTTGACCGTTACAAAAAGAAAGAGGGCGGTATCCCCCACACCTCCACTTCCGCTCGGTCACAATGAGGGGCACCGACGGATAGGTAAGATGCCAGACAGTCTTACTGCTTTACTTAGTCGTTTTTTCAGTAAACTGATGTAGTTCAGTCCAGATATGTTCAGTAAATAATGCTGTGTTCATATAACGATTTTTGCTGAAGGGAGTGCACCATTAGCCATTTTTAAAACTGGTCTGGAGCCTTACTCTAGCCTTTTGGGCTCTTTTCCCAAACTTCAACAGCAATTATTTGTACCTAAGATCAGACATAGACTTGACTCATGTATTAAAATGAGTGTCCTACAGTGGATATTTGGTCTCATAAGTTAGAGACACTTATTAGCATCTATAATGTGTGTTGAAACAGGGGACACACCTCTAGAGGTAGAGTTTTTGGACAGACAGATAGGCGTCTATCACACGTTTGTTGGGTTGCTGTGTAGAGCTATTTGGCTAAGCACGGTTAAGTGTATGTGCTAACTGTGACTTATTTCTACACTACAGAGCGGGGCCTCATTCCCCCGAGCGGTTGCCGGGTGAGGTGAGGTCTTCACCCACACAAAGCTGGGTGAGTATCACTTAGAGGAAATGCCTCTGTGTGATGAAGCTAGTATGCTAGTTGTATGATGCGGAATGTAAATTATTCACGCAGGCGTGTTTAAATGTATGATGACAGTGTACTTATGCAGTTGTGTGTGGGCAACTTTGCATTGCCAAGTTATTAGTATATAATTTTTTTGTGTTTTATGACAGGAACAAGTCACGTCTTTGCATCCAGTGAACATTGGAGTATCAAGCTCCTGGTAGATATACACTTGTTATGATATCTATGAGTCAACAAATCATGGTTAGTAGCAGTAGCGATTTAACATTAAAGGTCCTGAAGAAAGCCGGGGCAGATTCCCATATCGGCTGAAACATGTCGACCACCTACACAGCGCCTATGAGTAGCTTCAATTTTTAACTACTCGGCGTGTTTTTAATTTTTAACACTTAGACTTCAGTATGAACACTCTCTGAGTCCTAGTAGTTAATTTTATTCATCACGATTACCCCAGCACTGCACTTTATTTTTCACTTCTCACTATTTGATAAGTATCATGGCTAGAATTTCGGCTTTGATTCCCGACACTATATGGTTGGGTTAGGTCTAGAGTGACCATCACCTCCCACATGATGAATTACCACCACGAGGGTGGTCTGATGGGACGGGTTCCAGCTACTGATTGAGCTTCAGTCAAGCAATGACACTTGCTGATATACACACACACCTGACTATTTCACTGTCTCCGTCATGGTTACACGCCATTCCTTGACCGGGTCTTCTCTTGTTGTGTATTATATTGTGTTTAGGGGCACGAGTAGACAGGTCATTAAACATTTCCCCTTGACCCTCCACACGTTTTTGTTTTTGAGTACCTATGATACCCCCCCACATTTGCATATGCAAAGCGGCAGGCACCGCGCAGTGCCTTCCGCTTTGCATATGCAAATGCGTTCTCTTATGTTTTGCATTGTGGCGGGCGGTGCAGAGAGCACCGCACGCCACAATGCAAAACATGTAGGATGTGCCCGCCACTGTGGCTGGCACATCCTAATTCCCCCTACGGGACCCCCGCCCTTATGGCGGGCGATCCCGTTCTCCATTAGGGTGGCGGGCGGGCAAAGCCCGCCTGCCATCCTAATGAGGCCCTAAGTCTTTTTTCCTCCTCACTTTTTTAATTTACTGACACACGTCGGAAATGGGTTTGTAAGTGAACGGGAATCGGTGGTGATATATACACTATTGTTATGGTCAAAATGAATGTAACATACATGTTTCATCTCTGATCAGGAAAAGCGGCTTCAATATCTGTAATATTATTGTTTGTTTGAAATTTTCTGTCTTCACACTCTATGAAGGATTGAGTCACATGTTTATTTAAAGAAACGAAAGTACACTGACGGCACTCGTGATCAAGGCTAAGGTCCCGAAACGCATCGAGTTGCCGAATGCTAAAATAAATCACTGCTTAAGAAGCATTTTGAAGTCCGTGGTTGCTGTTTTTCCTGTGGATTTCCTTTGGATTGGGACAGTGATTGTTGTGACCAAGATCTCAGACGAGATCGAAACGCATCTTCCCTGTCTGCCTGAATAAACCTTCAACAATTTTTACCTGCATACCTGGTGTGGCTCGTTATTTCTGCACGGATTGGCAGAAAATCTCTTGGAATATATATATATATATATATATATATATATATATATATATATATATATATATATATATATATATATATATATATATATATAGATAGATAGATAGATAGATAGATATAGATATACAGAAAAGCTTGAGAAAACTTGAATCACGCTACATTGTAGAATTAAATACTAAAGCGCCAATGGGCCTCAACATGAAAGAAGATCTGTATACACATTTGTAATACATCTAAGTAAAGGGCCTCTAAAGTAAACAGTAATAAAATCAGTATTTAACTTTCCTGAATTTCCATTTTAAGGATATTTTGTTTGTGCTTTGTTAGTTTGTTTTGAATGTAGGTGCAGCTCTTTTATTTTTACTTTGCACTTTTTTGTGAAAAGCTATATCTGTGTTAATGGTTAATAGACAAATATTGGTATGCCCACTGGGGTTGAATTAGGAGAATCGATGTGTATGGGGCAAGTTACGCCCACTGGGGCGGTACATAAGTAAAAACAATGCTGGCGCTTATAGATACTAATCAAGACGTGTGGCGGGTTATGCAAAATAAGCAATGAATTAATAATGTTTGATAGATGTTAATTTGAACTATCTTGCACTTTATTATGTTTTTAAACTGTTGCTCCAACATCGTTTGTGAACGCTATGTATTTTACAGTAGTTCGCAGCATGGTAAAAAACTACGAGTCTGTTGTCTATTCCACTACATTTGTAGTTTTCACGTGACTAAATCACATGCACAGCTTAAAAATGTTAAGGTTTGATTAAACATCTAAAAATCTTTAAATATATTCAAACATTATAAATAGTACATAAGCTGAAATAAAAGGCAGGTTAATCTGGCCAGTCACGCAAGGATGGGACTAGGGAAGATGGGTGTAGGGAGATCTCCGTAAATTGGAAATCGTTATAGAGACACTAGGAAGGGGGGGTGGGGTTAAGCCACACACAAGGGAACTTCAAAATAGAGATAAAAATGACTAATGGAAATGAAGGAAAATGAACTTAGCTGCCTGGAGCCACATTTAAAAGAGGCAGATTGTTAATGGATCATGCCTTTCATATGTTGCTATTTTTCTATTCTGGAATCTTCTCATATTGTAATGTAAGCAGCTGCTTGAACTGCATTAAAGGAATAATGCATAATGTCAGCCTCTGTGTCTTTAATGAAATCCAGATTCTCTAGTCATGGTAATATGAGAATCGCAATTCTTACAGGTACAACTAGATAATCTAGAAGGGAGTATTATGAGTGACGAGGTACTTCAGGCAATTGACTCTTTGGCTTCTGGTAAAGGGGAGGATGGGTTCCCTTTTGAATTTTACAAAATCACTAAAAATCACACTTTCAATTTTGGTTTCTGTTTTTGATGAGGCCTTTCGTCTAGGACATTTATCATCTGATTTTTTACAGGCATGTATTACAGTCCTTCCCAAACATGGTAAAGATCCCTTAGAATTCTCTAGTTACCGACCAATCTATATATATAAAAACAAAAGTATGTCTGTTTGTCCTTTATGCATTACTACACCATTCATCAGATCGCCATGAAACTTTGGGAAGTTGTTGAGTACACTCCCGCAAAGGTTTCTGGCAAAAACAAAAAATAGACAAATTTGTTAAATATCAGCCCCTGAGGGCCCTCAGAATCTTTCCAATACTGAACGTTTACAGTGTACGGTGTGACTCGCTTTTGCAATGACCATCAACAAATCACAAGGACAATCGCTGCAAGTGTGTGGACTTCAAAATAGAGATAAAAATGAATAATGGTAATGAAGGAAAATGAACTTATCTGCTTGGAGCCACATTTAAAAGAGGCAGATTGTTGATGGATCATGCCTTTCTTATGTTGCTATTGTTCTATTCTGGAACCTTTTAATATTGTAATGTAAGCGGCTGCTTGGACTGCATTAAAGGAATAATGCATAATGTCAGCCTCCGTGTCTTTAATGAAATCCAGATTCTCTAGTCATGGTAATATGAGAATCGCAATTCTTACAGGTACAACTAGATAATAGAGATCGCAGCAACGCGCGACAGGTAAGCTAGTTTCAATAATAAAATCTGATGTCAGAATTTTAGTTAAAGTTTTTGCACATCGTCTTGGATCAGTAATTACATCCTTGATTCATCCCTCCCAAGTTGGGTTTGTCCCTGGCCGCGCCCTCTGCCAATCACCTTGGTACATTTTCTCATTTACCGTGGCAATTCCGAAATGACAAGGAAGAGAAGGTCATCCTCTTTAGATGCGGAAAAAGCTTTTGATAGAGTAGAATGGGGTTATTTATTTTGTAATATGGAGAGGATTGGATTCTGCATAGATTTTCTGGCACTTATTAGTGGTATTGATTTTTCACCCACAGTGGCTGTCACTTGCGGTGGGTTTATATCTCTGTATTTCAACATTTATCAAGGTGCAAGGCAAAGTTGCCCGCTTTCTCCTTTATTGTTCCCTTTGGCTTTGGACCACTAACTATAGCAATACGCTCCAATACTGATATCAAGGGTTTTACTACTACAGCTGGGGAAATTAATGCCTCTTAATGCGCTGACAATATTCTCTATACTCTTCCACACCCACAATCCTCAGCAAATGCTTTGATTTCCCAATTAAGCAAGTTTTCAATTTTCTCCGGTTATAAAAACAACTGGACTAAATGTGAAGCTCTGTCAATGACTCCTGTCACTACAATAGCTGTTATTGATAATCTTCCATTTAGATGGTAACATTCGAAATTGAAACATTCAGGGATATTTCTTAATAGAGGTTTAAAGGACATGATTATGGATACTTTAAGTCCGGTATTTGAACAGATCAAAAAAAAAAAATCAATGATGGTTGCTTCTGAACCTGCATTAGGGAGTAGGGTGCAAATAATACAAATTTACACAATTCCGAAATTCAATTACACTTTTGGCATGATTTCACTTACCATCCCAAGATAATTTCTTAAAATGTTGCCATTCTCTATTTCCTGGTTTGTATGGGGCAAAGACAGACCTCAATTAAGTGGCACCAAGTTACATTCCTCAGCCGAGAAGGGGGGCTTATATCTCCCTCATTTAGAATATTATTGGATAGCACAACAATTGGCTCATTCTGATTATATGCTATCCACTCATAGGTATACACTTCTCGGGGTTATCTTTGAACACTCAATATTTCAATCAGATATGGATTTATAATAAGAAATGCCCAAATTATACAAATTCAACTAATCCTATCATTTAATCTTTGCAATTAGCATGGCAAAAAGCACACATGATTATGGATAGTCATATTCATCTTCTTTTTGAAGCTCTGCTATTGAATGATGACGTTTAACTAACTCTGCTGAGATTGAATGATACTTAGGAATATCGAGAAACAGCCTCGCTACTTCATTCGGTACAGTTTGCTACTCATTAAGAGAAGATTTACTGATGGTTAGATAGAGCGCATTACAATGATCAATTCTTGAGGAAATCAGGGCCAAAACAACAGATTTTTGAGCTGTCACAGTGGTCTCACATACCTGCTGCATAGATGGAATATTATTTCATAGAGAGGCAAAAGGTGCTTGCCACAGGCCATAAAATAATATAACACCATAATCCGGAGGAATGTGGTACAAAGGACAATTTCGAAAATCACAGTTAAAGGAAGCACAGAACTGCTAGGAGCACACAAATAATGCTTCAAATAATTCTAGTGAATATGGCAGATATGTAACTATTTACATCCTGGGGGTGATAAAATGCGGAATAACTGAAGCAGACATCTCCAACCTTTCCTGTAATAAGAGCTACTTTTGATCAATAAAAATCATCCTGAGCTACTAATAGTATCAGTGTTATAATAGTGACCACATCAGACAAGATCTATCACCCAAATATTAGCTTTAAATATACCTAGGAAGGTCCGGGGGAAATGGAATACATACTGTGGCAATATTTGTACCTCCCTATCGGCGTTAGAACACGGGTCGACAAGATAATCCAAAATAGGAATCCAGAATATGGGAGGGGAAAGGAGGGTGGTATAGGAAATGTTTTGTGCTGAATTGTACCATCTGTTCATGATCTATTGTGATGCGTTAATTTGCTTGTAATAATAAAAAGGGTTTTAAAAATATATATACATAGGAAAGTTAACCATTTTTCTTCAAACCTCAGTTTATGAGTTCTGAAAATACGCACATTTTCATAAAAACGTTCCAATTTCTGGTAAATATATATTAATTCATCAAAGCAAAAGCCTTTAATTTATTAGACTGGATTGGTCGCATGAGAGCTTGCAGGTAGCTGGAAAGCTGCCAGTAGCTGCAATCTATTTGTTGAAAAAGTCTGAACTAGAAGAATCATTGTTTCTGTCAGTCATTACTGCGTGTTCCCCCAGAACCATAAGCTTATGACTGACTTCTCATGTTGCTGGGAGGAAAAATGGGGATACATATGGTATTACTTTTTCATTTTGCTGTAAAATCCAGAGATGATGTTAATCAGACAGAGCAGAAAAGGCATCCAGTGCCACAGTTACTTTACCAGTTTATACCACGTATAACCACATTAAGATGGCCTACTAAACAGTGAGGTAGAGCACAGAGATAAAAATCAAGTTTCTGTTGGGCGTTGCTTTTCATTTCAGCATTTTGCATGACAAACAATATAGCCTTATAGCCCGCCGTAGAGGGCTACACCGGCTATTAAAAGCCCTCTACAGCGTTAAAGGCCTGAGCCGAAGGCGAGGGCCTTTAACAAGGGAGAGGGGCTTTAATAGACGTTATAGCCCAGCTACGAAGGGCTATAAGGCTATTAGAACATTCTGCCACTAGAGGGCAGAATGGTCTATCAAAAAAAACAATGCCTTATGGGAGCGTGAGGGGATTGGAATCCCCTCAGGCTCCCCAAAGCCTTTGTTTACAGCCAGAGTTGTGAACAAAGAAACATTGAAATATTGTAGCTCCAGGCTTATACCAGCCATTATAAGCCCGGAGCACTCCAGTGTTTTCAATGGAGCTCCCAACATTCCAATGTTCTAATAACAGTTAATGTGTGCTTTTGCACTTTTTACCTGTGCACTTACTCCAAGCGCTTTTGAGGACTGTAATGGGTCATGTTTTGGGTGTTGCTGACAATACAGTACGGTATGACAAAACAGTTTTCAGGTTAAAGTCATATGGCGGGCAGTAGTAACGTTTGGAAATCAGATTGTATTACAAGACAAGGAGGCTACATTATGCATTAATCCTTTAATGCTAACTAACAGCTGCTTACATCACAAAGGTAAAACAAAGAATTAGATGACATCACGGCAACAATATAAGTCATGAGCAGGAGTAGAGCTGCCTCTTTTAAATGCGGCTCACAACAGATAAGTAACTCCTCTTCAATCTTTACTGCTTTTAAATCCAGTTTACCTTTTGTATATTGCCAATATTTGACAATGTGCTTATATTTTAATACTATGATTGTTCTTGAACATGCTTAATTGTTTTATGAATTATGGCACCTTTTAATCTGAAATTGTGGTGTGACTCGCTTCCCACCCCTCCCTCGATCGCTGTGACTCGCTGCGATCCCCCTCCCCACCCTCCCTCGACTTCCAATCTATGGTTGTTCATCTCTTCCCCCTCGTAGTAGGTCTCCCTCGATACACTGCTCCTCGCGTGCTCTTTTCCCGTTCTGCGCCTCGCGCACACCCCTACCTCCTCTCCCTTCTCGGACTCTGCTTGTTCCCCTTGTGGACGCGCCTGGTGGAATACCGCTTCACGCTAAGCCTGCGAAGCCATCGGACACCCTCATCAGCTTGAAACCGCTTCAGCTAAACTTGCGGAATGGCCCTTGGCAACAGCAACGCTGTGTGCCTGCTAGGGTCCATTCCTCCGTTTTAATTACTTGCAGCTCGAGCGCATCGGTTGCCGTTTCAAGGCTTTTCCGACTGCTCTCCTACCAAACAGCTGTTCCTTGCCTCTCGAGTCCTCCAGACTTCGATTAGACTAGTTTAGTTTTAAAAAATAATAACAATACTGGACCTTGTTTAGTTTAGTTTAGGTTCTTGATATAAAAAAAAAGACAGGTGATTTATTACCTAACTCCACTTACATTCATAATTAAACTACCATATCCCTTAAGCTTTACCCTCATTTTAATAATTATTTAATCCATTTAATATTTATTTAATCTATTTAATAATAAGAAATAACCCTCTTATCACATTATATTATTTTACTTACCTGCCATGTCTGATTTAGAATCAGATCACGCTATGGCAAGCTCACCCAATCATAACAGCGATGCCTTCAAATCATTCCTTCAGAGGGAAATGAGGTCCTGCATGTTAGATACATTGCGTGAGGTCATGTCCAAAAAAAGGTCCCTTCTACTTGACGAAAACACTTCCGACCCAGAAGTTGAACCACTCTAAAGCTAATAAAAAAACTAAACATTGCCTAAGCACTGATGGAGGTCGCGCTACCTCAAATGAGATGGGAGTTCCAAGCACCTCAAAAGGCATGGGAGGCCCAAGCGCCCCAAAAAGTAAGGTTGCCCCTCGCGGCACACATGGTTTGAGTGTCCCTAGCGGCACAAATTTGGTGGACGCCCTTAGCGGCGCATCTATTGTCAGTGCTCGTGTCGATCCCAGCTCAGAGGAAGAGGAGTTTCTCGACGATCCCGACGACGAATTCATCCTGGATCTTGATGAGCAAGACACTAATGACTGGGACCTTAACACTTTCTCAGAGGCGGATTCCTCCCCCTCGTTGAAGGATGCTATCCTTGATCCTCTCGGTGGGGAAATGTTCTCCCCAAAAAGCATCTCCCACCCCAACAGTAAAAAGTGGTTTCCTCAAGATCACATAGCTAAATTTGTCACCAAATGGCTGAGGAACTCTCTAGAAAAAGAATCGCGTAACACCATGAGGTCCGAGTGGCCTCGCCCATTCATAGAGGGTAAAGTCTGTCAGTCACCTAACTTAGACCCCGACCTGATTAAGTTCTTGTTTAAGTTAGGCAGGGATCCAAGAAAAGGCCTAGAAAGGGCCCTTAGTGGCTGTCAAGATCGTCTTCTTGACCTACTAGGCCCCCTTACTAGGATCCTCGACCTTGGTGAGGAATCTCATATTTCCAACACACCCTTGGATATAGACCTAATAAAAGGCTGGAGTCAGAGAGCCATAGTACTCCTTGGGAATGCTAATTCTTCCCTCAATGTTGAAAGGAGAAAATCTGTCCTCATTAGAATCAACCTGAAATTCGGGGATCTTGCAGAAAAAGAACCATCTTGTAAGCCAAACGGCCTCTTCTTCGGAGAAGACATGATCAAAACTATTGGCAAATACGTGGCAACATATACAGCTTTGGACAAAGCCCAAAACAATATGAAACGTGTTTTTGGCCAGGCCGGAAGAAGGGGCCGTTCTTACGGCCGAGGGAATTTCCGGCCCTTTATTTACGGAAGAGGAAGAGGTTCATCCGGTAGAGGCTTTTACCCCTCCAACACCAGACAGTGCTTCCCACAGAGAGGAAGAGGCTCACGCGGAAGAGGCTTCCCCGCTCGTGGTGCTTCCAACAACACCATCCAAAGTAAGTGTTTCTCTTTCTTCTTCCCCTCCAAGGGTCGGGGCAGGCTCAAACACTTCATTCACATCTGGGAATCTTTGACTCAAGACCCGTGGGTTCTCGAGACAGTTCAAGGTTTCAAGATAGATTTCACAGAGATTCCTTTCCAATCTGTCACTCCTAATCCTCTGGTTCTTTCTTCAGAACATCTAGAGATTGTCTAAGAAGAGGTTTCTTCTATGTTAAAGAAGGGCGCAACAATAGAAGTTCCTTGGTCTCAAAAGAATTTTGGTAAGCACCCTTTTTCTAGTCGAAAAGAAAGACAAGGGTTGGCGTCCAGTAATAAACCTTCGGGAGGTAAACAAGTACCTCGTCTACCATCATTTCAAGATGGAAGGCATCCATCTACTAAGGGACCTTCTACTCAAAGGAGATTGGCTGGTCAAACTGGACTTAAAAGATGCCTATTTTACCATACCCATGGCAATAGAACATCAACCTTTTCTCCAATTTATCTGGGACAATCGCCTATTTCAATTTCAGGCCCTCTCTTTCGGTCTTTCATCCGCCCCTTGGTGTTTCACCAAGATCATGAGAATGATAGTCTCCGTCCTAAGAGCCAGGGGTATTCGCCTCATCATCTATTTAGACGATATCTTGATAATGTCCCAATCTGACTCACAGATTCTAGAAGATCTGCAAACCTCCATGAACCTCATAGAGAGCCTTGGGTTCATTATAAGCAGGGAAAAATCCATCCTTTTACCCTCCAAATCTCTGGAGTTCCTAGGCTTCACTGTGGACACGTCCAGTTGTCTCCTCCTACTCCCCAAAAAGAAAATTGCAAAAATTCGGAAGGAGATCAGATTTGTCCTCAAACATCAGTCTCTCTCCCTCAGAGAGTTGCCAGACTTCTCAGTCTTCTTTCTTCCTCGATCCAAGTTATTTTCCCTGGTCCCCTGAACTACTGTGCTCTTCAGAGAGTGAAAGCCAAAGTTCTCAGATCCGGTCTTTGGTACGGAGACCAAGTTTCTCTGGACGAAGAAGCCAGGCTAGAACTTTCTTGGTGGCTGGACAATTTGGACGCCTGGAATGGAAGAGCTATCTTTGGTTCAACTCCAGACTTCGTTCTGGAGTCAGACGCCAGCTTTCATGGTTGGGGTGCTCGTTTCCTCGACCAAGACACTGGTGGTGTTTGGACCCCTTCGGAGTCTTCTTACCATATAAATTTCTTAGAAATGACGGCCGGCCTCTATGCATTGATGAGTTTCAGACAATCTCTTCAGGGCAGATCCGTTCTCCTGAAGATGGACAACGTTTCCGCAGTCTCGTATATCAACTGTCTTGGCGGTACGAGATCTGCCGACCTAACAGATCTGGCCAAGAAACTCTGGATGTTCTGTCTGGAACACAAGCTCTCCCTAAGGGCAGAGTACCTCCCCGGGAAATCCAATCTCTCAGCGGATTGGAACTCGAGATTCCTAGTAGATTTCAGCGACTGGAAACTCAATCCGACCGTTTTCAATTCTCTGGCTCACTATTTGGGTCCTTTCGATGTGGACCTTTTCGCAAGAGCTAGATATCTCTTATAGGACTTATGACATGTTTGGTGTTAAATTTCAAATCTATAGAAGAACTAAAACTATGTCTGATTTCATTTTTTTACCCTCGTTTTGATCTCTGCAAAAAGCTTTGTGTAGTTGATTGCATGAAGGAATATGACTCAAGAATGAGGGACCTTCGTCCTCCTGATGCAAATCAACTTCTGGTTTCCTATGTCAAACACTTTAAACCCATCTCTTCCTGCTCTATCGCTAGGTGGGTTAAGTTGGCTATGACCTTTGCTGGTATTGATCTCTCTAAGTTTCAAGCTCATTCTCTAAGTTGTGCTATGGCCAGCAAATCTTTCTGGCCTGGTGGTAAGTTAGATGTTATTCTTAAGTGTGCAGATTGGTCTAATGCTTCTACCTTTGCGCATCACTACTGCAAACCAATTGAACATGTCTCTGATGCTGTTATTCATGGCTACCAACATGCATAATGTAGCCTCCTTGTCTTGTAATGAAATTGCGATTCTCCTATTAACATGACCAGAGAATCTGGATTTCATTAAAGACACGGAGGCTAACATTATCCCTCCCGTCCCTCCCTGGACGGAGTATATATTTTGAGTTATATTCTTGATGTGTTCTCATTTATCAATCTTAAATATGCTTACATCGATTCTTATTGTCTCTCTTCTGATGTTCATCAGACTCCTGACATTCTTCATTTTATTTTCAGATAATTCAAATTAACGGATCTCCAACATCCTTACTTCACTTCCTTCTTTGGATTTCTACCCAGATTTTAACAACTTCACCGCCCTTATACCAAGTTGCTATCCTGACTTCTCATCGTTCCTTCGCATTTAAAAGAGGCAGCTCTACTCCTGCTCATGCCTTATATTGTTGCCGTGATGTCATCTAATTCTTTGTTTTACCTTTGTGATGTAAGCGGCTGTTAGTTAGCATTAAAGGATTAATGCATAATGTTAGCCTCCGTGTCTTTAATAAAATCCAGATTCTCTGGTCATGTTAATAGGAGAATCGCAATTTCCGTACATATTTAAAAGGGACAATATGTAAGAAAAAAAGACAAATATCATTTTACATTAATAATAAATTGGTCGGTTTGCCTGTTATGTCAGAAAAGACTGTGAATTGCAGATTTGAAATTGTCTCAGATTTTAAAACTTTAAAAAGTTATATTAAGAGCTGAAACATCAAGAGTCGATATTTTATGAATCACATAAATTAAAAATATTGTTTCTCTGTGCACAATGACTCTAATAAACCTACTGCCATCAGACTTCAGAATTCTGTTCCAAATGGTAATGGTATATTTGAAATACTTGTAAATTTTAACCTGGAAAGCATGCAATTCTCTTAATTTACATATGTGCTTGAACAGTAAGTTTATGTGCCTCGTTATGTTTCCTGTTTCTGAGTGTCATTAAGTTCAAGATACACAGTTGCAGTCAATAGACAAACAAAATAGTCAATTACATTAACAAAATATCAAGTTGTAGTCAGATAATTAAACAAAAGTCCACAGTTTAAAGAGGGATAGAGGATGTTTTCCTGTCTTCAAAACGTATCAAAAGATGCTCAAAAGGGCTTATCAAGGTCCTTGCAATTACCATTTTTCCATCAGACTCTTTCAAGTTTACCTGGGGTTGCTATCGCTCCCACGGCTCCCCTAATTCCAGCGTCACTGTTAAAATCTTGTTGCAAGAAAATGAAATACAAAATAAAATATGTAAGTACTAAGAGGCCCTTGGATTAATGAGGTTACAAATCAAACGCCGATCACACTGTCCCCAGCAAACTTGTGGCCATGAACCAGTCTCTTGATTCCCCTTTAAAGCGCTGTCATAGAGAGTGTTTTCGGGGACCGAACAATTTCATTTAGAAGTATATGTAGCAATTATGGACTCAGCGATTGGTGATTTACAAAGATGCGATGAAGCATACGGAGACATCATTAGCTGGTGTGGTTGCTCCGTTATTCGGAAGAATGTAAGCTTCAGAGGCTGCAGGTCTCACATCTGTCTGCTGAGCTGTGGTCCTGCTGCTCGGAGATTTAATGGCACCGCTTTTGAAGCAGAAGTCATGCTAATTTCAGTCAGTCTCCAAGACAGCAGCTGCTTGCAATTCACGATTAAAGCCATTAGTTACATTATTAACTGACCTCACCGACCCGGCCCCGAATCTTACCCAGGAAACAAGCCATCGGCCGGCTGGTGCCAGACCTTCACACCCACATGAAGGACCTGAAAGTGTCCTGGCGACAGAGGTCTCTTGCAAAAGCAGGGGGTCTCAGGTGTCTGTGGGCTCATCGCTCCAACTCTACCAATAACCAGGTTGTTATTGCTTAGACGGACAGCTCGTTGTACTTGCTTCTTCCGGTAAGTAGAAATGACCCCACATAATCTCTGGTCTCCCTGTAGCAAGCCGCCCGAGTAACCTCAACCGCTGTCAAGCAGACTAGAGCGAGGGTATGTCGTTCCTATCGCTTATCACACTACAGTCACCCTGCAGATCTTCATGCCACCCACATGTCCCCTGTGGAGATTAAATGCCTGATTATGAGTTTGGAAAAGGGGGTGGTGATGGACAGAGTATCTGAATTAAGCAGAACACTCCTACCCAGTCCAAAGATCAGAGCTTGATCCATCACCGTTTTTTAGCTCACTGCACCATCCCAGCTCAGAACCTGGCTACATGCAAATTAGTCTGTCCCTGGCCCAGTGCATCATGGGAACAGGGCAGACCAACTACCAAGCCAATTCTTTTACTGGAAAGGAAACAAGCTTCCGGGGACAGGTTTCTGGCATTACAGCCGTCTTCGGCCCGGCTTGCTTGAATCCTGATGGTGCAGTGAGCAAGGGACTCACATCTGAGCATACCCTTCCACGCTTATGGTGGACAAAACGATTCAGAAAAGAGGGGTGGTGATGGACAGAGTATCTGAATGAGGCAGAACACTCCTACCCAGTCCAAAGATCAGGGCTTGATCCATCACCGTTTTTTAGCTCACTGCACCATCCCAGCTCAGAACCTGGCTACATGCAAATTAGTCTGTCTCTGGCCCAGTGCATCATGGGAACAGGGCAGACCAAACTACCAAGCCAATTCTTTAACTGGAAAGGAAACAAGCTTCCGGGGACCGGTTTCTGGCATTACAGCCATCTTC
Organism: Lissotriton vulgaris; assembly: GCF_964263255.1. NCBI lineage: Eukaryota > Metazoa > Chordata > Amphibia > Caudata > Salamandridae > Lissotriton > Lissotriton vulgaris. Next base: position 70,853,651 of record NC_141688.1, on the reverse strand, counting down.
GGCCCGGCTTGCTTGAAACCTGATGGTGCAGTGAGCAAGGGACTCACATCTGAGCATACCCTTCCACGCTTATGGTGGACAAAACGATTCTGAAAAAGGGGGTGGTGATGGACAGAGTATCTGAATTAAGCAGAACACTCATACCCAGTCAACAGATCAGGGCTTGATCCATCACCGTTTTTTAGCTCACTGCACGGAAGGGTGGAAGGGTACGCTCAGACATGAGTCCCTTGCTCACTGCACCATCAGGATTCAAGCAAGCCGGGCCGAAGACGGCTGTAATGCCAGAAACCGGTCCCCGGAAGCTTGTTTCTTTTCCAGTAAAAGAATTGGCTTGGTAGTTTGGTCTGCCCTGTTCCCATGATGCACTGGGCCAGGGACAGACTAATTTGCATGTAGCCAGGTTCTGAGCTGGGATGGTGCAGTGTCATGAGTTTGACAGTCCACGCGGACCACCAGACTAATAATCAGGCCCCTAAGACTCCTTTCCTGGCGCTTTTTTCTGTTACCTTTACACTTGGTTGGTGTTATAGAAATTGCTTACACACATAGACATGCTACATTCTATTTTGTCATGTATGTGAAGAAATTATGTAATGATCTTAATTATACATGTGGATTAACATGAATTTGCTGTCATTAAAACGAAAATGCTAATATGTGTAATAGTGTGTTTAGTGGCCTTTTGCTTCATAAAGCCTTAATTAGGCCTTGATTCCATCTGGTAAAATATGGGCTGCTGATTTTATAATATTCATTGTGTATTTATATATTCTCATTTGTCACCACATGCAGCAAAATGTGCACTGTTTGGTTGGGAATGATATGCTGTTATTGAAGAAGGAAGCCTTTCCTTCCTTTAAGGCTCTACCTGCCTGCTCACTGAAGACAGTTCAAGTACGAGTCTTATCAATGTTTATTGTAACATATTTGTTCTGACACCTCCGATAACATTAGGTCAAAAGGGACAAATCAGTATTCATGTAGTGATTTAGTGCTAGGAAAGTGGGATTATATGAGGATTTATGATGAAGAAATGTGGTTTGTTGTTAGTACTGTTACATTTGCTCATCAGAGGCTGACATTGTAATTAATATTGCTTTTTATACTAAATAATGGAATAAAGACCTTAAAAATTGGGGATGAGATAGATCTTTTGGGGCTAGATGTAGGAGCCCTAATACCAGACGGTAACGGCCGAATTCGGCCGTTACCGACCGTCATTATGGTTTTCTAATGTAGGGGGCCTAATTTTTACAGATTCGGTAAATTTACCGATTCTGTAAAATACCGAATCGGTATATTTACCGATTCGGTAAATCCAGATGTAGCTGGCACTTCAAAGAGTGCCACAGGCCCTTTAGGAGGCGGTATTTACCACCCAATCCTATTGGGTGGTAAAATACCGAATTCCAGTGTACATGCACATCTGTGCATGTACACCTATGCCATGTGACACACAGACATGCCCTTAGGGCATGTATGTGTGCCACATGGCACAGAAGCCTGCAATTGGGGTGCTACATGGTGTCAAAGTGACACCCCGTTCCCCCTGCCAGGATTCGGAATTTACCGATTCGGTAAATACCGATTAGGTATTTCCCATTGATTCCGCATGCTCCGCAGGATCTTCAAATGGATCCCTCCCGACACGAGAAAGACCGTCACTCAGGCCCTCATCACCAGCAGACTCGACTACGGGAACGCCCTTTACTCAGGAACAACAACCAAGCTCCTGAGACGACTACAACAAATCCAGAACGCCTCGGCACGACTGATCCTCAACGTCCCCAGACGCAGCCTCATTACACCCCACCTGAGAGGCCTGCACTGGCTCCTCGTCAACAAGAAGATCACCTTCAAACTCCTCATCTACGCACACAAAGCTCTACACAACACCGGACCTACATACCTCAACAACCGACTCAGCTTCCACACCCACACCCGAAACCTCCGCTCATCCAACCTCGCCCTCGCCACAGTTCCTCGCATCTGGAAAACCACCGCCGGCGGCAGATCCTTCTCCTACCTCGCCGCCAAAACTTGGAACGCTCTCCCCACCAGCCTATGACAGACTCAGGACCTGCTGGCCTTCAGAACACTCCTCAAGGCCTGGCTCTTCGATCAGTAGCGGCCCCCCATACCTCCCAGCGCCTTGAGACCCTCACAGGTATGTAGCGAACTTTACAAATGCAATGATTGATTGATTGATTGTGCCCCTCCGGTTTACACACCTTATGATGCCTAACTAAGTTCTAATCACGCTTACATTCTATTTAATCTATATATTAAACTCCTTAATACATAAGCATATATTATCAGCTATACACTTTCAATACCTAAGAGGGGACTCTGTCTCTCTCGGAGAAGAAGACAAATAATTTCTCACAAAAAAACATGGTCCACATAGATGACTAAATTTCATGCAATAAACCTAATTTCCGTCCTAACAAGACAGAATTGCTATAACTACCTTACTGAAATGATTACTTCATGATTCTGAAATTGCTTACCTCCGTCTCACTGTTTTGAATCTTACTAATGAATGACAACAACGCACATAACACCAAAGAGCTCTTCAGCATCGTGAAAGAACTCTCCAACCCCAGCTCCAACACCAACGACATCCCACCATCCCACCATCACAGGACCTGTGCGACTCCCTGGCCACCTTCTTTCACCGCAAGATCACCGACATCCATGACAGCTTCAACTCCGACACCCCGCACCCACCAGCGAGTCCACCACTCCTGAGACCACCACCCGCACCAGCCGCCGGACCACCTGGTCCAACGTCAGCGACGAAGACACCATCAAAACCATGAACTCCATCCACTCCGGTTCCCCATCTGACCCCTGCCCTCACTACGTCTTCAACAAAGCCAGCAGAACCATCGCACCCACCTCCGAAAAACAATCAACAGTTCCTTTGAGACAGCAACCTTCCCGGAAAGCTGGAAGCACACCGAGATAAACGCCCTCCAGAAGAAACACAAGGTGGACCCCAAGGACCTCAAAACTTTCCGGCCCATCTCCCTGCTCCCGTTCCCGTCAAAAGTGATAGAGTAGATTGTCAACAAATAGCTGACCAGCTACCTCGAAGACAACAACATCCTGGATCCCTCCCAATCTGATTTTCCCAGCAACCACAGCACCGAGACCACCCTCATCGTCGCCACTGACGACATCAGGATCCTGATAGACAAAGGAGAAACAGCCGCCCTCATCCCACTGGACCTTTCAGCAGCCTTTGACACAGTCTGCCACCGCACCCTATCAACACGCCTCCATGATGCCGGAATTCAAGAGAAGGCCCTAGCCTGGACCACATCATTCCTCTCCGGCAGAACCCAGAGCATCCGCTTCCCACCCTTCCGCTCGAAATCCACTGAGATCATCTGCGGCGTCCCACAGGGATCCTCCCTCAGCCCAACGCTGTTCAATATCTACATGGCACCGCTCGCCCACGTCGCACGACAACAACATAACCTCAAAATCATCTCCTACGCCGACGACACCCAGCTGATCATATCCCTCGCCGAGGACCCCCACACCGCCAAAGCCAACCTCCACAGAGGAATGAAGGCCGTAGCCAACTGGATGAAGGACAGCAGACTGAAGCTGAACTCAGATAAGATGGAGGTCCTCATTCTTGGACCCACCCCATCAGCCTGGGAGGACTCTTGGTGGCCCACATCACTAGGCACACTCCCGGAACCCACAGACCATGCAAGCAACCTGGGGGTCATCTTGACTCCACCCTCTCCATGACCAGGCAAGTCAACGCCGTCTCCGCGTCCTGCTTCAATACCCTCCGGATGCTCCGCAGGGTCTTCAAATGGATCCCTCCCGACACGAGAAAGACCGTCACTCAGGCCCTCATCACCAGCAGACTCGACTACGGGAACGCCCTCTACTCAGGAACAACAACCAAGCTCCTGAGACGACTACAACGAATCCAGAACGCCTCGGCACGACTGATCCTCAACGTCCCCAGACGCAGCCTCATCACACCCCACCTGAGAGGCCTGCACTAGCTCCTCGTCAACAAGAGGATCACCTTCAAACTCCTCATCTACGCACACAAAGCCCTACACAACACCGGACCTACATACCTCAACAACCGACTCAGCTTCCACACCCACACCCGAAACCTCCGCTCAGCCAACCTCGCCCTCGCCACAGTTCCTCGCATCCTGAAAACCACCGCCGACGGCAGATCCTTCTCCCACCTTGCCGCCAAAACCTGGAACGCTCTCCCCACCAGCCTATGACAGACTCAGGACCTGCTGGCCTTCAGAAAACTCCTCAAGACCTGACTCTTCGATCAGTAGCGGCCCCGAATACCCCCCAGCGCCTCGAGACCCTCACAGGTATGTAGCGAACTTTACAAATGCAATGATTGATTGATTGATTGTGCCCCTCCGGTTTACACACCTTATGATGCCTAACTAAGTTCTAATCACGCTTACATTCTATTTAATCTATATATTAAACTCCTTAATACATAAGCATATATTATCAGCTATACACTTTCAATACCTAAGAGGGGACTCTGTCTCTCTCGGAGAAGAAGACAAATAATTTCTCACAAAAAAACATGGTCCACATAGATGACTAAATTTCATGCAATAAACCTAATTTCCGTCCTAACAAGACAGAATTGCTATAACTACCTTACTGAAATGATTACTTCATGATTCTGAAATTGCTTACCTCCGTCTCACTGTTTTGAATCTTACTAATGAATGACAACAACGCACATAACACCAAAGAGCTCTTCAGCATCGTGAAAGAACTCTCCAACCCCAGCTCCAACACCAACGACATCCCACCATCCCACCATCACAGGACCTGTGCGACTCCCTGGCCACCTTCTTTCACCGCAAGATCACCGACATCCATGACAGCTTCAACTCCGACACCCCGCACCCACCAGCGAGTCCACCACTCCTGAGACCACCACCCGCACCAGCCGCCGGACCACCTGGTCCAACGTCAGCGACGAAGACACCATCAAAACCATGAACTCCATCCACTCCGGTTCCCCATCTGACCCTTGCCCTCACTACATCTTCAACAAAGCCAGCAGAACCATCGCACCCACCTCCGAAAAACAATCAACAGTTCCTTTGAGACAGCAACCTTCCCGGAAAGCTGGAAGCACACCGAGATCAACGCCCTCCAGAAGAAACACAAGGTGGACCCCAAGGACCTCAAAAATTTCCGGCCCATCTCCCTGCTCCCGTTCCCGTCAAAAGTGATAGAGTAGATTGTCAACAAATAGCTGACCAGCTACCTCGAAGACAACAACATCCTGGATCCCTCCCAATCTGATTTTCCCAGCAACCACAGCACCGAGACCACCCTCATCGTCGCCACTGACGACATCAGGATCCTGATAGACAAAGGAGAAACAGCCGCCCTCATCCCACTGGACCTTTCAGCAGCCTTTGACACAGTCTGCCACCGCACCCTATCAACACGCCTCCATGATGCCGGAATTCAAGAGAAGGCCCTAGCCTGGACCACATCATTCCTCTCCGGCAGAACCCAGAGCATCCGCCTCCCACCCTTCCGCTCGAAATCCACTGAGATCATCTGCGGCGTCCCACAGGGATCCTCCCTCAGCCCAACGCTGTTCAATATCTACATGGCACCGCTCGCCCACGTCGCACGACAACAACATAACCTCAAAATCATCTCCTACGCCGACGACACCCAGCTGATCATATCTCTCGCCGAGGACCCCCACACCGCCAAAGCCAACCTCCACAGAGGAATGAAGGCCGTAGCCAACTGGATGAAGGACAGCAGACTGAAGCTGAACTCAGATAAGATGGAGGTCCTCATTCTTGGACCCACCCCATCAGCCTGGGAGGACTCTTGGTGGCCCACATCACTAGGCACACTCCCGGAACCCACAGACCATGCAAGCAACCTGGGGGTCATCTTGACTCCACCCTCTCCATGACCAGGCAAGTCAACGCCGTCTCCGCGTCCTGCTTCAATACCCTCCGGATGCTCCGCAGGGTCTTCAAATGGATCCCTCCCGACACGAGAAAGACCGTCACTCAGGCCCTCATCACCAGCAGACTCGACTATGGGAACGCCCTCTACTCAGGAACAACAACCAAGCTCCTGAGACGACTACAACGAATCCAGAACGCCTCGGCACGACTGATCCTCAACGTCCCCAGACGCAGCCTCATCACACCCCACCTGAGAGGCCTGCACTAGCTCCTCGTCAACAAGAGGATCACCTTCAAACTCCTCATCTACGCACACAAAGCCCTACACAACACCGGACCTACATACCTCAACAACCGACTCAGCTTCCACACCCACACCCGAAACCTCCGCTCAGCCAACCTCGCCCTCGCCACAGTTCCTCGCATCCCGAAAACCACCGCCGACGGCAGATCCTTCTCCCACCTTGCCGCCAAAACCTGGAACGTTCTCCCCACCAGCCTATGACAGACTCAGGACCTGCTGGCCTTCAGAAAACTCCTCAAGACCTGACTCTTCGATCAGTAGCGGCCCCGAATACCCCCCAGCGCCTCGAGACCCTCACAGGTATGTAGCGCACTTTACAAATGCAATGATTGATTGATTGATTGTGCCCCTCCGGTTTACACACCTTATGATGCCTAACTGGGTTCTAATCATGCTTACATTCTATTTAATCTATATATTAAACTCCTTAATACATAAGCATATATTATCAGCTATACACTTTCAATACCTAAGAGGGGACTCTGTCTCTCTCGAAGAAGAAGACAAATAATTTCTCACAAAAAAACATGGTCCACATTGATGACTAAATTTCATGCAATAAACCTAATTTCCGTCCTAACAAGACAGAATTGCTATAACTACCTTCCTGAAATGATTACTTCATGATTCTAAAATTGCTTACCTTCATCTCACTGTTTTGAATCTTACTAATGAATGTCTAAAAGCAAAATCACTGGACTTTATTTTCAACAAATGGCCTCATCTTCACAAATGCATCAAAAACATGTTAATAGCAACTCAGTCGGAACGTAATCACCTCCCTCCTTAGAACATATTTACAATAGGTATATGTATATATATGTACATCTCGTACCTAAGGATGGGGAAAATAGCAATACACACGCATAGGTTTTCTACAATATCCCACTCATACCAGCTAGTCTCACGGCAACTTAGGCCCAGACTAATCTACCCTGGGGCAGTTCTGATTATGTACCATTACACACTGATCACCATCAGTGCTCACTCGACACGCAATCCGGCGTGCCTTACACACTGAGCTGCAGCCCCAGTGCTCTCTTCCTCCCAATCCGGTCCACAATCCGGCGGACCTAGACACTGGTATCCCTCCCAGTGTTCTCTCACTCACAGCCCGATCCGCAATCCGGCGGATCTACACACCAGTCTCCCACCTGGTGTTCTCATTAACGCCGCATACCAACGACGATCACTCTCCTATGAATACCTTTGGAAGGAATCTCTCATTGGCTACTCGGGGTGATACTACAATAACAGGAATTAGCAGAACTTGCCAAATTGAATCATGTACCTTCTGCTCACAGCATCAAATGGTCCCTCTCTCCCTCATTATTCAGTCACCTCTTACCTGACCGGGATTTACATCCGTTCATGAAAACGATGTCTGACTAGAAGACCAGGTTACCCTGATTGAACAAGAATACAAGGCACATGTTGGTTCACTAAGAACTGGGGTATTTTATTACAATGATTATAAACACAGCACTATACTATAACATATATCCTGCAAAGAAAAGTGAAAGGTTAGAATGTGCACATTATGCTAAATGGGGCAGAGATCACCTTGTGAGCACGAAGTCGGGGTTCAACAGTCATCTAGGTTCCCTTCTCGTCTGTGCCTTGGCTCGTCTCGGAATCACACCTCAGCAGTCACGAGTACACGTCTGCACCGCTATGCTCTGTCTCCTCTGCTTCCCTCCAAGTCACTGGAACCTTCCTCTTTATTAGCTGCTGTCTCTCTCTGTCTCCGATCGCTCTGCGCTACTTCTCCCTCTTCTTCAATCTTTCTTAGAGAGTATCAGCTTCATGATCTTTCTCGGACTTCAAAATGGCGACTGTCTGCCTGGAAATAATTAATGGCATTGATGCTAACGGCTAGCTGCCGCCTACAGACTGACTGACTCACCGCCTAACACTTTCGCTAATATGGAAGCTTGTCCTTTCATGGAAAGTTACGTCCAGTAACCTGCCGCCCACCAAATTCTTGTACCTCCCCGTACCAAGGACACGTTCCCAGCCGGCCGGCCTGATGTTGTGTCTTCGGAGTGGAGAAAAATACAGACTTTCGATAAGGGCCAGCCTGAGCCGGTTCTCTCCAAGCGAACAACACTTCGAAACTAAAACATTACACTTGACCTAGAAGCATCTCAAGCTGCCGGGGCAGAAAGCAAGATGGAGTCTCTCCCGTTTGAGGCCTACAAGGCCCGAAATAAGCATAACTCCATAGAAGGTATACTAACACTCTTACAAAAGGACGGATTATCACTAATACTAATGAATCTATCCCCTAGCTTAAGTTTATAAGCCCTGATCTAAGGAAAAGGGTACGAAAGTGCATTACTGTGCCTTATGAATAGGCCTTGTTTATAGTTCTAATCCCTGCACTAGAAGGGTAATAGGCTGGAGTCACCTCCAATCATTCTCCCTCAAATGAGGGCCGAAAAAGTCGGTCAGAACAACCCCATAAAAAGAGCTGAAACTCTTACAATCAGGTGTCACAAAAAACTCCAGTAAATGTGGGAATGAATTTTCCCCTGAATACTTGCTCATGGTTTTCTTTGTTTTCCTGCTTCATCTTCTAGTCCTCTTATAAATTGATAGTAATCATTGTTTCTTCTCCTGGAATCCTGCTTCTGTTGGATCCAGTCATCATTTACTCCGGCCTGGGTTTTAAAAGTTGCATGTTCCTCAAACAATTCCCAGTTTTGGAGGAACTGTCTACCTGAGATTCCTTATGCCACATGGATTTTTTCTTCAATTAGTAACACTTCAAGGAGACACCTGTTGCTTCCATATGATATTTCTGGGTGTTGAGCACACAGTGGTTCCATAAAGGACTCGCCCTACCTTCTGGCAGCTTCAATTACGGTAGAAGGTTTGACCATTGCGTTCAGCTACTGACATCAATAACCTAAAGGCTTTCTCTCGAATCCACAAAAAATATTTTGCATGTATCACTTATGAAGTAGTGCACTTAGGGGGGCGTGGCTTGGACGCCGATCGGGATGGCGGCGTGAGCTCGCAGCTCCGCGCGGAATCCCGCTAATTCTCCTGTTTTCGGGACCCTAGGCGACCCGAAGACGACGTTCCTGCCCTCTGAAGTGTAAGGGGACAGCTGGGCGCAATCGGAGAGTCGCTGGGGGACTGCTGGCCCCGAGAAGATCGAGTGAAGAGGCGGCCGAGGTGTTGCCGAGGGTGAGAAGAAAATGGCGGCGAGGAGGTCGGACGGTTCCGAACTTCGGCCCTGAACCAAGTTGTCGCCGAGTGGCACGAGATCCTGCACTTGGCTGCCAGAGGCACTAGGATTGGCGGTGCTGTGTCCTGAGACCAAGGGACGCTGGCCTGATTCACCCAGGAGCCCGGGGACCCTCGTTGGCCACCGCTCTGAGACTTATCCTTCCCCCCTCAGGCCGGAGGGGGGTGACGGAACGGAGCCCGTCCACCTGGCCATTGTTCCTGAGAGCGTCGGCGGGGACGTTGCGCTGCCTGGTGCCCGGTGACCGGCACGGACCCACGGGCGTAATCGCAAAACGGGCGACAGGACTTGTGACGCAGCACCCTGGCATGGCGGCGATCGGAGGGCCGATGCCCGGGAGTCGCGAGGGGGACTCGGCGACATCAACTCAGCTGAGTGAGAGTCCCTCCCCGGAGCTTGACCAGGAACAGCGGCTGAACCGGCGTTTGGATGCCATCCTTGATGCGATCACCTCCACTAAGGAAGCATTGCACAATGACATTGCCCAAGTGGCCACGGGCCTGGGGCAGCTACGCGCGGATCACGCGAAGCTGGCAGACAGGGTCAAGGACCATGACCAGCTGTTGCTGGACCCGAAGCCATCGGTGGTGACCGCGGAGCACAGGATCACGGACATTTTGGCCCGACTGGACTCACTGGAAAGGAGGGCGGAGGATGCCGAAGGCCGCAATAGACGGAACAACGTGCGGGTCGTAGGCCTGCCGGAACGGATTGAGGGGGAGGACGCGGTGGCCTACATGGAGAACTGGTTCCGCACTGTGGTGGCACCGGAGGGGCTTACTCCTTTTTTCACTCTGGAGCGAGCTCACCGGGTGCCTGCTCGCCCGCCGGGGCTTGGCCGCCCCCCCCGACCGATGGTGGTGCGGCTCCTCCACTACAAGGACCGGGATCTTCTCATCCAGCGGGCTAGGATGTCGGGCCCGTATGAGGTGGAGAACAGTAAGGTAACGATCTTCCCGGATTACACTCAAGCGGTCCAGAAGAACAGGGCATCGTTCCTTGCTGTGAAGAAGGAGCTCAGGGAGGAAGGCATCCAGTACTCCTTGCTCTACCCAGCCAAGTTGCGGATCATTATGGACGGTACTACGCACTTCTTCCAGACTCCGGACGAAGTTTGGCAATGGCTCGAGTCATATAGAGCGGGGACGGACAAATCACACCAAAGTAGGCGAGACCAACCCAAGCAGCCCCGGGTGAGGCAGTCACAACGCATCAGATCCCGCAACAGGCGCCAGCGGGAGAAGCGGGAGGCTCAAATGGCGGCGGAGAAGAGGGATGCGCTCGCAGCGACGGCGGCCATTACAGGGTCGCAACAGAACAGTGAACGGGCAGAAACGGACTCGGGAGGGGAAGGCAGCAGAACAGGAGAGGAACTTTCAGAGGCGGAAAGTTCGAAAGGGCCGATAGTGACCCCACAGACATCCAATGGCATTTTCTGCGGCTGAGATAGAACTGGGACTAGATCGGGACTTCATGGTAGGGTGATATCCTGTTGATGGAGGGCGGGTTGCCGGGAGGGGGAGCTGTGTGCGTTGGAGGGGATGAAGGTGCGGGTTGCGGGCTCCGCTAGCTGGGGTCGGCGGCGACTCACCCCCCTTGGGCCCTTAAGGTCGACTGTGGTGGAGACCACAGGGTAAGAGTGTGAGAAGTTGGTTCAAGGTTTGGATGGGGGCGGCCACTGGGTTCGTGTGCTCTGTCCTGGGGAATGGGGTTTGGGAAGTGTTTCAGTTTTGGGAATGTTCGGGGGGGGGCAACTGCAATGGGGGGCCATGGACCTTTTTTTTTTTTTGATTCGGACTGTACGAAGTTGGAATGGGGACATTACCTAACTTGAAATGCCTAACGTGGAATGTCCGGGGGCTGCGGACCATGGTGAAACGTCACAAAGTACATGCATATCTGGTACGCAGGGGGGTTCAGATTGCTATGCTCCAGGAGACTCATCTCACCAAAAAAGAGTGCGCTGCATTGCAGAAAAGATGGCGGGGCCAGGTGTTTGGCACCACTTACTCAGCGTATGCCAGGGGGGTGTTGATCTGGGTGAGGGCGGGGATACCCTTTCAGGTGCTGAATCAAGTAGTAGATCCGGATGGCAGGTATGTGGTGGTGGAGGGGAGGTTATATGGACGGGATGTGGTTTTCTGCTGTGTCTATGCACCGAACACTGACCAGGGCCGATACTTTGATAGTCTCTCGGGGTCCTTGGCCTCTTTCCTGGCGGGTCCGATAGTGTTAGGGGGGGACTTCAACTCAATTACGGATGTTGCTCTGGATAGGTCCCATCCCCCCCTAGTGGACTCTCCGGTGCGCAGGCTGGCCGCGCACAGGAAGGACTGGCAGGAACGATGGGGGTTGCTGGATGTCTGGAGGGAGCGGCACAGGGGAGCCAGGGATTATTCCTTTTATTCCGCTCTCCATGATCTACATGTCAGGATCGATTCGGTGCTTTGCGGGGTATCCCTGGCCCCATTGATTACCCATGCGGAGTACCTGGCTAGGACTATATCCGATCATAACCCCCTATTAGTGCACATTCAGTGGCAGAGAGAGCGCTCAGTGATACCAACATGGCGGCTTCGGCCGGAGACGCTAGAGGACTCTGTGTTCAGCGATGCGGTTCGGCAAGGCATAGATAGTTATTTCGGAGTGAATGAGGGCACGGCTGCGAGTAGGTCTATTGAATGGGATGCGATGAAAGTGGTGGTGAGAGGGGTGTGTTTGGGTAGGTTCTCGAATGCTCGTGGGACTGTGCTGAATGACCTAATGAAAGCGGAAGAAACTTTGAGGGACTTGGAGCGCCGCAGGCCGGCTAGGCCAGGTCTACAGGCCCAGTTGTTGGAGGCGAAGGAAGGGGTTGCCACCGAGACGGAACGTTTGAGGTGCTATGACTATAGGCAGTACATCATCAGGGCACACGCAGAAAGGGACAAGGTGGGTACCCTCTTGGTCAGATTAGCTAACCCGGAACTTAGGGGCTGCCCGATTCTCGGCATTAATAATGCGCAGGGAGAGATGGTGTACTCCCAGGCAGCGGTATTGGAACGATTTAGGGGGTATTATGAGGAACTGTACCGGAGTCAGCTGGGAGTGGGGGTTCAGGACATCGCGGAATACCTGGGGGAGAGGCAGCTCCCGGTCCTGGACGAGGAAGATGTGAGGGAGCTGGGTAGCCCGATCACACTCACGGAAATACGGGTGGCCATCAAACATATGGCCCGCAACAAGACGCCCGGGGTGGACGGACTGCCAATTGAATTCTATCAACAATATGTGGACAGCTTGGCGCCCAGGCTGCTGGTGGTGTACACGGAAGCCTTCGAGACGGGGGCATTGCCTGGGTCCATGCGGGAGGCCTTGATTGTACCGCTCCTCAAACCTGGCCGGGATGCCGCGGATGTGAGGTCTTATCGCCCGCTGTCCATGCTGACGGTGGATTATAAGATCCTGAGCCGAATCCTGGCCACCAGGCTGGCCCCGCACATGACGGGTCTGGTACACAGGGATCAGGCCGGGTTTATACCCACGACGAGCACGGCGCTGAATATCCGCCGCCTGGTGGGAATAATGGACGCCATCTTGGACAGGGAGGGAGCACCGGCGGTTCTGTCCGTGGACATCGAGAAGGCCTTTGATAGCCTGGAATGGCCTTTCCTGGATGGAGTGCTGGAGAGGTTTGGCATGGGCGAGGGGTTTCGGAGGTGGACGAGGGTCTTATATACCTCGGCGACGGCGAGAGTACGATTGGGTGGCCTGGTGTCTGCGGCGTATCCAGTGGGCAGGGGAACACGACAGGGATGTTCTCTCTCCCCCCTATTGTTTGCCCTGGCGATGGAACCCTTGGCGGTCCAAGCGAGGTCAGGTGACCGATACGCGGGGATAGCTAGTGACGGGCAGTGGCATTATATATCGCTATACGCGGATGACTTGCTCCTGTACCTAGCTGACACCTCGGGGGCATTGGTTGGAGCGATGGACCTGCTGTCTGAGTTCGGCCGGCTGTCGGGCCTTAAGGTCAATTGGGCGAAGACTTGCGTGTTTCCGCTGCGAGCGGGATCGCCAGCCCCTAGCAGCGATTTGGGTGTAGTATGGGAACCCTCTTGCATCACCTTTTTGGGTGTCCGCATTTACCACGCGGCTGCGGACCTATTGGAAGGCAACATCGGCCGCTGTGTCCGGGCGCTGCGGGGCAGCTTGTCTTTCTGGTCAACCCTCCCGCTGTCAGTCCTGGGCAGGATAGCGCTGTTGAAAATGGTGGCGCTCCCCCGCTTCCTCTATTACTTCCGAACGCTGCCTGTCTGGATTCCCCAGGGGGTGTTTAGAGAACTGCGGTCAATGATAATTGGCTTTCTTTGGGGGCATGGCCGCCGTAGAGTAGCCCTGAGCACGCTACTTCGCCCCAAGCTGGAAGGGGGCATGGCTGTGCCCGACCTTGAGCTGTATTATCTTGCAGCGCAGTTGCAGGTCCTTACACAGAACGTAGCCAGGGTGTTCCGGGGCCCGGAGGAGGACCGGGATCGGGGAATGCAACGCCACGTGCTGTCCTACATCATTATGCAGCAGCGGCTCGAGTTACGGGCCCTCACCATGGAAGAGCGGACGCTCCGGCTGTGCTGGCAACGGAGCCTTCGGAGAGCGAGGGCATCGCGGCCTTATGCCCCGGAGATCCCGATCAGGATGTTGACGGCATTGCCGCACGGGGGAGATTGGTCCCCGTTGCTGGATTGGGAGGAGGCGGGACTGCAGGTGGTGGGCGACTTGTACATAGATGGGGCTTTGGCGCCGTTCGAGGTGCTCCGGGACCAGTTCGGGCTGCCCGCTGGGGGCTTTCTCCTACACGCGGCAGTAGTTGCTGCCATACAAAAGCATTGGAAAGAGGGGCTCCTGGAACCCACGATGACTATGGCGTGCCAATATGTGGTGATGGCGGCTGGCACGTTCAAAGCTGTGACGTGCCTCCATAATAGGATGCTGAACGAGGGGCTGGAACCACTCCAAGGGCTCAAGGCTAAATGGGAGGTGAGCATCGGCCGGCCCATACCGGATACGGCATGGGGTCACATCCTGCGACGCACGTGGAAGGGCACTAGAAACGCGCGTTTTCAGCAGGTGCATTTCTATGTGCTCCATAGGGCCTATTTAACTCCTGAGAAACTACAGCAGTACTTTCAGGTGCCGGATGCCTGTTGCCCGCGGTGTTCGTCCCAGGGAGCGGACATGGACCACTTGTTTTGGGGGTGCCCACAACTGGGGACCTATTGGGCGGAGGTAGGGGAACTTCTGAATGAAGTGACTGACAGGGAGGTGGAATTCGACATGGCGGCGTGCCTATTGCTCTGGTTCCCGCATACTAAGCACACCAGGGTGACAAGCAAATTCATAGACCTGGGCCTGATATTGGCACAGAGGGAAATATCGTGGCATTGGAAGTCCAGGGGGGGACCCTCACTGCGTAGATGGAAGAATGAGCTGCTGCGGTGGTCTGACTGCGAGAGTGTGCTCCGGATGAAGCAAGCTGTAAAGTTGGGGAATGAGAAGGCACTGGATGCGGCGCGTGCATGGGAGTTAGTGGTACAGGCTATGCGTGATTCTTTGGTAGAGGATGAGGATGGCGAGACCTAAGCCGCTGGACACCGCGGGGCGAACACAGAAGTATAGCATCACGCACTGTAGTGGACCCATCCAATTCGACAGGACGAGGCACACACCTTAGCAGTTGCCAGGGGGGGGGGGCTTTGGGGGGGTTGGTTGTTGGGTGTTTGGGGAGGGCTGGAAGCCATTAGATGGTCACCTGTTAGGGCCTTGGATCTACTGGGACGGTGGTTACTATGTGGAGGGTAGAATGGCTGGGTAGTGTGGCCAGGTGCGACGACCCATGGCGCCTAGGGCAGGTCCCGACAAGGGCGACATCACTGACTATCACTGGGATGGCTGACGGGAATGTTGTGGTGGGTGGGGGGGTAAAAGCAGATACGCAAAACGATCTTTCAACCAGGGTCCTTATGGGACGTGCACTGTGATGTGTTCCTTTTGAGCGATATAATATGCCGCCCGGCCTCCGGGATGCGGGCTGAATGGCTGTGTACGACTGGGAATTCTTATTGGAGGGGGGGATCCCACAAGTGTACTGGCTGCTTAATTGTATCCTGTGGTTTATAACTCTGCAATAAAAATATATTTAAAAAAAAAAAAATGAAGTAGTGCACTTATACACTCCCGCTTACCAAGCAAGGAAGCTCATGATTTCTGGAGGTACGAGAGACACCATGAGTAAGAGCTCTTTAGAGACTCCAGAAAAGCCATAGGCCCCTCAAACTATCGTTTGCTGGTGTAGCCCCCAAACTATGGTTCTCACTAACTTTGTCCATCAGTAAAGCTCATTCTATGAACATTTTAAAAATGTATGTTAAAACATTTCTTTTTTTTTTTGATTTTATAAAGTCTTTATTGAAAAATATAAGTGGCATATACATTGGCAGTTGTATACAGTACATTTGTATTATCTATATTTCTTGGCTTGTCGAAGGAGAGAAAAAAGAAAAAGAAAGAGGGGGGGGTGGTCATTGTGTTGTCTTTAAGTGTTCGTCGAGTGGTTCCCACATGAGCACCTTGGGGGTATGTTCTTTCGAGAAGTTGCCTGTAATGTTGTCTGCTCCTCTTAGGAAGGTGACCCAGTTGATCCATGTTTTGAAGTTTGCTTTCGCCGTATTCTTCCAGTTCGTTAGGATTATCTTTAGGGCCGCTGTGAGCAGCAGGTCTAGTAGGTCTCTCTCTTCTCTGTTGTTTAGGTTCGTTGTTAAATGCCCTGTCGCCAAGCTAGCATAGCTGATTGTTAAGTCTGTTTTGAGCATGTCGTTTATGAATGCGTTTATCTGGGCCCAGAGCTTCTTGACTTTCACGCATCCAAAGATGAGATGTTCGAGGGTGCCTTCCTCCTTCTGACAGTTCCAGCAGTCACTTGATTCTGCAATGACGGCTTTATGGAGCCTGGAGGGGGTCCAGTAGGCTCTGTGGAGGAGCCAGTATTTCGTTTGCGCCAACTGTGGGGTTATTTTGTTTTTTGTAGCTGTGCACCACATTTGTGCCTGTTCTTTTTCGTTTAACTGTCTACCTAGAAGTGTCTCCCATGAGTTTGTCGTTTTCTTGTTTAGAGACAGGGTGGTGGGGCTAAGTAGTTTATAGATCTTCGCAGTTTGGTGGCCTGCCGAGTTTAGGGTTCCCACATATTTGACGATGCCTGGCTCCTCTCTGTGTAGGTTAGCTCTAGTTATAGCAGTTCTGATCTTTAGAAAGGTGTATAGCTCTCTGTTGGGGAGGTCATATAGTTGTTGTATGTTTGAAAAGGTCAGCTGTTTCCCCTTAGTTTCCATCTGTTTGGGGAGGCTGATTCCCTTCTTGATCCATGTGTCATTGTTCATTGTTGCCCCTTGATATGTTATTTTTGTATTGAACCAGATGGATTCCCATGTTGTACCTCTCAGCTTCTGTATCATTCAGAAAATCAATGCAGTTTTACCTGCACTCCGACACCTCATACTACCTAAGCCAAGCCCTTGGCAGACGCTATGTTTGCATGCCTTCCTCATGTGTTTCTCAATTCTGACAGTGCACCACATGAATTGAAGTTTATCTAAACTATCACATTTCTAACATGTTGGCACTGATGCTACGAGTGATGGCACAAAAGCGCTGAATGATGACACTAATGCTATGTTTGTCATAATATTCAATGGTAACTCTGCTTAATCTTAATTATTGTGCGTGCTTTCTTTGATGCTTTATTTCCAGACCATTGGTGTACATTTTGCTATATATGTTTGCTATAATACGGCATCCCCCCAACCAAGGGCTGTTTCCTTATTTGCAAGTGTTGTGGCCCTAAGCAAATAAGGTAAACACTTTGCCTCTGCCCACGCACTGTAATGGACGTTGACATAGAGGCAAAAAGATGTCACGAGGCACACTGACTGTGGGCCACAAAAGAGGTGGTGCACAGTCAATGCACCACTGAATGGGCCCCACTGGAGGAGAAAAATAGTGCCCCATGGACCACCCCTGACATTCACCTGCAGGTGGGTGGAGTCACTCTCTGAATCTACCTGTAGGGGTATAAGTTCGCCCTTGAAAGTGCAGGTGGGCTGCCGCCTGCACTATGTGAGGCAGACCAGCGGCTTCAATCCATTTTTCACTAATGCGCTGCCCCACGGCAGTGCGAGTTTGTGGCTGCCCTGGGGGAAGTCCACCAGTTCTATAGGGGTGCACTGTCATTGTTTAAGTGTGGCACACCTGTTTAAGGGTGCTCCATTGCGCAAACAGGAACTGTGCAGCCTAATGCGGACCCAGGTCCCTCTGCTGACATCAAGGACTGTGACTGTCTCAGATGATGAATAGTGAAAAAACCTGGCACAAATTTCCAAAATCAGAGGACACCGTCAGGAACAAAGTTCCCGAATTTATGATTCTCATTGAAAATCAGATAAGGATTGTAACCTTACGTACATTGATTCATTGGCCAGGAAGGTGACATGGGATCCCCGCCAAAGTGAAAAGCTTATGAGTGTCCTTTGTAAGGTAGTTTTCTTTTCCTTCACTATAGCATCTTAATGCATGTGCAGATGGTTGGGAGGGGAAGTAGTTACGAACGATGAGCTTTTCAATTTTGTGGCTCGTTCTTAAAATTATGTACATGACCAATTAGATCTTTTGACTGTAATTTAGCCCATTGATCAATTTGCCAAAGAGTAGCATAGGGCCAAGCCTTTCCTATTGCTGTAAATGATCAATTGATAAATATAATACATATGATTAATCGAAACCTAAAAATGAGTGTCCAGAATATGTTTGAATATTCGATTAAAGGTCCTTTTCTGAATACAGTAAAAGTGACTGTTCACTTTTATTAGTTTTACTTTTAATCAGAGCTGTGAAATGTTTTCATTTTGTGTTTTATATTAGAGACGGGTGATATATTGTTACTATATTGTAATGAGTTTGACATTTTTTGAATAAAAAGTAACTACTTTTGTTCTACATTGTAATAAGGGTCAACATTAACAAAGACTATTGTCCTTAAGATGGTCTTGTGTATGACAACGTAGAGAACGAAACGTCGACCAATACCTTTTCTTCTATAATTTGTTGTTCTTAATTGTAAGAAGAAAGGTGTCTATAAATGTCATAGTGAAGGCTCTTAATTGACTTTGTTACCTCTCTGTCACATGTTTTGTATAATATTTACAAAAGTACCCTTTTTTGAATAAGATAAAATTTAATATTTTTCTACATATACCCGCTCTCTGTTTTTATTTGTATTTGCTCTGTATATTTCTACATTGATGCTTTTTTTAAAAAGTTTTTGACCTTGTGATTTGCTAACACTACTTAATTAAGGTATCAAACAGCTGGAATTAACCACCGCCTAAGGTATTCATTCACTTGACCGTATAAACTTAGTATATTAATAATTCTAACTATAATACTTGAATAAATCCCTTTCATGGGCTGAAACATGTATTATGCCACCCCTGAGAGGCCATGCAAAATGGAACCTATGGGCCTGTCATTGCAGCCTGTGTAAGTTAGTGCATGCACCACTTACTGAAGATATAGGTTTACTATATCTAAGGTCACTGCACTTAAAACCTATAAGTCACCCCTCTAGCAGGCCTTTGCAATCCTGAGGGCAGGGTGCTTGCTTCTAAGTGAGAGGGTGCCCCTGTATGAACATGACAACCCTGCAGTGAAGCAGTCAATTTTGAAATATAGAGTGGCATTCTGCGACCGCGTGATGACCAACTCCAAAACGGCTGAAACAAACCCCATTGTGTTTGGTGTCAAACATTTTGGAATCATACCCACACACCAGTAACCGGCGTGGGAGTATGATTCCACCCCTCAAAAGTGAGATTTGTGGGGTCCCTGGTGTTCCCGGTACCAGGCTTCTAGTCCTGGTAAGCACAAAATGGTTGCTGCTGACCAGAGACACATTTCTGCTCTCCCGCTGCTGAGCCAAGCTTGAGCTGGGGATTTCAGAACAATAGGCCTCTTGTCACAGGGAAGTGTGACCACCTCCCAGACAGGATTTAGTGTATTAGGGCTGGGTGGGTGTGCTTGCCAGTGACTGAAAGTTTGTATGAGGGGTACATTTGGTGTCCCTGTGCATAGACCAGTTGAAACCAGTTCTGGCGCGAAACTAGACAAGGGACATGGGAGTAACCTCCCCACTGTCCTGAATCTTGCCAACCCTCTTCCATGGGTACATAAGGGCTTACCTGGCTGTAGGACATTAGATTCGACGTGGATAAGATTCTGAACCAGAAACCACTGAACTTCGACCATCTGGAAACTCTGGACTTCGCTGGACTTTGTTTGGCCCAACTTCATTTCCCACTCAGTCTGCTGCATACAGGATCCATGCAGGACCAGTGGAACATTAAGGACTCCCTTGGAGTGAAGGAGTCACTCCCATGCATTCACAGGCACCTCAACACTGCTGTCCAGTCGGCTGACCTTGAGGTCCTACAGACTCTGAAGGCTTCAGCAACACAGGAGGTGGTTTTCTATGTCTTTTGAGGTCCACGCTGTCCTCTCACCAAGTTTGAGGTCTGAATCCATTGAGGAGGCTGCAATACTCAATCCTCTGTGTATCAGGTATATTTGCAAGTGCATATGCTTGTTTGCTTTTTTGGGAACAAGTGCATTGGGCTCTGAGTAGCCCCAATTTCTTGAACCATTTCCTACCAAGAACTTTGGCCACCTTGCACCGAGTGCTCTGTGGGCTGTTGTTTGGTAAAATCGCTCAAGGTCCTCTCATGACTCCTGTTCCTCCAGGTTGTGAGTCCATTTTAGGGTCAACTTTTCTCTGCTTGGGCTCCTCTGGTTGCTCCAGGCTTGCCCTGACTCCCCTGTGTGCAGTGAGTCTGCTGGACTTTGCAGATTCGAACTGTACACATCTTTGACCCTCTGCGTGTGTTGCTGTTGCCAAGGCTTATTGGTGCTCCCACCGGACACAGGCCCTTCAGTACTCATCATCCTTTGTGGGACAGCTCATATCCAGCTCCTGGTCATCCTCGACATCTCCTGGTCCCCGTAGCTGCAGAGTCAAGGACTCAATCAATGCACCTGAAGCATTTGTCTACCGCACCCCTGATCACTCCTGAGTTATCCAGACTCTGTCCCCTCTGCTTTCAGATACTCTTCGACAAGAATCCACCTTTGTATTTCAACAGACACTTTTTTCCCTTCCAGCAGTGGCTCTTCTTCGAAGTTCTCCATTGGGTTCGACAGTGGTTTCCGAAGCCACTCCAGACCTATGCACCCGGCTTCCCTGGGTCAGCTAATTTGGGTTCCTGGGTATCCATGGGTGGGGTGGCTCTCCAACTTTCTGTCTTCCACACAGTTTCTTCGAAGTCCACTAGGAAGGGTCCTTAAACACTAAAACTTCAACTGCGACTTTCCCATAGATTTGCATGGAGCAAGCAGTCATGTTCTCACACTGCACACATCATCCGTGGGATTCCTACTTACTCACCTTGTGTGGTTCCTTGGGGTCCCAGTGATTCTACATCCTCTAAACACTGCCCTGACTCGAGTCGTGGTTCTTATACCAATTTCTTAGTATATGATTTGGCCCACCCTGGGGCCCACTATGTATTAGTGCTATTTACTGTCATTTCTGTGCTTAAGTATTGTTTGCTTTGTGATTATTTGTTTGTAGGAGATGCTGTGTCATACTAGAAAGTGTTATATCAATAAATACATATTTTTATAACTTCTGTATGGTTCTTCTTTCCTTTAGCCAATACTATAAGGTTGCATTCTGGCACAATAAGCTGCTTAACATTCTTTCAAGACTAAGCCTAAAGGCTGCTCTCCACCACTTGGATCACTTTCTAAGGTTGTCTTTGACCTCTTAAATCAGCATAAGGGTTGTTTGGACTGGTGCAAGGTTCCCACTTTAATTAGTGGACAGCATATACCAGGCCAACTACTCACAGGCCCCAATCTAGTTTCCAAAGTAAGGATTCCCAGCCCCATGTTGAGAAGAAGAGGTGGTTCCCGTTAAGACTGATTTGCAAATAGCTGTGTCTGAATTGGGGTGGCGAAGTGAGCTAAAGAACAATAATGGATTCAACCCAGATCTGTGACCGGGGGTAAGTGTCTGAAAAGTTTCAGCGCTCCATCCATCATCTCCTTGTGTTCACTTTAATTAGTGGACAGCATATACCAGGCCAACTTCTCACAGGCCCTAAACGAGTTTCCATCGTAAGGATTCGCAACCCCCTGTTGAGAAGAAGAGGTGGTTCCCATCAGGAAGCCTGGAGGAAGGGACCCCTGAAGTGTTGTGACTGTAGCCTCGAAGGACACTCTAGAGGGAGTCCCTTGATGTCCTAAGCAGGCACAGCTCCCCCACTGGCGGGCAGTCACAGGTAGGGGTGGGCGGAATTTGCGTAATCGCGCTATGCAAAGCTCCTCGAAACGGTAACAAATTTCTGCAAGCATGCAAAAGTTCCGCAAACATGCGCAATTGCTTGTTTCGCCTGTTCGTAATGCTTTTTTCCTGTTTGCGAATGCTGTGTGCGTGCTCGGGGGAAAAAATCTTGCGAACACACATTTTGAGAGCGCAAACAAGCAAAAAATTCTGAGAAGCGCGAAATGTTTGGCAATTCCGCATTCTCCGCGAAACGCCAAATTACCCAAATTCTGCAATTTCCATGAGCGGAATAAAACTTACCGCCCAGGCCTAGTCACAGGGGATGGCGAGTGTAGCGCTTGGGGAGGAGTTGGTCCCAGTTAGTGGTGCGGAGCCAGTTGAGATGACCCTAGTTTCCCTGGGTGAGAGTGAGGTAGTCCAGACAAACCGCATGACTGATAATATGAGAAAGTACAACCAGTGGGTGACCAACAATGGGAGGAGGGTGGCGACTCTGACAGACACAAGAACCAGTATGAAAACTGTCCGCTGTCATCTGGTGTCTAAAGAGCAGGTAGTCCCTAATGTGATCCTCCAAGTTGTTGCTATAGACAACAGTGGGTGCCAATGTGTGGTGGCTCAGGTTCCCTTTGAGTGGGGGGTCTCAAGTTCTTTGAGGGTAGCTGTGAGTCCATCCATACCTGTTGATTGTCTGCTGGGCAATGGCCTGGAGCATCCCGCCTGGAAGGCATGGAGCTTAGAGATGTTGGGATTCCCAGAATGGATGTGCTTGACAACACGGTCGATGGCTGCTAGAGAGGGTGATCAGAAGTACCGGGAACCTGAAACAGTGGTCCAGATGCTTGCCAGGAAGAGAAGGGGCAAGAAAATCCACTCTTGAAATTCTCACATTCCGGGATGAGGCTGTACTTGAGGGTGATGCCATGGAACCTACAGGGGAAGACATGACGGAACTGGGGGACCTGCCTGAGCTGACACATTGGCAGCAAAAAAAGGTCCCACCAGGGAGGAATTATATGCAGTGCAGACAGAGAACCAGGCTGAGAACCAGGCAGCTGGTAACGCCTTAGGATCTCACCTGATCTATTGGGAGAAAGTTCTCCTGTATAGCAAGCCTAATATTGCTGACCCTGGGGAAGTCCATGTGCTGGTAGTGCCCCAGTGCTTCAAAACCTTACTACTGAGCTTGGCTCATGATGTGCCTCAGGCCTGGTCATTTGGGGCAGAACTAGACCTTTGACAGGCTTGTCACTTACTTTTATTGACCCCAAATATGGAAGACCTCAGAAGCGTTCTGCAGGACCTGTTATACCTGCCAGGCGAGTGGCAAATATGGGAAGAGGTGCAAGGCTCCTCTCTAACCGTTTCATGTCATGCGAACCCCTTTTGAGCATGTGGGCATTGACATTGTGGGGCCTCTGGATCTCAAGAACGTCATGGTTAACATGTTCATCCTGGTCTTGGTTGACCATGCCACCCGGTACCCGAAAGTAATCCCTCTGGGAACGGTGACTGTCCCACAGTGAGCAGGGCACTGATGGGGATTTGTAACCGCATAGGTTTCCCCAAGGACGTGGTATCTGACTGGGGTACCAACTTCATGTCTTTGTACATAAAGGACATGTGGAAGGTGTGTGGTGTTACCTACAAGTTCTTACTAAGCCTTCTATTCGCCTATAGGGAGGTACCGCAGAAGGAGGTTGGCTTAAGCCCTTTTGACCTTCTGTATGAGCACCATGTGAGAGGACCTCACAATTTGGTAAAGGAGGACTGGGAGCAAGCTCCTAGGCAGCTACCTACCCCAGAATGTATTCAGTTACATTCAGACCTTCCTGAATAAGACAGCCTGATTCCAGAAACTCACCCAGGAGTATCTGGAAGCTAGCCAGGAGGACATGGTACATTGGTATGACCAGAAAAACACACTTGTTGAGTTTCAGCCTGGCCAGAATGTGTGGGTGGTGGGCCTGGTAGAGACCCACTCTTTTCAAGCCCGCTGGTCTGGGACATATGAGGTGAAGGAGCCCAAGAGTAATGTCCCCTACCTGGTGAATATGCAGACTCCTAGGAACCCTTTGAGGGTCCTACATGTGACCCACATATAACCAAATTTTGAGAGGTCTGAGTCGACCATGATCTTGGTCATGGTTGATTAAATTGAACAGGAGAGTGTACCTCTTCCCAGCCTCCCAGTCTCCAAAGATCAGGATGGGTCAGTAGGAGAAGTGATCCTCTCCTTTACTCTGATCCTAGAACAGCAGAGTGACTGTCACCAGTTTCTGGCACAGTTTGCCTCTCTGTTCTCATTCATGCCAGAAGTCATAGAATGGTGGACCCACGTCATTGACATTGGGGATAGCCTACCTGTTACTCACAAGTCTTAAATGTTATCTGACAGAATGAGAAACATCATCAAGCAGAAGTCGGGGATGATTGAGCCGTCCAACAGTTCTTGGTCTATCCCAGTGTTTTTTGTCCACAAGACTGCTCCACCCAGTGTCACACCTGAACTGCAGTTCTTTAATGACTACCGTGGGCTCAAGGCAGTTGCTAAGATTGACTCTCGCCCCATCCCAGAGCTGCTGAGCTCATTGACCGGCTTGGAGCTGCCAAGTTCCTCAGCATGTTTGATCTAACATCTGGGTACTGGCAGATTGCCTTCACCAAGGAAACTCAAGAGAGGTCAGCCTTCTCAACACTAGAAAGGCACTACCAGTTCCGTGTCATGCCTTTTGGGTTAAAGAATGCCCCTGCTACATTCCAGGTCCTGGTTGTGTTGGAGAACTTCAGTGCGACCTACCTTGACAACATTGCAATCTTCAGCTCCAGTTGGGAGGACCATTTCTATCATCTTCTGGAGGTGTTGAAGGCCCTGCAGAGCGCAGGCCTCACTATCAAAGCCAGTAAGTACCAGATAGGGCAGGGGTCCATGGTGTACTTGGGACACGAGGTAAGGAGCGGCAGGGTGCAGCCCCTACAGCTAATGACACCATTCCGGCTTGGGCACCAACCCCCCCAAGACCCAGACCGAGGTGAGAGCCTTTTTAGGTCTCACCAGGTACTACAGGAGATTTGTTAAGGGGTATGGCCCAAACCTTCCCATTTATTACATAAAAGGGCCCCTAAGGTAGGCCCAGATAGCCCAATTGGCAGGATTCAGTATATTTGAAAGGTAGGACATATATTGTTCTATTTTACATGTCCTGGTAGTCGAAAATGCTAAATTCATGTTCCACTACAGCAAGGCCCATCCCTCCCATAGGTTAGTATTGGAGCTGCCCTGTAACATTTTGTTTTGTCTCTTCCAATTGGGAGCTGATAGAAAATTGGAGTTTGGTGTCTCAGGACTCACAATTTAAAAATACATATTTTAGTGAAGTTAGTTTTTTCATTGCAGGTCTGAAAATGACACTTTCAGAAAGCTGGAATTTTCTCACTTTCATCATTCTGTGCCTCTGCCTGCCTCTGAATATATGTCTGGGTCAGGATGATAGTTGGGCTGTTTGTGCATTGACACTAGACAGTCACAAAATGGGTGCTGAGTTATGCCTAGGTCCGGGCGGCAAACTCCTCTTGTGGAGTTGGCAAAAATCGGGCACTCTGTGCTCCATGGAGGAACGCGGAGTTCCTGAATTTCACCTTTCGGGTGCGAAGTGGAGCTTTTTTCTGTTCATTGTTTGCAGGCGGCGGCGGGCGCCATCTTGGATTGGGCTGGGGCTGCGCTCTAGTCGCGCTGGCCTCCCGCCCTCCCAGACTATTTAGCTTCCCGTTTTCACTCGTTTGCTGCCTTTCTATGCTCTCCCTGTGTGGGCACTAGGGCTGCGAGCTACCTGAGACCATTACTTGATATTTGCTGTGTTTTAAATCGTCATTGCATTTGGTTTTTACATCGTTTTAAATTCGTGCTGAAAATTCTTTTGGGGGCTTTTTATTAGCTTACATTAACTGGGAATTATTTTAGAGGCACTCTAACACCCCTTTACATGCTATATCTCCTTTCTTTCGCCTTACCGCCTTCATTGTTTGCAGGCGGCGGCGGGCGCCATCTTGGGTTGGGCTGGGGCTGCGCTCTAGTCGCGCTGGCCTCCCACCCTCCTCACGGCCTATAAATGAGCACCTATAACAGACGGCGCAGCGGGCTGGCGCAGCGGGCGCGCCGAAGCCGCGCCAAAGCCAAGCCCGTCTGCGGCCGGACACGGCCCAGGGCCATGACCCCTGGTCTTTCTGTGCGCTACTCCGCGGACCAAATTAGACTGCTCAATCCGGGCCTCCTCAGCCACCACTATATTCCCTTACCTCCCCCAACCGATGTGAGTATCAATCCCGCCCCGTGTCCTGGATGTAATTTCCAATTACCTTCCCCATTGTTACCCAATTCATTAGTTCCTGACGCCCTCTCCTGTTCGCCCTTCGCCCCATTCCAGGGATGTCGAGCGGCGTTAATTAACACACGCTCTCTCCCTTGTCATAGTCCAGATATTAGTGAGTTTATTATTAATCACGACCTCGACTTTCTTTTTGCTACCGAAACTTGGGGAGATGCGGGCTCGGGACCTGACTTTTGTCAGGCCACCCCGGATGGTTATAGCATTGTGAGACATGACAGACAAATAGGAAGAGGTGGAGGACTCGCTATAATTTACAAGAATCAGTATTATACCACGCTTGACCCCATCTTATCCACCTACTGTGAAGCTGCAACTTTTGCAATTAACATCAACTGCAAACAAACTTTTAAAGGCATTTTGCTCTATCGACCTCCTGGACCTCGGAATTCCTTTCTTGGGTCCCTCTCTGAGCTAAACGACTACACAATAAGCTCTGCTGATTACACAGTATTGGGAGATTTTAATTTCCCTTTGGAAGAACCGGGAAATCACGACACTGCCCAACTCACTGCTGACTTCCTTACTCTAGGACTCCAACAATTGGTAAACGGACCTACTCACCAGGCGGGACACACTCTAGACGGCGTGTTCACGAACAACTCTCTTATTACAATATTAGACACCTTACCTCTTACCTGGACTGACCACAGGGCCATTATATTTGGTATTGATACTCGCCCAGTCAACCTCCCCGCTTCTAGACCACCTACCAGGGCAGCAATTCGTGCCTGGAAGAATGCTGACATCCCTCAAATGGCAAATATCTTGACATTATCCTCCCCTGCTATAGGGTCCAATCCTGTCCCTTCAGCCTCTGATTTCCAAGACTGGATCAGGAACGCTGCTGATCAGGTCGCTCCAGAAAAGTCAATCCAACCTAATAGAAGGTCGCCTTCGGCGGCATGGTATACAGAAGAGCTTAGACTTCACCGACAACATTGTCGGAATTTAGAAAGACACTGGAGGAAATCCTATTGCCCCATTGCTAAGCAATCTTACAAAGATGCCTTAACCATATATAAAAAGGCCATCACTACTCGGAAAATGACTCTCGAGTTAAATAAACAATGCCAGGAATTCGGCCAGAGAACTGTTTTCAGTGGTCAACTCCTTATCCACACCTCCATCGGGTCTCGGAGTAGAACCCTCCCAACTGTTCTGTAACGCACTGTCCACCTTCTTTACTACTAAAGTGGCAGATATCTATGCATCCTTTGGTGGAGATTCAGGGGTTAGATCCACTGCCAGCAATAAGGAACTTCCCCATAATAACTATGACCATTTTTCTTCTTTTGCTGACACCTCTGAAGACCAAATTAGCAGACTCATTTCCATCACCAAGTCTGGATCTCCTCTGGACCCATGTCCTCCCTCAGTGATGGCTAATTTAAGTGAGGTGATTTCCCATCCACTCATGGAAATCTGCAACACTGCCTGTCAAACCGGATGTTATCCAGTCCCGTGGAAGAAGGCAGTGATCAAGCCTCTTCTGAAGAAGCCCTCCCTGGATCCCTCCGCCCCGGTCAGCTATAGACCAATTGCCTGTCTTCCCTTCCCGGCCAAAATTTGCGAAGCTCTGATGAATATACAGCTCTCAGAGTTCGTCGACACGTACCAACTCCTAGACGAAACGCAGTTTGGCTTTAGGAAGGGACACGAGACGGAGACCACTTTAATAAAAGCTTCTGATGAAATCAGAACCATCATGGATCAGGGAGGAACGGCCTTCTTAATTCTTCTGGATCTATCCGCTGCATTTGACACGGTCGACCATGCTATTTTGGTCGACCGTGTCACAGCTCTGGGGATTGACGGTTCGGCGAGAGACCTTATTTCATCTTTTCTGGCCGACCGCACCCAGACAGTTAAGTTGGGTAATTTCTACTCTCCCGTCTCTGCACTACCATGTGGAGTACCACAGGGCTCCTCGCTAAGTCCCACGTTATTTAACATCTACGTAGCGGACTTAGCGAGGGTAATAAAGGCCTATGGGGTGCGATTAACTTCTTACGCAGACGATACCCAACTGGTGCTGGCGATCCACAAGAACGGTACAGCAGTGGCAGCCAATTTTCAGGAAGCAATGCTTGCTGTCAGCACGTGGATGTCCTCCAACTGCCTAAGGCTCAACTCGGATAAAACCGAGGTTATGACCTTTGGCAACCTCGCCCCAGAATGGTCTTCCATCTGGTGGCCCAAACAATTGGGCTCTCCACCTGTCCCAGTGGCAAAAGCGAGGAACTTGGGAGTCATCTTCGATAGCAAACTAACTTTCAACCTTCATGTTAACAAGGTTGTCTCCTCGGCCTTCTTCATGTTAAAGAAAATAAAGAAATTGCTGCCTTATCTCCCCCCCTCTGCCGGGAAGACGTTAGTTACCACTCTGGTATTATCCAAAATGGATTATGGAAATGCCCTTTTCCTTAATACCCAGAAATCTGTGCTGTCAAAGCTACAGTCGGTACAGAATGCGGCTGCCAGAACTCTTTTAAACATCCCTCGCCACCAGTCTACCACCCTTGCCATCCGCCAGCTTCACTGGCTCAGAATAGAGAGCCGCATTAAGTTCAAGGCCCTCTGCATTGCCTACAAGGCAGTGCATGGCATAGGACCCAAATTCCTGACTGAGGCACTCCAGCTGTACACCCCCAAAAGACTGTTGAGATCTGCCAACACTTGCCTTCTTCCTGTACCTCGCACTAGAACGGCAACTTGGGGAGACCGTCGCTTTTTAGTGGCCACACCAAAACTCTGGAACCTTCTTCCATTAAATATCAAAAATGCCCCCAACCTGATGAGCTTCCGGAGGCTCGTAAAGACATGGCTGTTTGACCAGTGAACTCTACTATTATGGTCCTGCTAGCTCACACATGCGCCGAGACACCCCAGGGTATTTGTTTGCGCAATAAAAATCTCAAAAATAAATAAAAATAAATAAATTCGCACTCTCGAGTTTTGCTTTGGTACTTGACCGCAAGAGCCAAGAGCCTCGGGCAGCTTACAAATAAGTGCAAGACTCCTCCCACTGCTAGCAAGCTCCCGCTAGAGTTTGCACTCACTGCACGGGTTCAGGTTGCGACGGAGCCAATCAAGAGGGGATCGCAAACAGAGGGATTGAGCAGTTTTTCTGCTGGAGATGAAAGGGTTTTGGAGTGCAATTTGTTCTCAAACTGGCTTTTGGAGTTGTTTTTTTTGGAAGAGAAACTTTTTTAAAACTTTTTATTTCAAACAGGAAGGAAGTCCCCAAGAGACTCCATCTTACTGTTCCTGACCAGCAGGCCCCTCCCAATGCTTTGTCCCTCTCCTGGTCACTCTTCATTGGGATTTGGAACTGGAAGGATCACTCTCCTTGTATGCCTTTATATAACCATTAGATTTACGGACTCTGTAATTGAGATTTCACAAGTAAGTTGATAAACTGCTGTATAAAGGTGTTCTTTGTTTGATTGGGGCAATTGACCTGGATTTGCTTGTACTTTTAATCAATTTGTAAAATGTATTGTGGTTGTTGACCTGCTATATGCAAAGTAGGTGTGCAGCATGCTGCTCATTAGAAGAGATGTCTTGCTTATTTATCCAAATACAAATATGCATTCATCCTTTCATTCTAATTCACTCTTAACCACTATGATTACTCTTTACTTTCTCACATTCAGTATTTTACCAGAATTTCCAATCCATTTTCCATCCATTCAATAGCCATTAGCCACCCATTCTTCAAGCCATCCTTTCACTCATCATCCCTCTATCCACCCAGGCACCCTTTCACCCACCTACCCTTTCACTCATATATTATTTCATTTATTTTAACCTTCTGGTCACCTTTCCATCAAGCCATCAACTCTCATTATGTGTTCCTTTGCTGAGTTGCAGATAGAAGAGGCCATTAAAAACTCAACCACCGCTGCAGCTGGTAAAGCTGGGGAGATTCACTTAACAGTCATATGTTGATGACAATATACTGGTAACCAGCTAGGGAGTATAGTAATTGCAAGAAATTATGTGGCTTACCAGTACCAGTACCTGCTGCCGCTTCTCCAACCCCAACTGACCCATTTCCGCCTGCAAAGGCACTGAAACTGGCATCACTGGTATTCTGCGGGGCTACAGTAAAATATTATACATATTTTAAATGCCAGATACACCATTCCAAATTCAACTGCACTATAGCACTACAGTTCAGTTAGCACAGCAGTCTCTTCTAACAATATGACTCTGGAAATTTGATTGGTTCACAAAGTTATACAAGTCCGTGGTGGAATAATGGTCAATGAAAGAAATATTGTGTTGGTGGCTAATGCAGTGGGAATGGGACCTCCCACTTTTTTTCCAGCCATGCTGCACAGTCATGGAAGACTGCTGGTGTACTGTAACAATAAATGAGCGAGACAGCAGCACAGTACATTGGGGGGTCCATGATGACCACGGCCACTCTCTTGTGAACTCAACCATGATATAACATGAGCAGGAAAAAGAAAGCCTTCTCAACAAACATACATGATGTATTGTATTTATAATACTAGCTTACTTGGGCCTGCAATCTTCACGATAGACAGCTCCAACATGCTAAAATCCCAAGATTCATTAATCCCTATGTCCACAACAATCATAAAACCCAACATAGGGAAATTATATTAATAAATTATAGGACTTACTGTGGTCTGCAGAGCCCTTGGCAGCGGTGCTGGTGGTCGGCACCGGCTGACCAGCTTCTCCTGGAACCTTGATAGCATTCCTCTTCTTGCCCTTGGTGATGATTTCAGAAATTAGGAAGATAAAAAAATAGATAAGTGATTCAGTTAAAAATCTCCCAAAAATGTTTTATGATAAGCAAACGCAGCCACATTGTAATTCTCTAAAACAGATCGCCTATAGTACTACTTGCTTCGACTCGAGTCTATCGACTATCATTGAGTTGCCCAAACTAATCCTGAAATCCCTATCTCAAATGTACTAATCAAAAACGACAATTGGTACTAATGCATTACAGTGAATTATCTTGGATTCTATTCCTTTTTCTCAACCCACTTGACAACTCTTTCTCCCTTTTTTGCAATGCATAAATGCATACTAAACATCGTTGTGAGATAAATAACTTGCAGATGTACGCGCTACATAAACAAAGTCCTAGAGAGAACACACTATTCACTAATTCACTATAGTGACAGGAGAACAGTCTACAATGGGTTCTTAATTAATCAGCCAAAGCGAGTGCCAACGAGTATGATTAGAGAGCACTGAGCACCTGCCTAGCAGAAACTAGAAACTGGATCACACAATAATATACCAGCATAAACTAAACATTACTGACTTCTAAGTGTGAACAGAATGCTATTCAGAAAAAAACTGAATTTTAATACTGTAGAACATAAACACAATACATAGGTAATACTCACTGAGCCCCAGAATCTAAATGCCTAGCAGGTCGATAAGGTCCCGTTCCAGGTCTGGATTGTCCGCCCAGTGGTGCGTCAGCTACTGGGTGGTGTGCCGCCTGCTTTGGTGCACCATCCCACAGTGCTGTTGATGCTCCTGCAGGGAGTATCCGCTACCTGGCTTTCTTGCTGCTACCAGCATAGAGGAGAATTAGCGCTGCTCAACACAAAAAAGTGCTGCTACCTCCTCCTCTCAGATTGCCTAGGGCTATACACCTAGACGACTGTGCCAGCAGCAAGGAAACCATCCCTCTCAGATGGCACTGGGTAGGGTAGAAAAAAGAAAGAAAAGGCTGGGAAAAGAAAGAAGAAAGAATAAGGAAGTAAGGGGAAATAAAGTAAAAAAGTGACAAAAACACGAAAAGAAATTCCCAAAAAACATAAAATATACAAACACAAAAACACACACTAAAATGAAAAAAGAAAAGTTTGGGGTAGATATGTTTTAAAGGAGGAGGGTTACATAGATTAATGAGAGATTTTGATTTAGACCCAGCTCCAAAACAGAGAGCAGAAAAACAAGATGGCCTCGCCCATGTGGACCACAGGGTGCCGATCGCATGAGATTTAGAACGTTCTTGAGAACTGTGTGATGCTGTGCGCGTGCGATGTGGAGCGCGACGATAAACTTGGTGTTCTCATCGTGACAGGAACAGGTGTGTAATAAACTCTGCCCACTAGCGGAACCCTGCAAAGTGCAGCAGAGTTTTTTGTAACTCTGCGTAGGTTCGCAAAGCATAGCTCCGCAGATTCCACCCAGATCTAGTTATGCCATTCCTATACTGATGGCCCATTACCAGGATGATGGGCCTTCCTGATCCAGAGTGGTGAAAGGAGTTGACACTGACAGTTGAATAGGGCTGTGACTGTCCTTTAGAAGTGTCCACCCCCCGTAGTGTGTATAGAGCCAGGGCAGAGAAAGATAGGGTCCTGTTCACTACAAAGACTTTCCTTTGAAGTTTGCCTACTTCAAAGGCTCAAATGGGTATAGGTATTACCCCAGGGGGCATGGCTTGGCACGCAATGGCGACGGACGCACACGGGTAGAGCTCCGACCTAAGCTCCCCTACCCGAGGCCGCTTCTCCGCTACTAATATCCTGAACAGTCCACGGCTGTGGGCAGACCCGGAGAAACCACCCGCCGACAACCTAGCCAAGACACACACCGGGAACCGCACCGACAGAGCCTGAGCGCCTGCAGCTGCATCGGGCGACTCCCGCCCCCGGCACACCCAACTACGCGAGGCCGGGGACTTGGCGGTTGCGACAGGCCCGACGCTGGGGCCCACTTGGCGCCACTCCGACAACGACGCCTGGATGCCTCCTGTGCCCGCATGGTTCCACCACCAATACTACCCCTACGATAACCCACGGACTCCCACGAGACGGTTGGCGTGAAGCAATCCCTGCCAGTGCTGGGCGCCTGTGTGGAGGCCCCACACCTCGTGGCCCACGTACTACACTGCCGATAGAACGCGGGAGGCCACCTAGGACTCAGGCCTCCGCGAAACTGCAGAGGCGAGATCCCCCTCCTCCCACTTGTCTGAAGGAGCAACTCCGGTCGGATGGGCGGCACTGAGAGCAGTGAGAGACTAACAGGCACGCGAGCCGCCATTTGCAAAGCCATGCTCTATGGATGAGTGAACTACACTGCCTGCCTGTTATGCAGCCACTGGTGGCGCTTTTGTGAGCTTCATTCTCCGTTCACCTGATCTCTGAAAAGTTAGTGGTGGGCCTCCGGCAACACAGCCATAGTGCGCTGCCCCAAGACACGGATTGGCGGCCCTCCCGGAGATTGGCGGCCTACCATTCTGGCCACGCAACCACACCAGCTATCTCCTATACATATCTGTGCCCCTAACATAAAGGACGCTTTGGCGCCAAGTCTTGCCCATGTCTAGAGGAGTGAGGACACTCACAGGCACAGGTGGTACATCACTCAAGGGGAAGCAAATCAAATCACCGGCCAAGATGGCGACTGACGCTGTGTCTATGAAATTGGATAATGTGCTTGCCGTGATGCAACGCCTAGAAACGTCTCTACAACAGACTCGCACCTCCCTGGAAGCCAAGATAGACACTGCGGCTATAGACTTGACCCATCTCAAGGCTGATCATAAAAAATTGCAAGATCGATCCACAGCGCTGGAAGGCTCGGTAGCCGATGTCGAGCCCCGAGTAAGTCAATCGGAGAAACATGTCCGTGACCTTCTGAACAGGGTGGAATTCCTGGAAGAACGGGCGGAGGATGCGGAAGGTCGGGCAAGACGAGATAACATTAGACTGGTTGGAATACCGGAAAAATGGGAGGGGGCCGGCCCCAAGGGACATGTAGATGACTGGCTATGGGGCCTACTACCGGAAGGTGTGTTATGGGCCTCATTTCGTGGTAGAAAAAGCACATCGTGTCCCCACAAGGCCCCTCCCTCCGGGCTCTAATCCCCGACCGCTGATCCTACGAGTCCTCAATTACAGAGACCGTGACACTATTCTACGACAGTCCAGGAAAATTGGAGACATTCGAATCGACAACGCCACAGTGATGTTCTTTCCGGATTATACCATCCAGGTGCAGAGTCAAAGACACTCTTTTTTGGCGGCAAAAACGCAGATTGAGACAACTGGGCCTCAAATATTCCCTCCTCTTCCCGGGCAGACTACGCGGAGTGGCACAGGAAAAAACACACTTTTTCACTGATCCTAAAGAAGTCGAGGCCTGGTTGGATGGCCGAGTGGAGGGGACACCCAGAAGAACAAAGAGCACCACCACGGTGCCGCACACCAGGGGACAGAGACGCCGCCGCCGTCCCAAATCGCCCACACCTCATCACACACAGGAGACGACTACACGCTCCCCCCCAGCGGATCAAATCCTGCAGGAACAGCGGGATCCACTATGTAAAGTATCGGAGATCAGCAGCTCCCCAGTGTCATCCTCTGCGCTACATGCCAGCCCACGAGCCTTCCCCAGCGATGATGAAGCAATCTATGGCTTAACGGACTCTCAGCAATCCGCTGACCTCCCCGATGTCACACCGCAGACGGCGGACCGACCGATCTGAGGAGACCCCCCCCCCCTTCTTATTTGACAATTGTTGAGTTCGACATCTTGTGGTGAATGGCCTCACTGATGAGGCTTTGACACCTCGTGGCCCATATAGGACACGCTGGACCGGAGCACGGGCAGGACCCCCTTGCTCTGCGGGCCCTAACATCGATGGAGACGCAGTGAGTAACCCATTGCTATCGCCACCCGCGCTGGCTCAATGACACTGAGACCTTTTTCTCCCTGCTGGAACCATTGCCTGGTGCCTTTAGACAATCTTTCCTACACCATGCCACTATATGTGGACATACTCTCCTGCCCCATCGTGCGGGTTGGCTTCCGGGGACGCCCGCTGGCTGTGGCAAACCTTCAACGGCCTAGGGTGGGTGGTGAGCCCCCCTCCCTGATCCTTCTGTTTTCCTCATTGTAAACTATATTATACCGTTGTCATTGATGCCGACCACTTACCCCCCCTTAGCTTAGTCACATTTTCTTAACTCAATAGAGTGTTTGGACGGCAACATGTTGCGAAGCCGACCTTTTTGTATTTGTTATTGTTTTACACTGTTTGAACTATGTGCTTTTTATCCCGACCCAGACTCTGTCCCCTCTGCTTTCAGATTCTTCTCAACTTCGATCCACCTTTGGATCACACCAGACACTTCTGCTTCCCATCGCCTGCAGCATCTTCAGCTCCAAGCACCAAGAGCCTGCGTGTCAAAACCCGACGCCACTTTGACCCTGTGCACCCACTTCCTGTGGGTGAGGTAACATTGCAACGCCAGTGTGCCCACATTGGTACACACCTCTAGGGTCTGTGTCTTAAGTTTTGTTCCTCTAGGTTCAGCGGAAGTATCTTTAAACTCTTTTTGTGTAACTTTTACGCACCATTGACATTGCATTGGTGCAAGCCGCCCTTTACCTGCTGCACCCGAATCCCGCGGGCTTCTCCCGACTTCAGCATTGCTAGTCCAGACTGCTCCCAGCGATTCTCTAGGCCCTAGGCCTAACCACTGTTCGATTCGTATCTCTTATACCACTTTTTTAATATATGGTTTGAGTGGCCACCTGCCCTCATCCATAATTGTGCAACTTTATATGTTATACTGTGCTTTTGATTTAACGCTTGTGCCCCTTTGCTCATAAAGAGTACTGGGGATTAATTTAGAAATAAACACACACATTTTTATAATTTATACTTGTGTGGTGTCCTTTCATTTGATATTACAGGATTGTATGTGGTAAAACAGCTCGCTCAACACAACCTCTTAAGTCAAGCCTTTAAGGCTGCTTAGTCCATGCTACCCCTAGGATAGCTTGTCTAACAAGGTTGACTTACAACCAGACACCATAAGGGATTGTTTGGACTGATGGACTGATACAAGGTGGTTCCAGAATTGGAAACATCACATATCAGGCCAACTTCTCACAGGAATGCCACAGAGTCTTAGCGTCAATAAACTCTATTTTATCTTCCAATGATAGTTTGTTTCCAGAAGAGCGAAATTCTCTTAGGGTAGCATAACATTTCAGGACCAGCTACCCATGTGACCCCCTGGCCACCTTTAGTTTATCAATCATCCAGCTTTGTAATTTCATAGATTTATTAACAACTTTCCTAAAAGCTTGACCAGACATACTTGCGTCCCACATGCCACCCAATTCGAACTTCTCAGAGCTACTCTCGAGAATTTTTGTTTGTATTCGCCATAATTTGAAGATTCATTTCTGGCCAGACTCGATAGGCAAGTGTTTCATCTTCAGTGGATCGCAATTTGGGTTCATTGATTATTGATACCTAAAATATCCCCATACCATACAATAAGATTGAGTTTTAAATATCAATGTCAAAATTATCAACATCCTATATTTATGATGATAAGTACAAAAATATCAACAACAAAAATATTGATGTGAAAAATATATTTGTACGAAATATCATTTTTTATATATACGTAAAATAAAATAATAAATATAAATATATTAATTAAAAGATTGAATCCACATTTAAAAAAATATAACAAATAAATGTTAATTAAAAATAGTTAAACACACATATATAATCATTAATATATATATATATATTCCATAGGCACTCTACCTGTCACCCGACGACCTTATCGCAAACAATATGTAGATATACCAACAACATAAAATCTATTAAAAACACATTCTATTAGAAATTAAAACATTAGGGGCCCGATGTAGGAGCCCTAATACCGGTTGGAAACGGCCGATTTTGGCCGTTTCCGACCGGTATTAGGGTTTTCTAATGTAGGAGCATGCTTTACAGAATCGGTATTTTACCGAATCTGTATTTACAGATTCAGTAAAATTATCGAATCGGTAAATACAGACTTGGTAAAAATACCGATTCTGTAAAAGCACATGTAGGTAGCACATCTTTGAGTGCCGCAGGCCTTTCAGATTCGGTATTTTACCACCCAATCCAATTGGGTGGTAAAATACCAAATCCAGGTGTGCATGCACATCTGTGCATGCACACCTGTGCAATGTGACACACAGACATGCCCTTAGGGCATGTCTGTGTGCCACATGGCACTCCAGTCCGGAACTGGGGTGCCAGAGGGTGTCAAAGTGACACCCCCTGCACCCTTACAAAAATCGGAATTTAATGAATCGGTAAATACCGATTCGGTATTCACCATTGATTCCTATGGGCTTCAAGGCCCATAGGAATCAATGGGGGATACCGATTCTGTATTTACCGAATCGGTAAATACCGAATCTTACAGATTCGGTATTTACCGATTCTGAAATACCTACATGTGCCCCCTTCTATTTTACCACTTCTTAAATACCGAATCGGTAAAATTCTGTATTTTAGAAGTGGTAAAATAGAATTACCTACATCTAGCCCTCAATTATTTAAAAATCTTTAAACTTAAATGTTCCACTACAGTCAGTGCAACAGTAGGGAAAGTGTTAGATAGCGAAGGGATAAAATGTACTATTCCCACTCCAGTCAATGTAACAGTAGGGAAAATGTTGGATAGCGAGGGGTAAAAATTACTATTCCCACTCCAATGAGTGCAACAGTAGGGAAACTGTTGGATAGCGGAGGTATAAAAATATTATTCCCACTCCAATGAGTGCAACAGTAGGGAAAGTGTTGGATAGCGTAAGGTTGAATTTACCATTCCCACTCCAGTCAGTGCAACAGTAGGGAAAGTATGGGATAGCGGAGGGCTAAAAATTACTTTTCCCACGCCAGTGAGTGCAACAGTAGGGGACGTGCTGGATTGCAGAGGGGTAAAAATTACTATTCCCACTTCAATGAGTGCAACAGTAGGGAAAGTGATGGAAAGAGGAGGGTTAACATTTAGGGGGCCATTAGGATGTTGGGCGGATTGCCTCCGCCAGGCTGGCGGAGGCAATCCGCCCAACATCCTTCCCTGAATTCCACCCCGCCATATTACAATTGCGGGGGGTACCGCAGCGGAGCAAGACACCGCCTGCCACTTTTCCGCCCCGGTCGCCTTGCGGCTGGGGCGGAAAACAAATAATATGGTGGCGGTGTCTATCAGACACCGCCAGCCATATTATGAAAGGCATTTTGACAAGCCTTTTCGTGGCGGCAATACCGCCACGGAAAGGCAGGCCGCCTTCACTCTGGGGGACCCCTGCGGGCCCCCAGAGTGAAGGTGGGTAGAGGCATGCACACAATACTAAAAATACAGGATGTGCCCGCCACTGCGGCGGGCACATCCTAATGCCTCATCACACAAAGAGTACCTAGAGGTCAAAGCAGATCTGTCACTCAACTGTGGATACAAACCCCAACACCATACAAATAACACAGTGGTAACAAACAGTGCAAACTGAGTGTGATCATTAATGAGTTAAGACTCAAGGGCATAGGGAAAAATTCCCATCAGAAGCCACACTGTACCGCCCTCTTTTACATCATTTGGGTACTCCTTGCCCAGGAGGCATAACAAAACAAACCGGCCGGCCTGATGTTACCATGACCGTTTGTAAATGTGAATGAAATGTGTCAATAGAGGGAAGTTATTAGACATTTTCAATGTTGATGTGGCTACTGAAAAAGCAGTGTGAAAATAAGTGAGGAGGGAGTGGAGAAAAACTTAAAATTGGATAGGCTGGGTAGATATTAGTGATTTATTGTTATCTCCCAGTCTCCCAAGTTTAAAAACCAAGTGCAAACTCAGATTTAACATAATATCTGTGATCAGTAGTGGTCAACATGTTTCAGCATATCAATGAAATATTTTCATGCCTTCTTCAGGACCCGTTGTGAATTAACTACTGCTTTTGTAAGTGAAAAAATAAAAAGATATCACCTGCAATGTTCAGATTGTATGTTCAACCACATACTATTACCGCATCATGTTGGAGACACGACATCCACAGGAGCAACATGTAGAACAAACAACAAATGACAACATTATGTCACTTTCAAAAAAGGTGTTCCATATTGATGTATTACATCCTTTCATTTCCCAATGTGTCTAGATCACATGATTCGTGGGTTTATATTTATTTAAAACCACTCACCCATTAGTTGTAGTTGTTGTGGTTGTTGCGCTTCACCCCACCTGGCTGCAGCTCAGGTTTAGAGGAGCACCGCTCTAAATCAAAAAAGTCAAAATAAAGATGACAATCGTGGCTTCTTATTTGTGTCAGTAAGTTTGCGCCGGGAAACTGTGTTGTTATATCCAGTTTCCATGCGCACCTCTATAAACCAAATCCGTGCTCTTAAAAGTACAGATTATAGTTATAATGTCCTTGTGTTTATATTCTCAAAGGACAGTATTCTTTACATTATTGGTCACAAATGCAAATGCCTGGCACTCAATAGGAACTATCGTGACGTTTTGTTGAGTACCCCATTCTGAATGTAGCACATTTCGAATTGTATATTGTGTCAGTAGAATCCAGCAATCACCCAATATTGCACGTTCATATGGCAGATGAGGTTTGTAAGTCCCCAAATGCCGCCAAGTCTCGCTATTGTAATTCTGGTCTCTACTTCACTTCTTTTGACAGTATGCGTGCTACGATGTTTTCTCCTATACGCAAACATCACCAAGCTTGTAGTTATTAAACTGACGCTCGTGTGAGCCGTCACACAAGGTACGCTACCTCGGCGTGTTAGTTTACAAAAACGTTAGAAGAACTCTATCTTTTGCGGCGTCACTCACCTCTCCGTCGGTGTCTCCCGGCAGTCTTCCAAACTGTCTGGGGGGGGGCTCCGAACGGTGGAAAAGTGCCATTTTTAACTCTAATGCGTCCCGTGCTCGTGACGTCAATCATGTGACTCACGGGCATGACGGGATTTGTAGTTTTACTATCCAGTTTTTTTAGTTCTTTAGTTTTTACAATAAGTATGACAACAAAAAAGGATTTACTCGACTTTTGGCGGTAGACCTAGCTTATCATCTGTATCAATAGTATCCCTGCATTTATAGACCTTTATCACTATAATCTTATATAGCTCCAATCGTATTATTCCTATGTATTCTTGGCAATAGTGATCTTTGGACCCCGTAATTTTATGTTCTTTTGGATAATTGTAGTTTTTTGTTCTTAATTCTCTGCAACCACAGGCAATATCGATATCCTAAGTTACAACCCCGAATTTTATTATTTTAATTCTGAAACAAGGGTCTGCAGTCAGTACTATTTCAGCACAGTGTAAAGATGTATATATTTAATATCAGTCCCTCCCAACCCATGGTGAGTCTACTGTTTTACTAGCTTTAAAACAAGATAAATGGACTGAGTATAAAGTCAATTACTGTTTTAAACGACTGTACTTCAAGTTGATATTAAAAATGTTTGTATTTTCAGTGTAAACTTTATCCTTGGATAATACATTCAGATTGGATAGTCATATAGTATTATTATCCAAGGGTAATCAAATCGTTCATAATGGTCAAACCATTTTTCAGAGGGATATCCACGGTATCGGTTCATTTAGCCCTTCCTTATCTCTGTTGAGCTTGTAGACACATTTGTTCAACAAAAAACGGCCCACATCTGGACATGAATCGGATATTGAAGGCTGTTCAAGCACAGTCCAATAAAAATCATTTGGACCATGTCCAACCTCCAAAAAATGAGCAGTTAGATGGGTAGCCTGTTTACGACAGCGTACCGTGCTCTTGTGTTCCTGTATTCTTGTCCGTATCTTCCTCGTCGTCATGCCAACATACTGTTTCTGGCATGGGCAAATTATCAGATAAATGAGGTTTCCACTATTGCAGTTCGTAAATCTGCATTGTACCCAAGGTCTACTTGTGCTGAAGGACCGGGTTTTAGAACCCAGTGGCGTCAGGGAGAACGCGTGATACCTTCGAGTTCCCCTGTCTTGGCAAACAGAGACACGGGATACTTCTTGATGACGTCAAAGACTAAAGTTTAGTGGCTGCAACCAGGAACAGAGATCTACGAAGTACACACGGGTAGTTCGTCAGAGACTGCACAAATTCAATAAGCGGAGCATGGTCTTTTATGCCAAAAATCAAGCCTCAGCAAACATTCCAATTTACATTCGGTGCATCAAAAACTGACCAATGACAGTGTAACATTTCAAAAGTAGCGAATGACGACAGTCAAAGACAATCCCATTTTCCGTTGTCCAGCCCACCAGAAATGACCACGCACATTCCCGGTTTCCTGTTTGATCAGGCCGGACAAGCCCATCATAAACCCTTCGACCCAAATCAATGATTATGTCGTAAAGGAAAGGCAGAAACAGATTGGAGAGGAGATAGAAAGGTGGGAGCAGTGTACCATAAACTCGGGCATGTCCTGCTCTTTGATCTTTATCAGGCCAGATGCTGAACAAGGAACTGGCTCAGCGAGGTCAGCCTCGGGCTAGGAGTCAGTACGGCCAGGTCACCCAGAAGTCAGCTAAGGCGTACGTGTCTCAAGGACTCGCTCGGCCACAGTCATCAGGCCTATGTTAGGGCAACCACACAAAATGGCTGCCGTATACAAAATGGAACCCGGAGGTTCAAACTAAATCCTTGAATACGGAGTGTTCTCCTATATCGATTCATACGAAAACACTCAGACACGCTACACTCGCCATTTGCGGTCTGCTGACACCAAAATCGTCCATTTCCGACGATCTTTATTCAAACGGGTTCGGAACCATCGAACCTAGTTCGTAAACCACGGAACCACAGTGCCTATGTCCACGTTTGTTGATTTACAGGTTTGAGGGCACACAGAGCACGCCCCACACAGATGATGGCCTTCTACTGGTGGTAAATCCCATAGGGTGCCCACCTGTCTGGGTCCTTTGTTCTTTGGGCGTGTATGGACCAATTGATCCTTTAAGCTCTGTATTCTCTTGAACGCAAACAAGGGTAAGGAAATCTCATCACCCCCTGTATTCAATATAGACCAGTGTCTTCTGATGATTTTTTTAACTTGATTGGATCTAGTGTTGAAGGTATTCACAAAAGTAATATGGTTGTTTTTCTCCTTCGGTGGATGTATTTCAAGAAGGGACTCTCTGTTATTATTTGATGCCCTCTTCTTGGATTGTCGGATTATCTTCTTCGGATACTTCTTCTCACGGAGTTGTTTCTCCATATTTTTTGAATGGGCTTTGAATGCTTATTTGTTGGAACAGTTCCTCTGGACCCTGAGAAACTGGCCAAACGGCAAATTGTTTCTCAGGGCCCGCGGATGACAGCTTTCATAGCTGAGTAAGGCATTCTTCACCATTGGCTTTCGATAAAGCCCAGATTCAAGGCCATTCGCAGTGGCTAAGATTTTTAAATCCAGGAATGCCATTCCAGTTCTACAGTAAATTTCAAATATGCATTCCAGGTATTCAACCATTGGTGGAATGACAACAGATCTTCTTCAGTCCCACACCATATGACTAGTATATCATCTATATATCGCTTCCAAATGTGAATCGATAATAGATATGGATTTGTTGGTGTTAGTACCTCCTGTTGCTCGAAGTTGTGTACATATAAATTAGCGAGACTTTGAGCGAAGACCCTACCCATACTAGTCCCAGATCTTTGTAGGTAGGTAGTGTCCTCGAACCGAAAGTAGTTGTCCTTCATCGCTATTTCTGCCACGCCCATGATGAATGATACGGGCGTAATCGATTGGTGGTCACTTTGTTCCAAAAGGTGGCCCACAACTTCAAGGGTCTCTGTTTGGGGAATCAAGGTATACAATGACTCCACATCAAAGGATACAAGGATGTCGGTATTGATGTCATATTGTATTTCAGGAAGAAGTCTCAAAACATCCTTAGTGTCTTGAAGGAACGTTGGCTTGGCTTTTACCATCGGGTTCAAAAAATGATCCACGAAGGTAGAAATTGGTTCCAAAATGGAACCGATTCTAGAAATAATAGGCCGCCCTGGTGGTGGTCTTTGGGGTTTGTGGACTTTTGGAAGGCAATAAAAATATGGAATTGTAGGTGGGGTGGTTAGAAGGTATTGACCCTCTTGTGATGTAATCCACCCTTCAGAGGCTGCTTCTTCCACCATATGCCCGATCTTGGTCTTGAGTCGTTCTGTAGGATCCTCCGTTAGTGGGAGATATGATTTTTGATCACTCAGTTGCCTCAGACATTCATTTCTGTAGGTATCGGTATCAAGTATAACAGTCTCCCCGCCCTTATCGGCTGGTTTTATTATTATTTTCTCATTTGATGTTAATGAGCGTAAGGCCGACTGTTCTTTTCTAGACAGAGTGATGAAGGGCTTGTTCTCAGTTTGATAGAGACGGTGTATATCATTCTTTACTGCCTCTTCAAACGTCAATACCTTGGCAGGTAGTCCAATACTTGCTGGATTGAATGTTGAGGGTTTCATCAATCCGGTATTCTTGTCCTCAATCCGTGTTTCAGTGTTCGATTGTTTTGAAAAAAAGTAATGTAGCCTGATCTTTCTAAAGAACTTGGATAGTTCCACCTGTGCCACAAAAGGGTCCCCTTTCTGAGTTGTTACGAATCCTAAGCCTTTATTTAACAGACTTTTTCATTGTCTGACAGCACATGCGAGCTTAGATTCATCACGAGACTGTCGCATTGCTCATCCCTGCCGTTTCTTGGGGGACTTTCTTCCCGCTGCGGAGGTCCATCGTAGGTTGTGGTGTAGTGCCCCAGTGAACCTGTTGTTTTGCTCCTTGTCTCCTCCTGTCCCTGCCCCGTCTCGGGCCAAACTCTAAAAAAGGCAACATTCCTGGGCCTTGCTGCATTTGCGGAAGACAGAAGGGACCCATCTGTGGGGGATATGACGGTCCATACATCCACGGGTTTGCTTGCCACCAGGGTTGATATTGGTTCTGGTTCTGAGTATGGAACCCACCCCTCCAATTTCTGTGATTTCCACGTCCCCTTTGGGTGTTGTTGATGGATCCTAATGCCCTCCACCGGACCCCCTCCCTTATGGCAGGCGGTCCCGTTTACTGATGGGATGGCGGGCGGGCTGAGGCCCTTACTATTCCCACTCCAGTCAGTGCAACAGTAGGGAAAGTGTTGGATAGTGGTGGGGTCAAAATTACTATTTCCACTCCATTGAGTGCAACAGTAGGAAAAGTGTTGGATAGCGGAGGGAAAAAATTTACTATTCACACTCCAGTCAGTGAAACAGTAGGGAAAGTATTGAATAGCTGAGGGGTAAAAATTTCTATTCCCACTCCAGTGAGTGCAACAGAAGGGAAAGTGTTGGATAACAGATGGATAAAATGTACTATTTCCACTCCAGTCAGTGAAGCAGTAGGGAAAGTGTTGGATAGCAGAGGGGTAAAACATTTTATTCCCACTCCAGTGAGTACAACAATAGGGTATTTTTTGGATTGCAGAGGGGTAAAATTACTAATCCCACTCCAATGAGTGCAACAATAGGGAAAGTGTTGGATAGCGGATGGGTGAAAATTACAATTCCCACTCCTGTGAGTGCAACAGTAGGGAAAGTGTTGGATAGTGGAGGGATAACATTTACTATTCTCACTCCAGTCAGTGCAACAGTAGGGAAAGTGTTGGATTGCGGAGGGGTGAAAATTAGTAGTTCCAATTCCAGTCACTTCAAAATTAAAAGCAAAGGAAATATCAACTACAAAAAAATATTTAAAAATCAAAATAAATAACACAAAAAATATAAAAATGTA
The DNA here is from genome assembly GCF_964263255.1 of Lissotriton vulgaris. Classification (NCBI taxonomy): domain Eukaryota; kingdom Metazoa; phylum Chordata; class Amphibia; order Caudata; family Salamandridae; genus Lissotriton; species Lissotriton vulgaris. The sequence goes on along the minus strand of NC_141688.1, from coordinate 70,808,683 downwards.
AAAAATTAAAATACAAATATATTTAATATTGAAAAAAATATATTATAATGTGAAATACATATAACACATACCTACAAATATGATGTAAAATAAAATTAAAATAAACATTTCTAACAACAAATACATTTTTTAATTAGAAACTATCAAGAAACGAAAACATTATTATTATTACACATTTTTTTGATTTCCAACCTTATAACATCACACGATTCACAACCCACATTTAAATTTAAAAAAGTACCTCTATAATTAACTTAACTATCAATTAAAGAAATATTATTTAAAGAAAACAAAATTAAAATGCATAACAATTAAACAACTTCTCACCCATTACCTCATTAATCTCCACAACCCACAGCTAAATCTAAACTGTAAAAAAAATCAATTACACAATAAAAAATTATTTTCAATAAAAAAATAATAGTATTTAACAACAAATTATAAAGTAAGAAAAATTATTTTCCTCCCCACCCGTTACCCCTATAAAACCAAACCCCCAAAAAATAACAATTAGCCTAATCAATTATCAATGAATTACTTATTACTAATGATTAACTAATTATTAATTAATTAAACATAAATTACTTCCCACCCTTTACCGCTATAAACCCCCATCCCACACTAAAAATGAATTACACACATTCCATATTTAATTTTCAAAGAATTAAGTACTATTAATTAACAATTAATTAATACTTAATTAATAATAAATTACATCCCACAATTAACACAATGAAATATCAATTAAATAAATATTAATAAATAAAAAATAACTATGAATTCATTATAATTAAATTACTTCCCACCATATTCCCCTATAAAACCACAACCCGCTACGGAACTGAAAAAACAAAAAATGTATTTAAATTACAATTGATAACTACAAAAAATGTAACGCATATATTAAAAAACATAAACAATACTTATACTAAAAAATACATCAAATACATTTAAAATATATACTAGAATACATAACACTAATTAAAAAATCAATATTTTAAACAACTATGCGCCCGATTACAATGGCAGACAGATTGTTTTGTTGTTGGGACCTGCCTGCCTACAGGGCAAATTAGGATGCAACTTCCACTGTGGCAGTCGCATTGTCCATGTTTTGTATTGCAGCGGGTGCTGTGCTCTGCAGCACCCCCTGCAATACAAAAACAACACCCCAAATATATCCCTGCACTATGTGACAGGTATGCAGTGCCTGCCACATGGTGCAGGGATATGTTGCCCCCCAACACCCAGAGTTGAGGGCCTGGGGAAAGGGGTGCCCACTATGGGAATCCAAAGTTGCTTTGGGCCAGCCTTTTCATTGCCGGCTATCTGGCATGAAAATGCTGGTGGAAAGGGACATAGTAATCACTACGGCGGTGCCTGGCAGGCACCACCAACAGGGTAGGGACTACAAGCCCCTTCATCACACCAGCGGGCTCAAGGAGCCTGTTGGATGCATGGCGGTTGGAATTTGTCCGCACTGCACTGTCCGCCATAGTAATATGGTGGGAAACATGACTCAGATGGCCGGGAGACAGCAACCGACAGCCTGTTGGTGGCGGTCTCCCTGCCTTCATAAGCCAGACCTATATTTTGCAAACGATATTAATGACTTCTATATTTTTTAAATGATATTTCTTTCCTTAAAATCACTATTCTTGACCACGATATTCTTGCTGTCAATATTTCTGTGTCACAATATTTACAACTCGATATTTGTGTAAGTTGACATTTCTAACTCGATATTTTGTCTAAGTACCCACAATTTATTGCAAAATATTATTTATGCCTCAGGCCTGGCTAGTGTCTGTTTTGTTAGTGAAAACTCCAACCTAATTTGAGTGGGTAATGCCAATCTGGGTAACCGAAACGTTTGTTTATAAGATCTTATCAGGATTTTATCTAGAAGACTGGCCTCAGCGCCGAACATTATTTCCAATCCATACGCAAGAGTTGGTAATAGTTTAGCCTTCAATATTGCCGCCAGTGGTTTCGAGTTATTTACCTCAAATGTATCTTGTCAACATTGTAAAAACATGATTAAGGGCCTGTGCTTTCCCCTTAATTGCCTCTCTTAGAGGTACAAACGTGCCTTTTATCCATTTTGACTCCTAGATACACGTACGTTGGTGCTTCGTCATTTGTATTCCCTCTAAGATACTATTTGCGCTTGTTTAAAATGCGGTGATTGAATGAGATCACTTTTGTTTTTTTACAGTTGACTTCCAATTTGTTCTCATCTGCATATGTGCAGAGGTAATTAAGTAATCTCTGTAGGACTATTCTTATGTTGCTAAGAAGTAGCAGTGGCATTAAACAGGGACCCCCTGAATAAGATCAGATTCCTGGATCTGGGCAAAACAATTGATAGAGAAAAGAGCATCCAGGCAAAAACAATGTAGGTAGCTGGCAACTTATTTGTATAGTAAATATAAACACAAGCAAAAGAAAGATTTTTTAACCTCATCGCTGCTACACATATTCCCCTCCGGTGCTGAACTATAATGATAATGGGTGTGGTCATGACGGAACGGTTCCGTCATCAGCACAGCTCCACTGTGCCTCATGACGGAACCGTTCGGTCATGAGCATCAAAGGGGTTAAAACAGTAGATGTAATCATACATGAAATTTAATCACATTGATATGGAGTAGCAGATCATCGGCATCGAGGATGTTTGACAATTGCTGGCCACCCAGGCTCGGGGTATGGGATATCTGCCGTCCAGATCTGTGGAGAGATCTGAAATATATTAATTAAATAGAAGGGGTGCCAAGACACAGCCTGGTTTTAAGCCAGTTGAGATTTTGACTTCCCTTCCAGGTGGGTACAATCTTCGATCTTTATCTTGACCCAAGGGTCTGACTATAGTAGCCTGATTGCTCAATGACATTGGGCGGAATACCCCATGACCTGTTATGCGTTACACAGGTAAAGGCTGCCTTGCAGACGATGAAACAAATATAGACGGATGTACATGTGGCCTTTACTCTAGTAAGTATCAGCCCCCTGCCATGAAGTTAGTTGAGGTCCCTTGAATCCTTGTGAATCCGGTTTGATTGAATGGGAGTCTCCCGTTATCTGGTCCCCATATCGTCAGATCATGAAGCAGTAATGTGAAGAAGTATTTAAGATCCACATCTAATTCTGCAATTAAGCGGTAGTTGCTAGGCGAAGAAGCCAGGCCTTGTTTAAAGATGGGGTGAATTTTTGACCCATTCCAACTTTCTGGCATGAGTCATTAGCCAGAATATAGTTGAACATTGATACCAGGAAAGTTGCCCATCTTGTTATAGAGTGTTTGAAAAGGAGCTTGCGTCAGCCCATTTGGGCTGTGGGCACAATCAGTCCGTGAATTTTAATAATCTTCATTACCTCTACTGGTGTATATGCTAGATACGCTGACAGCCCAGTAGCCCTGCTGTCATTTTGGGGGCAATGCAATTTTAGAAACTTGACCCAATCACCCTTGCTGATGTTTGCATTGTGGGCTGCTCTTGGACCTTTTTCAATATTATTGATAGGTTTCTAAAACTTTATAGAGTCATTTGTTTTTGGGGCATGTAGCAACTGATCCCACAGTGTTTCCTGCTTGTTTTTTCAAAAAATCCATATCTCCCAGTTCAGGCGACTTTCTTTACACAGAATTTCTAATAGATTCATGTCTTCAGGGGTTTGACATAGCTGCCTGAGAAGCCTTCCTACAATAGACCTTATTAATTGAATGGATTGCGGCATAACTATAACTTTATGGAATCCGAGATGGACTCCCTTGTTCCCTCTACTCGCTCTGCTGATTTGATATTAATTTGCTAGTGAATGTTTTCCGTACTGATATTTAGTTGGAACCTTCTGTGGCCGTATCCTCAAGGCTGACCACAGCTTCTTCTGCCAAATCCTTGACTGTACTTGAACTCCACCTTAGGCATTTCTGATTTTCAGTACCAATCTCTCCCTGTAGAGCAATTACTGTGCCATATTTATATGGGGACATGTCTACCATGATTACCTGAGGATGATGATCACTCTCCTCATGATGGAATATTCTGAAAGCACTAGCTTGTATAGTGAGAGGGTCACCAGCGTGTAGTCTAAAATGGAGGCCGAGAGCCGAAAACTGTTGTTCAAATGGGGGGGCAGGAGGAATGTTGCATGGCTTCCAGCCATTCAGGACAAGTTTGCCAATTAATTCACAACCTTTAGTAGTTCTTCTCCTATCTTGTCCTTTCGATTTGGATGAGGCATATTTTGCACTGGGAGTGGCCCATCTAGTTCAGCATGACTTGACTTTTGACATATCGTCCCTGGGCGCCAATTTCTTCATTGACACCACACCATAGTAAGGAATGTATCACCTCACCTGCCTAGCAGTAAGCAACAGACACATTACCTGCTTTTTCAATGCTTCACCTCCCCTGCGCCTCACATTTTCTTTGTTATTTAAACCATCTGCATACTTTGTCTGATCTTTGAAAATTCATATCTTGACTTGTGTATGTTGGACATTTGTAATTTTATCTTGTTTTACTCAGATAAATATTGGCTATTTTTCTAAACTGATGTGGAGTCCTTTTGTAGTGTTTTCACTGTGTTGCTGTGTGTCTGTATAACTTTACACATTGCCTCTGGGCTTTACAACTTTACAACTGCTCTGTTCCAAGTTACCAAGGGGAAGAGCAGGGGTTATCTTAGGTGGGTAACTTACTTACCCTGACTAGAGTGAGGTTATTCTCCAAATAGATATGGTGATCTCCACATATATCACCAGCAGGCAGAGCCTCAACTTACCACTTCAAACCCTCTTGAGTTGAGCACTCTTTTTGCCCGTTGTATAATTCCTCCCTGATGAGCCCATCGTAAACTTACCATCCAGCACGCTCAGGCAGTTCTCCCACGTGGCAATGTCCTCCCCAGAAGTCTCAAGGACTGGTAGCTCAGATCCCCAGTCAATCTGGACTGTGGGAATTTCCGGGATGAGTTTCCTACCAGCAAAGGAAGGAAGGAGAGTATTGGAATTAGGGGATCTAAGGTCCTGATGAAAGCTTGATGACCCTTTTAGGGCTAAGGTATATTGCCTGAAACATGTAGACGGGCATGCAGATAAGAGAGGCTAGAGGCCATTAATTCACTCTGGCACTACCATCCTATATACAGTTTAATCCTGACCAGGAAGTCCAGGAATAAAACTTACAGCGGATATTCCTGAGCCAGCTTTAATTATAATTTCTGCACTATAATTCTTTTTTGACCCCTGTAACATGTTGTTTGTATTGTCTTCCCCTCCCCTTTTGCTCCATCTCAGGAGTTAGTTTGTACAGGGATGTTGACAGCAAGCCCAGTTATGAAGCATGCCGCAATTTGTGGGTGAGGGGAGTTTTCAAAAACAAAGCGTGTGCCATACACTACCTATGTTATATGTTTCTCTGTTCTCCTACTCCTTTTTTGTGTGTTTGAATATTTTATGAGGAGATTGGTTTATGAGTGAAGCCTCTTTCCCCTTAGTTGTGTGTGATTTAGTGCTAGGACGGCTGGCCAGCCAAAGGGGTGGATACATATACACATAGTAAGGTAGGAGAATTACTCCTACAGGAACAGGATATTTAAAACAGTTTTGATTACATCCTGAGTATAATTCTGTCAGAAGAGCAGGGCATATCATATGGGGATGATGCAGTTGCACTGACACTATCAGGTCTCTCCTTACTAGGGGAGAACATGCTCAATCAATTCCTTGCCTAGGGTAAGGGTTGGGACGGATGCATGGAATTAGAATAGATCCATGCTAAGACCATCCTTCATGTAGCCATTCTTACAGAGTACCTGAGAGCAAATGCAGTCCTTAGGGGGTTGTTGGTCAACAATGATCCCTGGATCTTCTTAGGAGATGTGAGATTTATAAAGGATTGTGCACTAATTGCCAGGCTATGTACCAGAGATTGGCTCATCCTAATCATTAATACTGCCACAAGGATAGCTGATGCTCTTTTTATACAGATCCAAGCGAATGAACAAAGACTTAAAACAAGTATACATATAGCGCCGGGAAACCCTTTTTGGGTAGCTGTGCGCCATACAAATGGAAAGAATAAATAAATAAATAAACATACAGGAAAAAACTCAAGGAAACTAACAGTGAGATAGGGGAATATAAGGAAAATTGTATGCAATCTAAAATCAATTAACTACAAAAAAATCTTAAACGTTTCTTTAGAGAAAGAGTATATCCATACACAACAGAGGAGTACATACAACAAAAACAATTTAAAATGAAAAGGGTCCCAAAAGGGAGGAAAAGCAGGGATACCTCAAGCTCTGCCAGCAACAGCAGTGATTATGAATATAGACCAAGGAGGAGAGGCAGAGAGAGCGGTTTCTACCAGGGACCACACCCCATGCACACCGTCATGTTCTTGGACTATCCAGGCCAAGGATTTGGATGTCTCACCATGTTCACACCAATGCAACAGATACAGAGGTTGCCAACCCCCCAGCCCCCAGCAGTTCCACCCTCTTTTATAGGGAGGGCAGAGGGAGGGGTAGGGGAAAACAAAGAGGAGCACAAAGAGTGCAATGGGAGGATCTGAATCAACGGGTGACCAGGAGCATGTCACAGGACTTTGTCCCGGGAATGAGCAAGGATTGACCTTGGTGATGAACCTGACAGACCAGCCTCTCACAGAACAACAAGAGAGTGTCTTAAACTAAGGTCTGGGTTTTGCCCCTACAAACCTACTGAATAGGTTCCAGCTCAGACAAGATTTAGTGGAATTCTTCAGGAGTATACGATTGAAAATATTTCTTGAGGGCAAAAAACATAATTGAACATGGAGAGGGGATACCTCCTTTTGTCTCTAATCTGAATTCATCCCTCCGATCGTGGCACTCCCCTCAGAACTGGCTGCATCTGAACAGGCAGTAATACATGAAGTAGAGAAGTTAAACAAAAAGGAAACAAACCCATTTAGAAACCTCTCCTGAATGGTAGGGGAGGCAGTGAAAGAACCGAGACAGAACACCAATCTGATCATTAAACTGGTGGATAAGTGAAGATGACCAGGTGAGGTGAGGCGTACTCTCAAGACAATTTGGGAAAGAATCCTTTTTCGTGAATACACATCCTACACATTGAGAATTCTACGATTGGTAGGATGTCTAATATCATGATCTAAATTGTGTGTAAATACTTTTTTTACATAGATTTCTAGTTGCAGTAGTGTGGTCTTGGTCCTGATGAAAGCCAGGTAGGCCATAATTTCCTACGAGGGCTGAAACATGTTGACCGTTAACAACTTCTAAAAGACAGTTATTATTTCGAACTGTCTAACACTCTGTTTTTAAATTTTGGCACCGTGGTCTCTCCCCAATAAAAGTTTTCCATATGCCACGGTAGTCAATTTTACATTGCACTTTTTGATGTTTTTTTCTACACTTAATTCAACATTGTACATTCTATCCCACACCACAGAAACACATATTTCTCATGGTAAGATCCATCGCTGGTGGTTCCTCTGGATTGGAGCAACACACAATACCATCGGGTGTGTTGCCCAAAATCTGGACCATCTTCTCAGTAATCCCAGATGATGAAGCTCTGCCATAGGGTGGGCTGATGGGATTCATTTATTTTTTCCTTGCAAACACATTCTGGGTTATCACCGAATTTACTGTTTTTTGTGTCTATGTCCACATACAGACCAGCAACATTTGTTGTTGTTTAGGGATAAGGGAAGAGCCATAGTCCTCCAGACTTAAAAAGCCTATGAGAACAAATGCCTGATGTTTCTATTGGACAGAAGGGACTAGAGTATCCTAACTCGGGATCAAACTCCTGAGATAAGACAAGAGAAAGCCACCCTAGTGGATGAAGCAGTGAATAACGCCTGGATTTTGCAACAGGAAAGGCTCTTCCTATGTAAAAAGAATACTGTTATCTTATATTTCTATACAGAGCCCAAATTACATAATCCCACCAGACCTCCAAAGCTGAGACCATAGGTCTCAAGCATAGGCTTGATACTAAAACCAGTATCACAGTTCTGTGATTTCTTTTTTAAACCTCTAGTACAAAAAATTGAGGCATACTTGAAGGATACAAGAGATGTCCTGAACCTTGGAAAAGACAAGGAATTTGACCCAAATAGAGAATTTATGGAAGGATTAGACATTGAATCTCTCTACACCAATATGCCATAGAGAGAAACCCTCAGGGTTGTCCAGCAGAAATACTATATGGTCCTTCACACTGAACCTAGCAAAAATAGCATGGACCGAATTTATTTTTTTATTTCAGGGCACCATCTAACTTCAAACCCATGAGACGTCCACGGAGAGTCCATGGGGAGTGCTTTTGCTCCAAGTCTGGCAGGGCTGTACGTGGCAGCCTTTGAACAGGAGTATATCTTTACACAGGTAAGTGGTTGGCACCATCAGATTAAACTCTGTCACTGGTTCATAGATGATATTCTCCAAATCTGGAAGGGAGATGAAACATCAACCCATGACTTTTTGGACTGGCAGGATAACCAACCCCCTACTACACGTTACATCCACCATCACACATACTAATCTACCATTCCTGGATCTGGTGATCCTTGCAAGGGACGGTAAACTTACCATGCAGGTTTATCATAAATTGACTGACAGAAATGGCCTTCTATCATCCAAATGCTTCCACCCCAAATCCCTCAGAGAGAACTTGCCTGTATGACAATTACTCTGACTGACGAGAAACTGCTCAGACCCTAAGGATTTTAGAAAGGAGTTGAATCAACTTTTTTGACAAACGACAAGCAAGAGATTATCCAGAAAGAGTGATAAACAAGGCCAGACCAGATCATCCACCTGCAAGAGGGATGCCCTATTGGAAAGCAATGAGAAACCAGAGATTACAAATATGATCTATGTGTACAAAAAGTGGTACGAAGTTCCTCTAAGTTCATAGGTAGGTAAAGGAGAGATACTGTAGTATGGGGTGGGGTAATAATCACCCCAATTAGTGTAACAAATAAGGAGGGGGGGAATCCACTTGTCGGAACTAGTGCTCTCACACACCCAGCAAGCTAGGTGATCTAGGTCACAACATTTTAATACAGCATTAGTATTAGTATAAGTTTATTGTTTAGTTAATTGAAACCTTAACAAATATGACATAGAATCAAACAGGTCACCAATAAATGTCACAAATAAGACAAATAACTAAGCTTCACAGTAAGCAATAATTAATTATGTGGAAAGTAGATCTGTCCAGGTATATTATAAAACTCTGAAGCGTAAAACTAACACAGCTACATTGCGAACTGCGACCATATTTAATTCCTATTGCACTTCCGGTGTGAGGCTTAAAATCAATATATAATAGTCTGAAGTTGTTTCCTGTAAAGGAGCAGGGGTAACCTATGTAACGGTCTTTGTAAAGTGCGTTGTACTAACTGGACTTAACTCAAAGTAAACAAACCCTTCGTTCTTAGCATAGCATTCATAAAATTGTGGGGCATATTACCAACAACTAGCGATATTTATCACTAAATAGGCTTAGCGAGTATTTTTTCAACGCCAACCATCGCTGGATATTATTGCAGAGATAATGTGCTACTAGCAACGTTTATCTCTAAAGTGATAAAATATCCGGTGTTAGCAGCAAAATGCGTTAATATCGCTGGTAATGCAGCGATATTCACGCATTATTGCTAATGAGGACTTAGCCATAATATCCAACTCACATTGGATATGATGGCTAAGAACTGGTCTGAGCATGCGTTAGTTTATGGAGATATTCGCTCTTAGCGCAAATATTTCCATCGCAACGCCTGCCTTGCTAATAGGCGATAGCGATGTTAGGGACTGCTTTCAGTCGCTAACAGGTTGGGTACGCCCACTTAGCATGTCATTAGCGATAAATATCGCTGACATGCAAAGCGGGTCCCAAACCGCTCCCTATCGCCTACAAGCTGTCGCTAACTGCTGTTACCTACAGCTTGCTAATAGGGCGATAGAATTATTGTCGCTTAGCGTCCGAAAACGGCCGCTAAAGTGGCAATAATCACATATCGCCCGCCTTGGTAATATGCGCCTGCATCCTTTTGTTTGACTCCTGAGATGTCTACGGTGCCTTTATCCCTTATGTGCTTATTTAGTTACTAATCCCTACCAGAGCCATTAAAACTTCGCAGTCGATATTAAAACCTGTAAAACGTATTAACAAAACGTGATGATCACCTAACTATTGTATAGGAGAAGAGCTAAGGATACAATGAGAGTATTACATCCATTTAAAGTGATTTGTGCTTTGAATAGCTAATCCTGCTGTTCAATTGATCTTAACTGTTTTGTTCGCAGCCCCTAGCAGGACATGATAAAAGTGTGCAGTCGATTAAAAGCCTTGATTAAACAGAGAAATGTATTTGTAACTCTTGGGCCAATCAAGTAATAGGAGGAGATTACAGTGCAAGACGTAGTGCCCAACTTGTTTTAACGTGGGTGCAAGACAAAAGATGCACCACACATCGCCCCAGTGCCCCAGCTGACCTGCTGTTGAAGCAAATGAGCGATGCTTGCTTGAAGGTCCAAACTCTCTCAGCCAGAAACACTGGTTTTAATGAAAGTCTCCATGGTCGATCTAAAGCAGTGCAGCAGCAGAACAAATGAGCACTCTTTTCTTGCCTTTTGTGGCATAACCAACAGACATTATTAATATTCACTCCGGCCCACCTAGGATTAGGAAGAGCAAGTAATATCATGTAAAGAATCTGAGCCAGAGTCGCTGCATTAATTGGGTCCGAAAAATAGGATTTAGATCTTTTCCACTGAATGAGACTACTGTAAAGGCCAGGCCACTGCAGAACTTTCGGCTGCAAATACATCTAGCTCCCATCATTTCAGTTTCACTTCTCCGTTAATTGTTGACTTACAAACAGAGAATGATCCCTATGGCAGTTTCTTAGACGTTAAGTGATTGCCCAGACCACTAATTATCAGGACTGTCATGGATGTTTTTTAAAAGGCTTATTATAGAATTCTTAGGCACCTTCCTACAGATAGTATTTTAGCAGGGATGACTTACATTTAAAAGATTGAGTTGACAAACCCAGCTCCAATCTCAATCTGGAACGACTGATGTTTTGGGGCTGCAGTAATGTTTTCTTATATGCTCTGCTACAGCATAGTTCCAGGGTGGGTTCAAGGGACCTGGGATAAGCTCGATGACCATACTGTAAGGCTGGAGTTAGAGTTGCCTTCATTACTATGAGAATTGGGACCTCAGAGGCAGTGCGTAGTGCTCGGTTTATTTGACCAATCCTGTATGTAATGGCAGTCGCCTTCTTTTCAAGTTCCTTTTTATGGGCTGCGACTGAGCCACTTTCACTAAACCAGACCCCTAGGTACTTGTAGAACCTACCTGTGGAGATGCTCACTCCTCCCAGACGTCACGTCACCGTCACCTTGTGCCTATAGCTGCCAGATATTAAAACTTTGTCTTTCGCCGGGTTCACCAATAGTTGATTGTTCTTGTTAAATCTGTACAATGCATCAAGAGCCCTTTGTAACCCTGTGTTAGTATGATCCATGACAACTATGTCATCAGCATAATGAATGGTTTGCAAAATGGCTGAACTTAATTTGGGAGGAACCAAGGAGCTTGCCTCTAATGCTTTCCTCAGATTGGCCATATACAAGTTAAAGAGCATATTGCCAAAACACAGCCTTGTTTAAACCCCTTGTTGGTGTCAACTTTCTGCGTGACCGCGGAAGGGCCTGTTTTCACACATACCCACGTCTCAGAGTGTAAGGAAATTAGTGCACTTTAAAGATTTTCAGGTATTCCCAATGCCTCCAGCTTCCTCCAGAGGGTGGTTTGTTGCAGGTTAGTGGTGTTTAGATAGGTAATTGGCATCCCTGGGAAAAGCTACAAGCTGGTAAGACCTGTCCCAATATCATAGGTGGTGCTTTAAGGTAGGAAGAAACACCTCGCTCCCTCAGGTGTGGCCTAGGTCACCAGAAACTAACAGCACATAGTCCCCAGCACACGCTATTAAAGTAGTTTACATGTGTGTTGAAATTAAAGTATGCAATAAATCACTCCTCTTTGGTCTTTCCTTTTTCTTTCGTTTCTTTATTTCATTTTCTTTTTTGGTGGATACTTTTCCAGCACATGTTTTGTCGCCTGGTGGGCACACTGTCCCATGACTTTTTCAAGGCTATGATGACAAAAACAAACTATTGAGGCACCAAATAAAGAGTGTAAGGCAGCAAGTTCACTTCACCGTGATTTCTGGAGTCCAATCACAGATTGGGTGTTCAATATTTTACAAACTCATAGTGAAATCCCACGCACATCGTTCACATAGTCATTTCCATGAGTCATCAGCAATTTGCTACCAAACCCAAAGAAGCAAATAAGGCGTAAAAGGGAAGCCACATTGTCACATATGTTGAGGGATAAAAAATAGATTTCCCATACATAATGAGCATCGGAACATATTATGTTAGCAAGATGCATCTATATGTACCCTCTTTGCTTGATATATATATATATATATATATATATCTATATATATATATAGATATATATATAAAAAAATATATATATATATTGCATTTGCAGGAAGGACAGCATTTATTCACTCCTTGCGTTAACACTGCTAACAGAGTTGGCCGAGAACCATACAGACGCCATTTTCCGAACCTATGCTCGAACACGGGCTGTGATCACATGTTAGTCTCCTGCAGTTGTCAAGCCCCAGTTCATCTGAATTACTGGGAGCAGCTGAACGTAAGCTGTTTACTCGACTGTTCTGAGACTCAAGGTCGCATCTGGCTTTAGGTGCGATAAGCGCATTCCTGGAGGCGCTGTGCCTCCAGGAAGATGAAAGGGAGTCACCCCTCCTGACCTTCCCAGAAATAAATAGTCAAGTTATGAACTCATCATGTGTGCTTTTCCTGGAGCTCGAGAGCCAACTAGTGTTTTTCCTTTTACAGTGATTATATGTGTTGAACTGAAAAGTATATAACCTTATTTTTGAATGCGAGCCAACAGTCTTCTCCACGCACCTGATGGGTGAGGGTTGGAGAGGCTCCTCTATAGAGTATTTTTTGCTTAATAAATGATTGAACTTTCTTCACTGTCAACTAACTGATTATTTGGTTATGGGATTGGGGCTATTGGTAGGTATAGCTCTTTATGTTATTTTTATGGTACTTCAATGTGATTTCCGAAATGGATTTGTTCTTTCAATTATTTCAAAACCCTACATTATTCGTGATATATTGGTGAATCAACCAGAGTGATAAGCGGTCGCAAATACGCATTGAGAGTGCACACTAATGGCTATCAAGAAAGTACCTCAATCTTTCAATTGTATCACCTGTAAATGAATGCAAGAAGTGCAATAAATATATGCTATTTCTAATATACACCATTAAAATATGATATATACATGCTTGGATGATACTATATGTATATATCGATATTTTCATCAATGTTTCCTTGTTCTTGAAATGATGTCCCACCCAATGTGTGCACCCCTATGCTACAAAACGAACAGAAGTACAGATGGTCCAATTATTATGGTACATTTGTTAATTTCCTCTTCAAACGCTCATATTCTGTTCTTTAAAGTAAATTCCAAATCTATCGTATATCTTTAGAAGTCCCTCTAAATGCGTCCCTATCTTCCTCTGGGGTTATTATCAGTTATTATTGAGTTTTCATTGAGGAGAGAGCTTGTTCCTTCAACTAAAAGAGCTGAATCTCATAAGGAACATAGAAGCTTTTGGCAACTGTGTTGGTAGCAACTCAAAACAGCACATGATCACTTGGGAATGAGGTGGCGAAAACAGGTCCAGGTTAACAGGAAAATGACAGCGGAGAATCTGGACAAATCAGAAGGGCATATTATGACCGACCTGCAGAAATATCTTCAGGTGAGCGGGAAATGTCTGCTTCAGTGTTGGCGTTCAGGTCACTGACCTCTTCCAAGCAAACCACGACAGCCATGCTTCTAAGCTTGTTCCTTGGTACGCAAATAGAGCCTTCATACCATTTCATAGAATTCCAAATGCCTGAGCCGGCTAGAAAGTGAAAGTGGCAGCGAGCAGGGAAATGTAAACAAGGGAGCGCAGCCACGCTAATTGTAAACAGATGGCCCCTGCACGCCGATGCTCGCTCCCGCAAGGTGGATGCCACCACAAGCACGAGGGCTTGAAAAGAGCTGACTGATTCCTAAAGGTCATCTCCTAGGTCAGCGCATGCAGGCTGCACTAGGCTCGACCTAAAAAACCATCTCTTACTTAGATGGCCTCCAAACTTAACAGGATGTATACACAGGTGTTACCATGTTATCAATAAAACCGTCTGTATGTAAGTTCTTCACACCCAACATGGCAGAAGAATGGGGAACGATGCAGAAGACATCACGGAGCACCAACACAAGCTGTTCAACCACGTGATCACGGGATCGTGCTGGGCACATACAGAAAAGCGGCTGCGGCCGGCTCCTACATGGTGTGCAGGAAAAATAAAGGCAGCGGCAGTCTCACCATGGCAAAATAGGGAGATGAAAAAGATTGACCGTGCCATTAGGGCTAAAGAGGCCAGGCACAGGGTGCGTGGAATGAAGCCTCAAGAAAAATGACCCCTTTAGTGAAGTAGTGTGGCTCACTGGTTAGAGGTGGCAGACCCGAGAGCAGAGGACGGCCCGGGACCAGGGTTCGATTCCCGGCGCGGCAGGTTTCTGGACCAGGGTCAGCGGACTCGATAATTCTCTCGCCTCGGTGCCCACTCTGATCAGCGATCACACTCGGCAACTCTGGGCATTAGCTTGCCTCATCTTCACTAACGGCCCCACCAGACCGCCGGGGATGCCTGGTCTCACCCTGGAGATACCCATTAAGGGACCATCTCTCAGGGAAGCCAGGAAGGGTTTCGCAGCGGTCGAAGCGCCTTGGGACCCTACGGGTAAGTAGTGCGCTATATAAATGCCAATACATTTACATTTACATATGTGATTTACTCAAAGGCAGAAGGTACTCCTGGTGAGCATGTAATAATTTCCAAATATCTCGTTTTTTCTTGTAAGACCAGTGTTTGACTACGACGAGTTGCTCTAGCTCCCACACCTATTTGAGTAATTACATCTGTGAAACTCTGTAAGATTTTATCTTGAAAGAGATATTTCACAGGTGTCCAACCCCAGTATTAACTTTTTAACAAGCCACTGGTAGTGAATTTGTATGTGGAGTTTCTATTAAAGGCAGCGCTGAGGATTTCAGCACATTATAACTATGGATGGAGCAGGACCGACTAGTGGTACGCAAAAACTAGGTTACGAGTTAACCACAGTATGGTAGTGCAAAGGGAAATAAGGAGTGTGGGGCATGATCATGTTTGCATTCAGTACTGGCATTATGTTTTCTCTGCTGAAACTCAGAGAGTCCTACCTCTCATATGTGTAAATAGGCTGTGATCATGAGTGTTACATTTCCATTTGCATGAATTACCACAGTGTGTATAGAAGCCCCCAGACCAGAATGGGTCAGATCTCAACCTACCAGCAAAGGAAGGTAGGAGTGTAGGTGAATTATGAGATCCAAGGTCCTGGTGAAAGCCGAAGACCTTTTTAGGGCAAAAACATTTTTTCTGGAACTTATTGACAGACGTTAAGCAATTCAAAGCAAACTTGTAGGGTACTTTCCGATGCAAAAGAAGTTTTGCGCTGGAAAGTAAATTGGTATAAAAAAATTGTGCTGGTTAGCATCACTTTTGTGGTGCCAACCCAGTGCAAACATTTTTAATCTACCTCTAACAGGTCTTTGACGGTGGTCATTTTAATTTTGAATCCCATACAATCTGAACGCCCTACAATAGGTTCTCTGTGGATGTGACTGGGTTGGATTAAGATAAATAACATATCACCAGCTAATACAGAAAATGTGAAGGTATCGATCCCCAGAGAGATCCCTGTTATGTTTGTGGTGTAACCAATTTTTTGTGCCAATGGTTCAAAACTTTTCACTCTTTCATTTGCCTTTAGTGTTTCATAACCTGCCAAAATTTAGTTAATCAATTTCTGAACATTTTAGCAGGACTGCCTTCATGAATGTTCAATCCACCCTATCAATGATTTTCTCTGTTTTCGGAGAAAACAGTCTCTTCTGTTTCTGTTGTTTTTCAGCTATGTCACTCAAATACAGCGTCTTCTTGTTATTGGTGTTAGTTGGTCTTCCTCCTATGAGCCCTGTTTAACTCCAGTGGACGAGGTATGTCATAATTCTTGCCAATATAGCTGCAAAAATTCTTGTAAATTTGTTTGCCTATATTTATCAAAAATATCAGCCTGTGCGAATAACAGGATCCTGAATACTTCCCTGATTTTAACAAACGGTTGATAAAGTGCTTGTGTTACCTAATCAGTGTCTAAGAAGGCTCTGAACAGATCCCATAGAGCAACAGGTAAATCTGGAACAAATGTCCCACATAGCGTATCAGTGTATCCATCCAGGCCAGGGCCTTCACTAAATTGAGCCATTTGATAGCCATCAAAACGGCTTCCTTTAAAATAGGCCAATTCCAGTCACTTCAGATTTTCTCGACCAGTTAACTGTTGCTAGGAAATCCACTATCATATAAAATTTTTCTTTCTAGGTATTCCTCTTCAGAATTATATATGCTCATTTATTCAAGTGTATGTTCCAAATATAAATGCACATTTATTAATGTCATTATGCATTGCAGCGTGATAATTTAGTCTGTTAGAATTAATATTCATGTTTTTGCTGTATGATTTCAAAGGACCATTTCCAGTGCCTGCTTTTAAACAAAGAACTATGGAAACGGATATCTCAACTGTTCACCTATTATGTTTTACAATAATGAAGTTTACACAGAATCTAAGTAAGTGAAAGATTTACTATTTTGTTTATTTTCTAAATGTCAACAGTGTTCAGACAGAATATATTAACTACATCATAGCTTTATGATAGAGAGGGACTTTGCACCGGTGATTCAACACTGAGGGTCACACGGAGCTGCACACACCCCAGTGGCATAGCAAGACCTTAGGCGGGCCATGGCAGCCCCGCGTTTGCCGCCCTCTGCGGCCTGATGGGTGGTGGGGGAGATTCTGCCAATTTATGGAAAGGCTGCAGGTAAGAGGATGGGGTTGCCTCCCCCAAATCTCGTGCCACCTGGGGCGACACGCTCCCACTGCCCCCCCTAGCTACGCCACTGAAACACCCTGCCTTGCTGAAGGCTACGGGGAATGCGCAGCCAGCCTTCACTAGGCGTATCTGCCAACTTTGAGACACAGGCAGACACAGCAGCTCTTATTCCTTGCTGAATATTGATTAATCATTAATATTCATATTGTGTGCACTAGGATGGGATTCTTATTTAAATGTTGAATATATTCCTGCTTTGCCAATGTTCTTGAGTGTGCCTTTCCATGACGCAGATTTCGGCTCTACTAATTATCCCTACAGGCCAGATCATTCACCACAATGAATCTCACTAAAATAATGATCAGTGGGTTTCAGGTTTGTTGCATTCCATCGAGTGTTTGGCTCAGGTTGGTACATTGAGTAAGTTGTTAGTCCCAGTGGGTCCAGAAAACCTACGCTGCCTTTTCTTTCCTCTACGCGCCAGGACAGTCTCGACTAACAGTGCGCGATACAAATCAGCCTATAACATAACATAACATAACATAACATAACTTCCAGTCTGTGTACTGGTAAGAAATTCAACAAATTTATTAAACCCTTCTTGTCATCAATCCCCCCTCATCCCGAATATAGGAACAGCAGTAAAATTCCTGAAAAGTCTCCCTCTACCCCTTTTCAGGGGTAGTCCAGCAGATTTCAGCATCTCTTATGTCAGCTACGTAACGGTATACTCTTGTGATTCTAGGGGCAAGATTTACCACGTACTCACGCAGCACAGTGCAGCAGCCACAATCGCTGTGCTGCATGAAAAAAGTAGAGCAGGAGAAAGCGATATTTAATTAAACAGGGCACTCTCCTCCATTTTTCCTAGCACCAGTGCTGAAACAGCTGCCATGAACTAGTGAGACACCTTTGCGCCATAGAGCAAGGATGTGTTAGTGAGCCTACCATAGGTTTTGCACTGGAAGCGCACCCTTCCGGTACAAAATACTATGCATCCACTAACTTTAACCCTTTTCTCTCTTTGTGTGTGTGCTGTACAGTTCAGCACAGGTACAAAGTCGGAAAAGGGAGAAATGAAAGCATTTCTCCTTTGTTGCACCTAATTCAAAAGGCACAGTTTTCTGACGGTAAACCCTGTCTACTTTATTTAGTAAATAGGGTTTACAGTCAAAAAGGGAGGTTGCATGCGAACGCACATGCTCAACTGATGGTATGCCCCCATGGTGCTAAGTAATGAAAAGCATTGATGTGCGCTGCTTTGCGCTACTTTCACATTATTTCCAGCATTAAACAAGTTTAGCGCTGGAAAGTAAATCTGAACAAAATATTTTGCACCGATTTGCGTCACTTTTCATTCCACATAGAATTCTTGAGCAGATATTCAGGAAGTACAAAGTGTAAGTGCAATTCCACTCCCTATCCCCATCATACTTGTGTAAACAGAGAAGATACTTTCTGGTGGATGCATTATCTGATGCATGGTGGCATTATTTCCAAGCTCTAAATGTCCTGGATCACCTTACTTCTTGATCATTCAATAGATTTAGCAAAAACAACCCCCCGAAAAACTATTCTCATAATCCCCCTGCACATCACAACACCCAAAAAGTAGATATCTATTCAGGGTTGCCTCTGCACCCCCTCCCAGTTGTGCCAAGTTATCTATTAATGAAGTTCAGATCTTATTGAACTTGCTACCTGCATTCAGCAGGCTGTATGCCACTTTCTCTACAGCAAGCATTTGCCAGAGATTTCGCACCCATAGTCTCTCTGGGGGAGAGTCTGTCTTATCCAATATAGTGCTATTCATATTTTTGCTGCTACAAGTAAGTGATAATGAAGGAGTTTGCTGAAGTGTTTTTCTCACCCATGTTGATTTCCCTTCATGTGTTATTACACTGTGGTCGGGTCTCAAGGCATGTGTCTATGTGGATAAGTATTTCCTTTCAGAACAGCTTGATTTTATCACCTTCTCACCATATGTGTAGGTATGTGTCCTTCTCCGTATTACACCGCCAGCACATATATCTGTGGTCCTTAGGTATATTAGCTTCTGTTCACCATTGGTCAGATACAATTTAATTGTTAGTTTCTATTCAGCTTCTCTTATTTGAACACATCTAAAGACACTGTATAATTTGAGCCAATTGTGGGACAATTCTTTCTGAATGAATTTCCATCCCACTTCCATTTCCCAATTGTGTTTGGTAGGGCCATCTAGTGGTGGGGAGGCTGTTCAGCAAGAGCTGTTGAAGTTTTGTGATCCGGGCTTTGGCTGTATTATATGTGGCGATAAGCTTCCCAAATTGCACCTGTGACCTGGTTGCTGCTATTTTAATGTGTGGATCCGGGTATACACCTGTTACAACGCAACTTTTACAACTACCTACTATTACAACGCAACTTTTACAACGCATACCATTACAACGCATTGCACTGGGGGGCGCTCTAGGATAGGGAATACGTTTAATTTACTATCCAACACCTTCCCTAGTGTCCACGGGGACTGGAGTTAGAATAGTAAATTATACTTACCACTATCCAGCACCTCAAAGCGCTATGCGTTGTAATGGTATGCGTTGTAATGGTCGCGTTGTAATAGTAGGTAGTTGTAATGGTATGCGTTGTAACATGGTACATCCGTGGATCCGTGACCCAGTGTCTGATTTGATTCTATTGCATTCTGTCTAATTTGCCCGAGCGGAATTTCTTCTTCTAATCCCAAAGGGATTTGCTCTGTCCTTTTCAAACATGTCCATTATGATAAGGGAGTCACTATTTTGCCACTTTGCAAATCTTGTTGAATCGAATCCTAGCGTAAAAGCTGGGTTATGGGCCAAGAGTGTCATTAAACTATGTTTAATTGCACTCTGATTCCATATCATCAGGGACATCTTAGGGACCTCTGGAATATAGAGGAATTTGAGGTATGTGCCTCGGGTTAACCACAGGCTATCTCAAAGAGAATGGCCTGCCATTATTCTATGTATGAAAAGCCGTTGCTTCTGATTTTCTCAAAGACCATTCAACTAATATTCTTAGGGGCATATTCTCAAGGACTTATTGCCAAGTTATCAGCATTTTATCGCAGCCAAAGTGGTGATAAATGTATCACCCCATTCACAAGCTTGTGCTAACAGCCCATATCACCAGTTTACCTGCAATAGCATCAGCAAAAAACATCACCACAGATGACCCCGGCAACTAACGCTAATGAAATGCAGAGTAGGCATTCCCGTGCAAAAAGCCACAAAAACACCACTCCGCAACATTCTCAATGACCAGCTAGATCAGCGATAAGATCCCAAAACAGGCAATAAAGCACGTTAGCAGCAGGGATTTTACACCTGGTCTCACCTGGTGTAAAGTCGGACGACAACCTGCACCATAAAAGGCAGCCCAGCCCAGTGCCACACCAGAACAACAACAGATGCCATGGAGCCACTGATCATGCAGCTCTGGGCCCCAAGAGGGCCACAACACCCATCACACCCAGGCCCGCCACCCTGCCGGACCTCCCCCACACCACCCCAGACTACCACAAAGGCAGCAAAGACAAAGACAGCGGACCGTCGGAAAATGCACCAGCCACACAGACCTAACACCAGAGGATGATTTTGTCCACTACAAGCTTAAAGGTCAACCATCCTTCGCATCCTGAACATCATAGCCCACAGGCTAACGGTACCAACACAGCGGACAACAAACATTCCTCCGCAGACAAAGCTGCTGGCTGTGCTGCATCTGTTGGCCTCTGGTACCTTCCAACCAACAACTGCCAGAGTCAGAAGAGTCCCACAGCCAGCCCTATTAAAGTTCCTCACAACTGTCTTGGATGCCATCACCAGCTTGGTACTCCAGCACCTTCACTTCCCCAACACTGTGCAGGAACAGCTGGAGGCCAAGCAAGGCTTCGACACCATAGCTGGCTTTCCGCATGTGTTGGGGGCAATTGACTGCACACATGGCCTACTTGTGCCCCCTCCCGACACTGCACACAATTACCGCAACAGAAAGCGCACACATTCCATCAATGTGCAGGCAATAGTGGACCGCCGAGGACTCTTTACCAATGTCGTCGCCAACTACCCAGGCAGTGTGGATGATTTCTACATCTTACATCAGTCCATCATCAACCAGCGCTTCCAGGATGGCACCTACGGAAATGCTCTGCTCGTTGGTAAGTCCCAAATGAACACACCACACAACCCAACTCCACAATCATGCAACTCACAACTCTGGTAATGCCAAACAACATGCCCACCCACCACACACAACAGCACAACTTACTGTGGGAACCAGGCCAGCCTTGTACATAAGCCATCAACGGCATGGCACCTCAGCCACACAATAGCAGATTGTGGGGAGAGATGGAGGCCAGGCATGTGCGAAGGAGGCAAGTGACTCATGAATGAGAATGTACACAATACCACCTGTGGCATGGATGTCTTGGCCAGACTGCAGTATGCCGACAACGCACAAATCCATGTCGACATACACCGCCGGTGTATGGAGTGTAGTGAACAGCGGACGCAACCATGTCACCCCAGCCAGTGGGGAAGACCGCGGTAATGTAGCTTGTTACGTACCCCCCCTATAAGTGTGAGCAGAGTGGGCTGGCCCGGCATACGCCAGGCCAGCGTAGGGGTGTGAATAAAAAGCACATAGCTCTGGGCGTTGTTTTCTTCCGGTATGCCTAACATCTTCTCACCCGTCACCAGGCCAACGCCGTTACTGTGAAGGGTGTTGCCTGTGATCCTGTACACCTGCTGCTCCCCCGGACGCTGGTCTGCGAACACGTCTTGGCCACCCCTGCACACCCAGGCCACAGTGCTCACCTGCCGATACGGCATGTGTCAAAGAAGGCCCACCACATGTCGGGGCAAGCTCTAACCCCGAGGCCCGCAACCTTAGCATTAAGGGTGGGTGTTAAATTCTGTTCCGCTCGCGGAATTTCCGATATTTTGACATTTTCTCATTCCACATAGAAAGCGGAAATGTAGAAATTTCCGCCATCTGCGGCGCAGTGGAGATTTTTTTCATGTTTGCGTTTTGGAAATGTGTTCTAGTGCGCAAGCCTACCTTACCGGGATCCCTGAGTTCGCCAACGAGTTTTCCGATCTGTTCGCGTGCTCCACGAGATATTGGTAGCCAGCCGCGCTAACCCACGAACACGTCATTCTCCACCGTGGGAGAGCGCATGAGATTGCTAACACGTCATGTGGATGCGCCATCGACATCCGGCGGAAGTGTGGTGAAGCTCGCGATCCCGAACACACAAAATTTTCAATCTAGAGAAGAAGAATATCTCATTCTGTAAATGATGATTTGGGTGAAAAAACTCCTCAGATTGACATTTGGCTGTCCTTTTTTGTGCAAGGAGCCATTTAAAAAAATATATTTTTGGGGGGGAGAAGGAGGAAGTGCCACAGAGTCCCCAACTTCCTGCTCCTATCCAGCAGGCTCCTCCCAGTGCTTTGTCTATCTCCTGTTCATTTTGCTCCTGTTCATTTTGAGCTGGAAGGATCACTCTTTGCATTTGCTGCATCTTTATTATTGGATTTGAGGAATTTTGAATTTGATATTTTACAAATAAGTTGCTGTTGTGTGTTTGATTGGGGCATTGCAGTTGCTGCAACTACAAGTTTGTTAATTATTATTCTTTTTTTTGTTGTTGTGGGTTGCCAGTTGGCCCAGAGCTCGTCATTGGTGGGTGCATGATGAAGCAACTGTTCCTTTGGTGTGTGTTGAATTTATTTCAAACATCATTCAGGGCTTGATTGGCATTGGATAGAGTTGTAAAATGTGTTTTTGGGTGCATGTTAAATAAATAACTTTGTTGTGTGTGTGTGGTGTGTTGGTGTGGCATTTTCTTGCATTAAAAATGCAAAGCAGTGTGGTTTAGCATGCATCCTTTACCTGGCAATTATAGGCATTTTGTCAGTACATTGTTTCCCAGACCTCCTGTTTTTTGCTTGTGAATTGTGAGTGTCCATGTGGCTGGTGGCCATTTCTGGTGGGAATTATTAGTGTGCTGCTTTTGCCATATAGGCCTGCATAGTATTCCTTTGTGGTCTAGGCTTCTTGTTATCCGCACCAGCAGCAGCCGCAATAACAGCAGCAGCCACAACAACAGCCACAACAACAGCCCACAATAGTAGTTGTTCCTCCTGAAGTAGGAGCATTTCAGGAAATCGAGCTTCCTACAGACAAAATGGAGCAAGCCACTGTTTCAGAAGATCCATTGTCTTTCAGACCCCCAGCAAGGAAAAGGAGGGTTAGTTCATCATCTGCTTTTTAAGTCCCACTTCTGATGATCGAGATGCCACCAGCTCAGTCTCAGAGTGATGCACGCCACAAGACAAGGCTAGTGAAAAGGAAGGTTCCAGAAACCTTTAGAGGTATGGAGGTAGATGTATAAGAGAGGAATGATGATGATGACGAGCCAGTCATCACGAACATCACCTTTGGCCCAAAGGAGATGGAGACCAACATTATTACCCGATCCAAAATGGCTGCGAGGGATGTAGCACAGATACAACCAACACAAGTAACACCACCACGACCTCCAGCTTCCATATTTGCATTGGCAAAGGCCCAGAAGGGACCTACATCCAGCTCAACCACCTCCTCAGTAGGTAGTGGTAGTGTAGATGCACAGTCACATTCCAAGCCCACCCTCTAGCTCAGATGGTATTGAAGGTGGCACATCCAGCTGCGCCTGAAAGTTCTCCTCCCCAGTTTGGGACTTCTTTTCATTTAGCAGTAAGGAGGAGAACATTGCTATATGCTCAATTTGTTGACATGCTGTTAGGCGGTGTAAGCTTGATGCAAACTATGGTACCTGAGGCAAATAAGTCATCTCAAAATACACCACAATATCGTGTGGGAGGCTCACCTACTTCGCTTGGAAAAAAGTAAAACTCAACCCGTTGTTGGGCATGAACAATCAGGGGAATATATGATCGCTGTGGAAGGTGAACAAGAGGGAGACATTTCTAGCCCTTTCCCCAGCAGTGTAGTGGTACCACCCATATCTTCAGCAACATCTCAGTGGCACCGCAGCAAGAGCCATACTCAGAGTCAGACAGAGACACCAAGGCGAGCAAGTACTGCAATAAAACAAAGTGCGTTGTTGAGCCTAACTGGGTTCAAGAAAATAACTGCACCACAATGGAAAATAATCCAGCTTACCATAGAGAGCATGCTTAGGTCGGAGGGGCAGTACCAACGCAACCACCCAACTTCACTGTTATACAATACGAAGCTGGCTAAAATGTTAGCGCTGGACCTTCTCCCTTTTCCATCTGTGGAAGGGGTGGATTTCCATGAATTTGTCTCAGCCATCCGCCCTAATTGGAAGGTTCCCAGCTGGTCCTATTTCGCCAGATTTGCTGTTCCAGGCCTACATCATGATGTGCTGGAATTGTTTGGACATGCTTTGCAGCAGAGTGCTGTTCACAATATCAACCTGACAACAGACATGTGGACCAGTTGCCAAGCCACTGATTACATGTGCATCAATGCACACTAGGTCTCTTTTGTGGGGGTTAGATATAAGCTATCTGAAGTAGGTGCTGTTGACACAGCTGAGATTTTTAATGCTACTAGGAAAAACGGCAACTGTAGCCATGTTCGCCATGGAGAAATCTCATACTGCTGTAAACATTTTGGAAGAGTTTTACAGCAAGGTTTTGAATGGCTGCTCCCAAGAGGGCTTAAGATTGGTTTTGTTTCCACAGATAATGGCAGTAATGTACTTAAGGCCATGGCGCTTGGCTCCTAATTCAGGGTCCCGTTTTTGGCACACTGCAATAACATTATAATTCAAGACTTTCTGAAAAAAGAAGCCATAGTCAGCAACTTACTGACCACCTGTTGAGGAGAATTCACTCATTCCAGACATACTTTTAAAGCTTAGAAGCAGCTGAGTATCATTCAACGCAACTGTAGAATGCCAGTTAAACCATTCATCCAGGAGGTGGCGACACGTTGGAACTCAACTTATTACATGCTTGACCCTCTGTTTGAGCAGTACAGGCCAATCAATGAATATGCCATGCAAAGAGGACCAATGGTGCCTAGTTAAATGCCTGACTGAGATGCTTCTTCCTTTTGAGGTCCTCACATGTGAAGTCAGCAAGGAGGCCTGTACTATGGGCCAAGCTATAGCATTATTGTAAATGCTAGAGCAACAGCTGAAGACGGTGTCTGAAGCGTACAAAGGTATAGAGGAAAAAAAGAAGCATATGAGTTGGTGGAGAGCTTAGCCCGTCGCTTAGCTCACAATACAACGGTGCAAAATATGATTTTGTCACACAAACATTACATTTGTGCCACAGTTCTGGATCCATGGTCAAAATCAGCACTGAAAAGTAAGACATTAATTCCTTTTTCAGAAATGGGAGTTGCCCGGAACAAAACTTGGATAGCTGAGGCAACCAGTAAGTTGGAAAATGAATGGCTGCTAATTGAAAGCCTGCTAGATAAACCCACAACAAGTACTGCAGTAGGGCATCCAGCATCATGTTCGACTTCAGAGCCTGAGGGAAGGGCGTTTGGCTCAGAACACTCACCAACACTATTGATAACAGCAAGAACCGGATCATTAGCCCTAGTAAAATTGTTAAAGGATTGGTATTTACAGCAAGGACTTAGTAGGTCCAGTGCTGATGCAAATACAAAAGAACTTAAACAAAGTGTAGCACCCCTGAACATTGAGTGGGTGGTTCAAGCCTACCTGGACGACCCAACAGAGGTGTACATTGATCAAAACCCATTGCAGTATTGGTATGGGAAACAGGGCCAATGGCCACTGCTCAGCAGGCTGGCGATAAACTATCTGGCTTGCCATGTCGCAAGTGTCTCTTCTGAATGTGTTTTCAGTACTGCTGGTTCCATTGTAACAGTGAGAAGGACCAGTCTCTCACCAAAAACTGTGGAGAGGTTAACCATGATCAAAATGCATCAGCACTTTATACCACAGAATTATACAAAACATGAATCAAGGGAGGAAGATGAGGACATCGGCTCAGGTAAAGGAAGTAGTGTGTTAGATAAGGATTACTTACTTCTTGTTGAACCCCCAGAGTTTGAGGATGAACTATACTTCCCAGGCTTGCACTTCTTACTGTCTTCCCCCCTTATAGTTTTATTTGTGTGTCTGTCTTTCTGGTTAGACACTTTGAATCACAAAAAATCTATCACCACGGTCTTCTAGTCTTTTTATTGCCATATATGAGTTTCAGCTGTCTGCATTTCACAGTCCACTCCTCCGAATCCTGCTCTACCTCTTCCTGAATCTCCCTAAATCCATTGCTCTTAAGCCAGATGATGATTGGATGATGCAAAATAGTAGAAAAAAGAAAATCTTTCCTCGTCAAGTCCCTCCAAAAGAAGGGGAACCTGATGATGACTACTGTAGCTATTCTCCTTTCGGAGCCAGGAGAGACTGCCCATTAACTAAAGATGAGAAGGAACAGGTAATGAATGGCATGCATTGGACAACGACTTTTATTGATTGGTGTTTGTGTTGTTGTTGTCTGTCGAAGTGTACTAGTATTTAATCTACACACTAACAGTGAGTCAATACTTCTACTCTTATTGTTTAATGCCAAAATTGTACTTCTATTGCAGGCTGATTTGTTGCATTTTTGAATATGGAATCTAGACTCAGTCCATACACTGCAGACTGCATTTAACAACACCATCATGATGACCACAGTGACATAGTATCTTAGCAGTCACTCATAGATGATTGATGATATAAGTCAGGGCGTTTCATGAGTGGCATAAAATGTAAACAAGTCAATACAACCACAGCAGACCTAAATGTCTGTGTAGTGGTGGAGTCGAGTGTAGTGTGGTATGACTGACAGTGGTGCATTGATTTATTCACTTAAATTGTAAAATGCTATGTTGCTGGATATGTGCTTTATCCAAATCTTTTTAAAAAATATACGCTAAATGGAGGATGTGCAAAGGGTGCCATCACCTTGGGCATGCTCTGTCCTGTTGTTGTTGTAGATTAATGCTGGAAACAGACTAGAGTAGACATTATGCATCCATGCCACCTCTGAAAGTGTTCTTGTTGCACTGCACCATAACTTGTGCATTTTTTTCGACTTGGTTTTTCAATATCCCTTTTGTTTTTTCATCTACAGTTACTGGTCGGTCCTTAACCTGTGCCCTACTTGGGAAAACAATGCACACTTACCTTACAAATGAATCTACATCTGCCAGGCAGACTGTGGCATCACCCAAGATTGATGGACGGAGCATCCATGGAAGGGAGGACGAAGAGGAATGCCGAGATGCCACTCCCCATTATGACCAGGATAACACAGTAACAGTATCAACTTTCAGCATCTTTTAAATAATTTGATTCATTTTTTGTCTTCAATCATTTACTACAGTGTGTTGTTGTTATTATTATCATGTTTGCTCTCTGCTTATAATTAATTCCTACAGATATTTTAAATTTTCTTTGCTATCTTTAAAAGTAAGCCCGGTACAACCGAACACAAACTGTATGTAATCCGGGTCTCTCTGAGTGCAGACAGACAAGGCAAATTACATAATATTAACATACTGCTGCCCTGTACTGTCTAATTGTCTAGTAGTAGCTAGTTAGTAGGTACTACTTGTATTTATCATTAACCAAGAAGTTCTCATCATCATGCATGCATTTCCTTTTTCTCCTTTAACATATTTATGGATATGGTAGTCTACAAAGATTGTGTTTTGTTGTTTGTCCATGCCTACTGTTTTTCTTTGTCAAACCTTTGTCCAAACCCCCTTCCATTCATCTAACCCTAACCCTCTTCCCCCGGGCTGTGTGACTTATTGAGGTGTGACTAAATAAAATGTACACCAATAATTTATCACATGCTTGCTGGGGCGGATGTGGCAAAGGCAACAGTAATTCAATTTCAAGGCAGGGCGAGGATACTCTTCTGCTAGTCCACCCATGAGCAGTATATTTGTGAGGTATTTTTTTTACCAAAGCGATCTAATCCATCAGCAATAATTGCCGGCATCAATTGGATTTGTTATCATCCTCCTACACAGCACTAACAGTTACACTTGTGTCAAGTGCACTATAGGCTAGTCGAGTGACTCGCAACACAAGTTTAGAGTTTGGTGAAACTCTATGTACTAGGCTATCCCCGCCACCATTAAGTTTTATTGTATTTTGGCATATTATTGTTTGGCAGTAAGTTCTGTACTGTACTTCATTCTACTACTCCTCCCATAGTCTCTCTCATGCGACTGACTGTCTCATTTTCTTTTTTTGCAAATGCTACTGCCAGTGTCTATTACTACTACCACCACAACCATGGCATTTTGGGA
Source organism: Lissotriton vulgaris (assembly GCF_964263255.1). Taxonomy (NCBI): domain Eukaryota; kingdom Metazoa; phylum Chordata; class Amphibia; order Caudata; family Salamandridae; genus Lissotriton; species Lissotriton vulgaris. The sequence goes on along the minus strand of NC_141688.1, from coordinate 70,780,174 downwards.
AAGAAAACCGTAATCACCATGCAGCCATCGCTGTGCCTAAGTTAAACATCAAGCACAGGTAAGAGAAGAAGTTTGGGGGAGGCATAATTAATAATTGACATTTTTTCATTAATTCGATTTCACACACCCCTTTGTGTCCAGTTGCAGAATGCATAGACTAGGAGGAGAGACTATCAGCACTAGTAGAACATGTCACTCAGTGAGGGGTACCACATCTGTTCGTGTGTTACAAAATCGGCAGATAATTAAATCCAACACTGGGTGCGGCCCTGTCTGCAGCAGCAAGGAAACCATGTTTGTGACTAAGGTAAAACAGTATCCCCCCACAATATAACAAAGTATTGCTTTGTTTCATTAGAAATATAATTTAATACTCTAACAAAAAACACTATGTAAAAAAATTCCTCAACATCCGACCCACCCCTCTCCATAACCCCAACCAATGTCCACAACAACTGCTCCTTCAACTCCGCTACCTTCCCAGAAGTCTGGAAACACGCTGAACTCACCGCCCTTCTGAAAAAACCAACAGCGGACCCCACCGAACTCAAAAATTACCGCCCCATCTCGCTTCTTCCATTCCCGGCCAAAGTCATCGAGAAAGCCGTCAACAACCAGCTCGCCGCCTTCCTCGAAGCCAACAAATCCCTCGACCCCTCACAATCTGGCTTCCGAGCAAAACACAGCACTGAGACCGCCCTCATCGCAGCAACAGACGACATTCGAACTCTACTGGACAATGGAGACACAGTCGCCCTCATCCTCCTCGACCTCTCTGCAGCATTCGACACAGTCTGCCACAGCACCCTTCTACAACGCCTCAATAACATCGGAATCCAAGGAAAAGCACTTGAATGGATCACCTCGTTCCTCACCGGAAGAACCCAGAGAGTCCGCCTTCCTCCATTCAAGTCCGAGGCCTCTGAAGTCATCTGCGGCGTACCTCAAGGATCCTCACTCAGTCCCACCCTCTTCAACGTATACATGAGCCCCCTCGCGGCCATCGCCCGCCAACACAACCTCAACATCATCTCTTACGCGGATGACACTCAACTGATCCTTTCTCTCACCAAGGACCCCAGCACCGCCAAAACTAACCTACACGAAGGAATGAAAGAAGTCGCAGAATGGATGAAACAAAGCCGTCTGAAACTGAACTCAGACAAAACAGAAGTCCTCATCTTAGGTACATCCCCCTCTGCTTGGGACGACTCCTGGTGGCCGGAAGCCCTCGGAAAAGCACCCATCCCGACAGACCACGCACGGAACCTGGGCGTCATCCTGGATTCTTCACTCTCAATGAACAGACAAGTCAGCGCCGTATCCTCTTCCTGCTTCAACATTCTTCGCATGCTCAGAAAAACATTTCGCTGGATCCCCTCCGAAACAAGGAAAACAGTCACCCACGCTCTGGTCACGAGCCGACTGGACTACGGAAACACCCTCTACGCAGGTACCACCGCTAAACTCCAGAAGAAACTCCAACGAATCCAAAACGCCTCAGCCAGGCTCATATTAGACATCCCACGCAACAAACACATCTCTGGTCACCTTAAAGACCTCCACTGGCTACCCGTCAATAAGAGGATCACTTTCCGACTGCTTACCCACGCACACAAATCACTCTACGACATCGGACCAGACTGCCTCAACTCACGACTGTCCTTCTACACCCCCCCCGCCAACTACGTTCTTCCAGCCAAGCCTTCGCCACTGTACCTCGCATCAACAAGTCCACCATGGGAGGCAGATCCTTTTCATATCTGGCTGCTAAAACATGGAACTCACTCCCCGCTTACCTTCGCCTCACCCAGAACCACCTAGCGTTCAGAAAGCAGCTTAAAACGTGGATATTTGACAAATAATCCTCCTCCCCTTCCTAAGCGCCTTGAAACCCTCTGGGTATGTAGTGCGCTATACAAATTTTATGACTTGACTTGACTAGTCCAACGAATGTCCAAAATGTCCATAAACCCCAATACAACACCCAATTCCCACCCATCCAAAAAAAGGATTAAAAAAGGGGCAACGCAATGGGCTCAAGTTATTGGCGAGCTCTGAGTCTTCAGATTTCCCTCTCCGGGACCTTGAAGTTCTTCTTCAGGACCTCTACCTGCTCCTCTAGGTGTGCATTCCGGAGGAGTGTGTGGCGCGCATATGCCTTGCAGTTGCAACCATAAGGGGGGCAGCAGTTCTGGCTATTGAAGTGCGGCGGCAGGCGGCTGCCTGATCATGGCGCCATACAACTGGAAGGGTCTGGCTGGTGTCCGGGGCATTGGAGGAGGCTGCAGCTGCCACTGCCTTCTCCTCCTCCTCCACCAGAACCACCAGCCGCCGGTATTCTTGGCAGATGGCATCCAGCTTCCTGCGCCAGGCTTTGGCTGCCAACTCCTTCCTGGATGGTAACCCTGGGCATAGCACTAGGCTACGCTCGCGTAATTTTCGTAGTTTGTGCAACTACGTGCTATGCGAATTGCACGTAGCACAGTGCAAAAATGCATAGCGTAGCATAGGGGGCATTTTTTGCTTGCTCGCGGTCCTCAACGTGAAATTGGCGACCGCGAGCGAGCAAAATAACATCCCGGCGAGACTTTTTCCTCGTTCACGATCAGCAACATCAAGTTGCCGATCACGAGCGTGGAAAATAAACCTCCCGGCGAGGTTCTCAACAAAGGGAGGTGAGGTTTCTCACTGCGAGTGGTCGTGTATTCTCGCGACCGCAACGATGAGAAACTACCAGTCCACGTTGAGAAAGCTGCAGCTGGAGTACAAATCGACTCGAGCGGCAGAAAACAACCGCTTTGCACTGTGCAAGATGCAGTTTGCACTGATTGAACAGTGCGGACAAGCATCCGGCACTATGCAATCAGTGCGAACAGCATTTTACACAGTGCACTATGCAGTTCGGGTAGCTTGCGTAGTTCGAAGTGCACTTCGCATAGGTTTTGCTTGGGAAGGAGTAGCTATATCAAGAAAGAAAACAATAACTATTCACCAATACTCTATCTATCCTTCTACGTTCTTGGCCTCTAACATTTGTGGGAGCTTCTGTCGTTATACAAGCACTATGTATGTACTCGAGTACACAGTATATCAGTCTTCTTCTTCTCTCTTGTTTTGCCAAATTAACGTAACTTTGTTGTAGCCGGCATGCCAGCTCAGTCAGCCTGCGCCCAAGACAAACATACTGTAGGTGGGGAAGCTCATATTTTTCTATTACAGGTGGCACTGGCCATACTCTATTACATAAAAGGCAACTGCTTAATAGCACTTTCACCCTGCCCTGACTACTAGAAAAGGCAGATGATATCTGATCCAATGATCATTGCTTATATATGGGACGACATGAGGTAAATTGTTTTGATTGATTGTGTAACCAGCCGATAGGCCACCCAAGGTAGGCTGGCGGACACAGTCAAAAAAATATTAACATAGGTATGGAGTTGTCCTCCTAGTCGGAGGAAGGTTCTTGATGATAACTACTACACACATACACAATATATATGCTGTGCTTGCAAACTACTGTGGGTCAAGGGAGTATTTTGAAAAAACAACTTAGATTCTCCTCAGCTTTGCTACTCTGGCGCGGTTTCTTTCACAGTGTTTTCAAACGAAGACTCTTCATCCAGTGACAGTCTCCACCTATGCTATCTATGATGATACCATCCAGGCATTCACCCATTCAAAGTAAACATCTATCATTCTTCTTAATCTCGCAACAAACCTTAGTTTGTTTCACCAACAAAAATGTATTCTTTTTTTAAACCACCACCCATGCGTCCTTTCCTTCCTTGCTTGCCTTGGCTTAGAGTTTGACCCAAACACCACTGAGGATTCTTGCTATCCTTAAGTCATACAGTTTCACCCACCCAGGCAGGCATCTTTTCTTTCACCTTCCACCCATCCTTCAACCACCCTTGCATCTGATTAACTACCAGCCACCTATGCATGCATCCCATGTATCCTTCTCTGCCAGTCATAAATATTACATCGCACCCATCCTTCCTCCTTATACCCTTCTTTCCATTTTCGTTCAACACACCCATCAAGGTCATCTAATCTGAATTTTAGTCTTCTCCATTAAACTTTCACAGCTGAGTTAAAGTCAGATAGAAGAGGCCATTGGTTACTCAACTCCCACTGCTATTGCTAAAGCTAAGTAAGGGTGTCTTCTTCAACCGTAGTTCACAACAACTTCTCTTACTTACTGAGTCTCAATAGTACAGTGTACTGTACACCCTTGCAGCGAGTGTAATGTCAATAAGAAAGGATAACTTACTGCCGCCCGCCACTGCTGCTGTCTCACCCCCTGCAGGTGCCGCATCTTCTGCCCCCTCTGGAATAGCCGCGTCGCCATTGCCGCTGGCCCCGGCACTGGTGGATGGTAGCACGCCTAGAAAAAACATTACACTTTTTTTAGATGCCATATGCACCTACCATATGCACCTACCCCTATTTATTGTTTATTGTTTTTCACTAGCAAGATTCAAACAAAAGTTAAATACATACATATACAACAGACATCACTTGTACAAATCTGGTACTACTGGAGTGGAGTAGACACTAGTAGTGTTATGGTCTCTAGGGTCATGCTAGTCTCTTTGCTAAGTTAGCCTGAGCCGTGCAAGCATTTTAGCTTTGTGTCTTTTATTTTTGCGCACGTTATCTTGCAGCTTGTTGTGTAAGAAAGAACTAAGAAGCCTTTGAGCCCACATGAGCTCATACTGCTACTGTCTGAGCGCTGCGTACAAGTTCGAAAAACAAGCAACTTTGTTATTGAGTTCTGGTGGTCAGTCCGTATTGCTTAGCCATAACATGATGCACTTTTAGCATGACTGAGAAATGCTTGCAATATACTAATACACACTATTTTTCTCATTACAGACGGAAGATTCCTTTCTACAAAACAGAGCTTTGCAGAGATTATGATGTAACCAGTACTTCTAGGTTCTTCTAAGGTGGGGGGTCCCCCAGAATATCGCTCAGAGAACTTCATTTATAATTTTATATAAACTATATTCCTGCCAAGGAGAGCGTGGTTCTTCAACCACTGTTCAGTTATCACGATTTCCCCTTTTGTATTCTCTGGACTTGTAGTTGTAACAATCTTTAGTGTTTTAATCTTATGCATTTTGCTGTTGGTGCTGGCACTTATAGTTACTACCATACTGCATTATAGAACAACGTACAGAGCTCAGTATTTAAAAATAAACCTTACATAGACTCTGTGGTATTTGGTGTATATTGTGGGCTTAAACGAGTAGGTGAGCGAAAGGGTGTGCATTGCTTCCACGACTCTGAGAGGTCGGGAGTGTAGTGTTATGGTCTGGGTTGTCTAATCTTTGGGTTTCTTCGGGGGTTTGGGGAGTCTCAACTAATGAGACGGATGTATGATTGAACAACTACTTCCTAAACCACGAATTCCTTAACCACGAAGGTTAAACAACGAACAATGCCGAACAATTACGTCGTTAAGAACGAATTCCTGAACCACAAATTATTTTTTAATTGCTCTTTCCCCATTTACACCACTATGTTCTTGCCCATCACTTAAACCACCAGCACACATTGGCTAAGCCAGAGCATTCCCTGCAAGCTGTGCCCCGACGTGCTGCCAAGCAGGAAGGATGGAGGCAGTCTGCAGCCCCGCGCTCGTCATAGCCCGCCAGCCTGGAGCTGCAATGTCAAGTACATCATGCCAGGGGGGCGATAAGCATGTCAGGTCAGGGGTAGCAGAAGGGTGAAACGCACGGGCGCCAAACATCACCAAAGTCACCAAACCTCATCTCACATTCTAACCACCATATCATGCTTTCCGTGCGGACACCCTGTACCCAGTCACCAAGCATCCCCCGCATTGTAACTACCTAAGCAATTGTGTGCCACCAGCAGGATGAAGGCAGGCTGCAGCCCCGCATTCTACCTAAGCAAGCCTTTGCCACTGGCAGGATGAAGGCAGGCTGCAACATAAATTAGTTTTGCGAGTCCTTCCCAAAAATGTTATGCGTGTCACTTCCCCGATGGCTCTGTGCCCTTGGGGGAAATGAGGTATTCAAGGAGAGGCTCGCCGCGTAACAGAGCTGGAGAAGTCAGGGGTGGAATTGTGTCCGTCTCCTGCTTCGAAAAAACCCAGCTCCACTGCCAGCAACAATTCCGTCTCTCTCGTGGGAAAAGAAAAGGAGAGAGGCATGTAAGAGCACCATTTTCTCCCTGTCGGTGAAATTCGATTTGTGACACCTCGGGCGCGGAGGGGGTGCTCTCTCCTAGAGTGCTGTGCGACTGGCTGGTTAGGAGTAGGATGGGCGGGGGAGGGTTTTAGAAATGTGTTTTATATAGCGCGAACTTGGCCCCAGGACATTAGAGCGCTTTACATGAGCACTGGGTTACATTACACTAGGTCGGTTACATTTTTAGTTACAGTAAAAACTATTGTGAGTTTATAGTGCAGTACATTCCGCCCATAGTTTACCTTTGTCAGAGCCAGCAGGCAGATGTGGTTTTCGTGGTTTATGTAAGTCGTTGTGAAGGATGGCGTGGTTAACTGATTGGTCGTTGTTCGGGATTCGTGGTTCCGGTCATTCGTGATTCAAACTTCGTTGTTAAGGATGATTCCCTAATGAGACACAATAGCTAGTCGGTCAGGTGATTGTGGGTGAGGTATGAGAAAAGTCCAACCTCCTATCAACAACATCCTGTGCATAGTTCTGTATGTGCCGAATCCCTACAACAGTTGTAGTAAGTAGTTTACTAGTATCCTATAAAAAATAGTTAAATATCTGGTTGGGAGTTTTGCTAATGGGAATTTTCTAAAAGCCTCAAAATTAAGAAGACTAGAAGAGGACAGCCCAAAGGAATGGACTCAGTGGCTAGAGCAATTGGTGAATCTGAATTTAATTTACAATCTTTAAAATAAAGACTGGCCACCTGGGCAAGCTCAGCTACAGACAGACTCATAGTAGTAGTAGTATAGACATAGCAGAGGCAGTTAGAGGAAGGGATAACAAGAATTTAGAAACTGTTTGTCTAGATTGAACATTGTAGAAAGATTTTGTAAAAAAAAGAATTAGGAGGACTTACTGGGGCCAGCAGCAGAGCCCTTGGTAGAGGAGCGTTCCTGGCCCTGGGAGGCATCTTCCCCAGCTCCAGCCGACTCTGACCCGGTCATCCTGCCGCTAGGTGCTGATCATGAAAGATGTAAGAAAGAAACAAACAAACATGGATGATTGTTATAAAACAAACAAAATATTTGTCAAAATGCTCGAAAAAACATTTATGGAACCAACAATTGCAATAAAAGCGACCTATCTAAAAGTGGTCGACTAGTAATAGTGCGGGACTCGCGCCGTGGTCCGGCTTGTTATTATTTAATATATGTATGAACACTATTCCAGTGTTCCATTCTGATTCCAAAATACTAACTAAGCCTAAGTACCACCTGACCTAGCCCACCTATTCCAGATGAGCCAATTGTTCACTAAGTCTGCAAAAATGCAAGGGAGGACACATGCATACATTTTGCGTACACCAAATTGTAGATTTGGTTGGTTCCTTCTAATGTGCTTCTAGTGTTAAATACATATTAAGCCTATATTACCACTCAATAAACAAACTACAAAAGGTTCTACTAAGGACTGGGGTAATCAGCACTCAGCAACATGTGGATTGGTTCTGCACAGGGTTTTAGTGTAGCAGGAGAGTGGCGCTTGTACAGGTAACCTAGTCAGGTGTTTGACAGAATATTGAACAAGAGCAAGTGGTGCTACCAGGTCAGAGGTGGACCCAAACCCCTGAATGAGGGAAGACCTGAAAGCACTTCACCAAACAAACATGAACAAATCCTGGGCACACGTATACGCTTAAAAGTTAATTCAATAGTGACAAGTGATATAGTCGACACCAGTGGTTTTCTTAAGGGATGTTTATGTGAGGTTGTTCATGAGAGAAACAACGCCAGCCGAGACGTGTTTCGTCAACAGATCAATGCCTGTGACTCTTCAGGGCTGGGAAACAATATAATATGACAAAATGTGTGTTTGTTCATCAAATACAGATGGAACCACAACAGTGTATAAATAAATGTGACTTAAGTTGAGTGGCTGTGATGACACCCTATCTATCGTGGGAACCCTATGGAGACCTGTGTTAAATTTACGAAGAAGTTTATACAATACAGAGTAGTTTTTACTGATCTCCGGAAAAAAACAAATAACTCTGGTTTAGAAATTATTAATTCGCTTGGAAGGCATACAGAAGTAGTTATTTGCAAGGAATAATGTGAACCAACAGCCAACAAATGTCTAATGATTGATTCTCTTGGACAGAATACAAGAAGTAATGCTTCTCAAGTAATAAAAACAACCATTGTACCATATTATGTAATGCACATGAAAAAGGGGGGGGGGGGGAGGGGCGGTGATAAAATGCGTAAGGTCTCTAAACAAACATTTAACCAGAAATGGGGTGCGAAAACGTGAAATCAAGGCTACAGACATTGTAAACTTATCGGTGACATGTGATGTGACAGAGGATGCATCATGCAGACCACTAAAAAAGTACCTACTAATAACAAATAACTAAACTAAACCTATCAATCCACCACTATCTCTTCTTAGAGTCTCTCTAGCATTACCTAAATAAAGTTCTCTAAAGTAAACTCTTACATAATCAAGCCAAGCGAGCACAAAGTTGCGAACAAGAGATTAGTAGTGCCGAGCGCCTGTGTCATAACAATCACAGAAGATTTTTAAACTTAGTTTACCTGCAATGTAAGCAGCAGCATTCTTGCTGTTCGGGGAAAAACTGTATTCGCAATATATACTACAGAACAGAAGAACACAAAGTAGTAATATTAAATAGCTACTCACCAAGCCCCGGGACCTCCACTCCTAGCTGGTCCAACAGGTACTGCTCCCTGTCCAGAATATCGGACCACCCGCTAGGTATTGTTGCACCCAACACCTGAGCAGCAAAACACTGCTCAGCGCACTTTTCCCCACCGCTGCCGATGCTCCCGGAGCCCGTACCCAGACCCTGGTCTGCCGCCGGCTGCCATGGTTAACGGGAGGTGGTGCTGCATAAAAAAATCAAGTGCGGCCACCTCCGCCTCACCAAATAGGGCCCGTGTATGCACACCATGTGGGCGCACCCTTCCACAGGGTAGGGGGTCGCGGCTGTGGCTGCGAGCAGCCCTGCCCTTGCCCTTCGCCTTGCCTCTGCCTTGGCCTTGGCTCCAAGGCTCTTTGAGGACGAGGCGGAAAAGAAAAGGGAGGAATTGGAAAAGTAGGTAAAAGAAAAAGCAACTTATAGCAAAAGAGTAAAAAAGTAGTAGAAAAAGTAACAAAAAGTAGAAAAAAAATCAAAATATAGAATCAGGAAAATAGAGAGATAGGTAATAAATAGAAAAGATTTTTATAAAGTGCACAGAAACAAAGGATTGCAAATATAGAGGGAGGATTAAAAACCAGTCCCAGAACCATAGAATAGAGTGAAAAACAAGATGGCCACGCCCATTGCGACCGCGTGGGCAAGTTCGTGCGATATTTCCCCCCAAACATGCAAAAAGCGTCGCAAATATGTAATATGGGTTCCCGAAAAGAAAACGGACAGGAGTATGCAATACGCGATCCGGAACAGTCATAAGCTTTGATTTCATAAACCAGTGCATTCTGGGAGTTGTAGTATTTCTCACTTGCAAGTAAACTAACTGTTTAATGTGTGGGCGCCTCTTCTGTCCCTTGCACCCCCCTGCTTGTTTAATAATTCTTTACATACATTATGAGCGCTGACGGGTGCTGTGCTGGTTTCTCTCTCATTGTCTATTTCCCAGCTCCTTCATCTCACTTTCTGTGCTTCCCCTCAGCCCGCATTCAGTCAGCAGGCTTCAGCACAGCCAGGTGGACGAGAGGGAGCCAGAGCTGTGCCGCAGCCTGCTTCAGAGCAGGGTCACTGCTGTCAGTGCCTGTCCTGCTCCTCGCAGCTCCCCCGGCCGTGGACTGGCTCTGGTCTCTGGGGAGAAGGGCAGCTCTGAGGTCTTTCTGTCAGCTTTAAGTTTCTATCAGCGAGGCGCTTTCACACTGGTTTGGTTTCAGTCTCCTGTCTCCCCCTCCTGCTCCTCCACCCCACTCTCTCCGATGTGTCTCCCCCTCCTAATCAGTCACAGTACTTTGCAAGACTGGTACACGTTCTGTCATTATTTTCTTAGGATGGACTGAACTGCTGCTGTCACACGTGATCAGCTCTCTATATTCCAACCCTTGCCACTGGCCTGGCCCCCCACTGCTCCCCAGAACAGACCTCACTAAAGACCAACAAGCAGCCCCTACCCGGCTCACCATGCTTCAGTCTGTGGAGCGGACACTTTGAAATAGTGAAGGGATGGGCAGGTTGTGCTGTCTCATGCCCCTCGGCTCTCACTGCCATTGCCCGCCCTGGCTCTGAGAAGGAAAGAAGCTTTTTTCACCCTTCCTACTTGAGGTAAAACAGTCAATCTGCATACTCACAGAAGCTGTGAAATAAACCGTTGTTGCAGGGAAACAACGACCTGCAAAAAGTAACACCCATCCACACACCAGCTGAAGAGGAAATCCAGATGTTGTGCAAAATTGCATTTGAACTGGTTGAGAGAATTTTTTTCAATTTATAAATGTTAAAATACAAAAAAACAGGCATTTTCATCCTTTTTGCTACCTAATTGAAAACAATGTTTTATTTTAAATTGTGCTTGATAACTTGTTTTGTATCTTTGTTCACTTGGAGCCTAGCCCCCATAAAATGCTCTGCAGATGGGGCGCACCCCCCAGGAAATGACAGAGGGATGTCTGTTAAATGTGTGTTGGGAGTGAAATGAACAGAGACCTCAGTCATGAGCCGGAGCACCCCCACCACAGCCCTCTCTCTATTAAAGGGCGAAGGAGCTGTCAGGCTCCCGAGATGGGAGCAACACTACCCCCATCCCCCTCCCACGGATTCTGTCTTTCCAGATATCAAGACAGACATATGTGCTTCAAACGCGTAGAAAACAATATTTAGAAAAATTTCTGCATTTTCAATTTTGTCTCATTAACACGGTTGGTACCACTTGCGTGTTTCCTGTTTTCTTGGTGAGTGCTTTGAAGTCGGCAGTAATGAGGCTAGGAGCTCTGACACCTCACATCTTGGGGAGCTTGAGGAAGGAGCTTGAAGTAGTGGGGGCCCAAGTGGAGTAAGGGAAGGGAAAGACAAGTTACCGGTGCTTGATGCTTGAGAACAGGAAACAGACTCTTTTTTGCTGGGCAGGAGAATATTTGGTCTTTATTCTGAGTACAGCACAAGTTGTGAACTGATGGCACAGAACTCTGTACTTTAGACCTGGGTAGAAGCAGAAAGAACAAGAACAGTGCTTCAATGTTACCACAAAGAGTCAGAGATTAGGTAGTGCAAGCTTCCATTGCCAGATTATACATACAGCGCAGGCAGCAGCACCACAAGCTTCCCTCACAGACAAAACAGTTACAGTATAGTCAGCAGCAGTGCAAGCTTCCCTCCCATAATGAACAGATGTAGCACAGGCAGCATAAGTCAAATCATCCCTGTATTGCAGGTACAGTATAGTTAACAACAGTGCAAGCTTCGCTTACATAGAGAACAGGTACAGTACAGTCAGCAGCAGTGAACGCTTCCCTCAAATAGAGAACAGATACAGCACATGCAGGTTCAGTCCAAGCTTCCCTCCCATAGAGAACAAGTACAGTCAACAGAAGTACAAGCTTCCCTCACACAGAGATGATCACAACCCTCCCCCCACAAAACCAAATACTACCACACAGTTTTGCCAAAAAATTGAATAGCAAGCATTTCAGAAGCTCCCTTAAAACCCTGCTGATAGTTCATTCATATATTCTTTGGCCTGATTTTCGGACATAAATGTTCATATTTTACCCTTGAAGTTGAACGTCAGGTGGGTAGGATTGAGCAACAATGCTTCAGCCCCAATATCTAGAAATGCTTAAATGAGCTGCCTTTGCCTTCATCTACGCTCCGCTGTGACATGGCAGATGTCTGGGAGTACAGAAATAGACTGACCATTGAAGCTGCATCTGCCATTAGGGCAGGCCTTCTCACAGATAGTTTGACTTTATAAAAAATGTACAAAGTACACAAGGACAGCTCCTGGACGATTAGCACTCTCTCCAGAAAGATGGCCCTGTTGTTTGAGCATCAAAGGAAATCAATGTACCCTTCAAACCTCTGACTCCCAACCCCATGAAGACAACTCAGGGAAGGCACCGGTAAGAAGACCCAGCATGTAAGTCCTGATGTTGTTCCCTTCTATCACTTCTGCCAGTCCAAGAAACCTCAGATTATGCTGCCTTTGGCTGTGCTCGAAGTCTTCAATTTACCACATAATACCAGAAATTTGAGACTCCTAAGATTCCCTTTGCCCTTGAGTGCACCAAGATCAGTCTCTACCTCTGCCGTCCTCTCTTTGATGGAGAAGATTCTTACTCCGATCGAAGGCACAGGTTTTGGCAGCTTTCTTTATTCTACCTTGCAATTTTTTTGTCACAAGCTGAGCCCTTCGACCATCAGTGCAAGTCTCTGCATGATGCTGTTTTATAGAGCTGTAAATGAGTCTTGGTGAGTGTGCTTCTGCATCCTCAGTGGCAGTCAGCTATTTCTTTTCTGTGGGGGACAGGATGATCTCCAGTCCAGAATGTTCAGGATATACTTGCTGTTTGGCTGAATAGTCCCATATCAAGAATGCTGCCGCTTTTACCCCATGTGCCTTTTCAGTTAGAGATGTGCAAACCCTTTCTTTTGATTTCCTTTGTCGTTTTAAGCTCTTGACTGATGAGCTTGGTTCCACAGAGAGACTGCTCTCATAGGCCTGGGAGGCAGCTAAACTGAGGTCATCATCAAAATCCTTAGAGCCAGGGTTAAGACATGTAGAATGTGAACCGTCAGTGAGAGGAAAATGTATCACCCCTATCCTGAGAGTTGTCCAAGCTTTAATCCTGTCCTACACCACTGGTCATGTATTTGTCTGAGCTCGAGTCCTTGTTACTAGAGCCATCTGAGTTATCCTCTTGAGTGTCACCCAAGATCTCTTTAACATTTGTAACACTTTTAACCTCGATCTAGGCTCTGCCTACAATTACTGGCTCCTTCAGTTGAGCCCTGCGGGATGACTTTGGGGGCCCTGGCCAGTAAAAGCCCTCCCAGCTAAATCCAGTTCACTCATCATCTTTTGATCACCCCCATGCGTCCCAATGACCCCTTCCTGCAGCGCTATTTCCGACTCTAGGGTGCTGCATTCTGCAACCGGTCGAAGATTCAGGGGGCCAGTCGTCAGTTGATGGATCAGTTCTCCAACAGTACATTTGGCGGGGGCCAAGCAATGCAGGTCAGCCCCTGCATTATCCATCAGAGTAACTTCAAGCTCCCATCTATCCCCCTTGAAGTGCAACTTGTTATCTTGACTGTGTCCAAGGAGTCCGGTTTACCTGATGTGAGGCCTGTGGAAAAGAACTCAGTGATTGTAATTAATGGCTGTGGCACCGCCCCTCGTGGCCCATATGATATGATAGAGTCTTTTGACTGGTAAGCTTCTTCCCCACCATGCAGACAAATCCTCTATACATTGGCTGGAGTTTGGCTTGACTTTCTTGCCTTTGCGCTCCACTGCTGGTGCGATCCTGCCTTAAATCGGATTGCACTGCAATGTGGGATACAGGATTCAGCTGATCATTGGGCTTTCTAACATTTTTAGGCACTTTTTGCCAGCATTGCAGTACACCAAACACACTGTCAGGCACCGAGGAGCCTCCTCCTGTACACCCGGCATGAATCTCATTGCACTGACTACTGCTGTCACCAGAGAAAATACGGAGGCCACAAGCAGCATTGCTCAGACCTCTAGCAGCAGGTGAGTCTAGCGCTTCAACTTGGGACCAAGGCCAGAGCTGTCCCACATGGAGCTCCACAACAGCTAGCCCCTCCTTTCCTCCTTCGTTAACAAAAAGAACGATGAACTGAC